>NW_011967220.1:1599421-1651995 GCF_000949405.1 Vollenhovia emeryi
AGTCCCAGTCTACAATAGAGATTTAAGCCCTAAGCCTTAAGAAATTGACTAATCACAGTCGCGCATTCTTCTCATACTTGACCGTGATTGGCCAATTTCTTAAGTCCCAGTCTACAATAGATGATTTAAGCCCTAAGCTTTAAGAAATTGGCCAATCACGGTCAAGTATGAGTAGAATGCGCGACTGTGATTAGTCAATTTCTTAAGGCTTAGGGCTTAAATCTCTATTGTAGACTGGGACTTATAGATTGAAATTTGCACAATCACAGTAAATTTTATTAACTTTTACTCTAATTGGCCAAATTTCAATCTCAATCCGTAGTTTGATACGGGCTTTATGCAGGTTAATTTGAATAATCTCGATTTAAATTGCTTCAATTTTTAATTCTTAGTACCACAAAAAGATCGAATGTAAGTTAATTAAACTGAGGTCAAAGTTAATCCACATTGGTGAAAGTGGACATGAAGGTACAAGATCTTTGCGAACGGCGCGGAAATAAAATTCATGTTAATGAAAGATAATTAACGTTAAATATTCATTTGCAATTTACGTCATAATTCAATTTTATTAGGCTTTCCCACATCCTGGACGCTGTTCCGCATATATAAAATTTTTTTTAATATAAAAATGAGACGAAAAACTAATAGTCAACCCAACTGGCTAATTATTTAATCGATTTATTACAAAACGTTTCGACCCCATTTTTATCCTTTTCAAGTGATACAGAGTCTATTATCGTCGTCGAATAAGACAGAGTCGAGTTGTAAAATATATGTATAAGACAGAGTCGAGTTATAAAATATATGTATACGTGTGAGCACTGTGGTGGTTGGACTCGAAAATTTTTTTTAATATAAAAGTATTAATATTACATAAAGTATTAGTTTACATACATTAATATAAAAAATTGAACACTTGAATAAATTTTTAATGAACACATGCAAATTATAGCAATTTAAAGAAGTGTTTTTTGTAATGCCTCAGTTCATTAATGCTTTCCTTTATGTCATCCAGAGCCCTATGTTGCAGTTTCTTTTTTGGTACCGAATTATATACACTTGGATTCCACCTTCTACAAAAAATTATAAAGATTTACTTACATTATCGCATTGTTCCATTAAAATCACTTTCAAATATAAATTGCAGAACAGAATCTTATTAACCGTTTACATTGTCAGCGTCCGTTTGCTTATATAAAAGTAGAAGAAACTGATTAATTACCTAGCAATTTCCTTGACTGTACTAACATCGATAATCCTGTAGTGCAAGTAATTGTTAACTAATGGCATATATTTGTATAGAAAGAGACGATCCATATACACCGAACTCCCAGCCAGCGGACATGAACCTTGCTGAATGTGTTTCTTTAAAAGGTCGAGTACCGTCTTCTCAGCTTCTTCCAACGATACTGTGCTCGAGCGAGAGCTCTCAACTAGTCCCGACTGAAACATGCAATAATTAAGTTATAAGACTTCAAATCTGTAAACAACAAAACGCTCGAGAACATCTCTACCATTCGTGCAAGTTAAGTTAAGCTTACCTTCGTGTGATTTACCTTACACCAGTCATTCATATTTTCTAATACTGCGTCTGGCTGGTGTATCACAATATTCAGTTCCTCGCTAACGGTATTTAATTTCTTATCCGTTACGACACAGGCAATTTCCAGTATATGATGTTTATCTATTTCAAGTCCAGTCATCTGCAGAAATACAATAAGCAATTAATTTACATTTCTAACAGCAAATGCGACAGCTTGCACTAGTGCGCACCGAGTGCACGCTAAGGATTGTCTTAAACACTTTTCGAAATACTTTTTAGCCAGTAAAAGAATCTGCATAGCACTCGTACAGATAATTTTCTTGGCTAAATAGTTTTTGGACGTGTACTTGAGACGACCATAAATATAATGTGTCATCCACGAGGCATGGAGTGAGCTTGGAGTAAGGAGTAGAAACAAATAAATCATTCACTCTCGGTAAATCAGAACGCCATCGGCCAGTGTTACAAATAGGTTACAAATTATGCCTGTATTTCAGCTCCCTCACACCAAAAGCTAAAAGTTATGGTTCTCTCTTACTCCTTATGCCAGGCTTGCACTGTAGACGACGTTTTAGAGTGGATTCTGAACAAGTCTTGCTGTGCACTCAGTGCGTACTAGCGCAAGCGTCGGATTCGCTACAAGTTTTGGTCACTCCTCCTTATAATCATTACGTGTAGGTGTCACGCAACACCTTTCAAATATTTCAATACCTCCAGGTCGATCCACACAATATAATTAGGGTTTTTAGGCGCCATCTGGTCTGTTAATAATCTGCAAACATAATTTCAACATAAATGAAAATGAAAATAAAATAAGAAATCATATAGAAAGGAGAGCGTGCCACAATGTGAGCCACAAAATGAAGCGAACTCAGTTCTCACAAAATAGAAACCAAATTTCTCATTAATATAAACGTTTCGACTCTACTTCGGGTCTTCCTCAGTAAAACTACAATGAAATCATCGAAAGTACTGGATGGAAGATAGAAACGTTAATTGTCGAAAGAAATACTTCAAAAGATTCGCGTTCGTTACATTTCATACAACGGCGAGCTACCGAACTCTAATCCTATCACGCGTGCCAGAATGTCCAAGTGTCTCTATTACTTTTACGCGCTTCCCGAACATGTCACGTTAATTGACATGATGAATTACAGTACAAATAATTGATAAAACGACGAGAAATCGACTAAATAACGAAGATGGGAACTTTCTGACGATGTAACTTCCGAGATAACCTGCAATTGCACGCGACAAGCTTCAAGCGTGTTCTTCTGGAAATCTAAAATATATACCGTGTAAACTAAATTATGAAATTTGACCGAACACATGACGGTACAAAATATTTGTTAGCGAACGCTGTACCACACACTCAGTGATGCAAATTCCGCTACTCTTTTGCAGCACGATGTGGTCGGAGAGGGGATAACGCACACAAGCGAGCAGCCGTGTCCGTGTGCGCCCGGCGCATGCCCGGGTAGACGGTAATTAACTATAAGATAAGACATGAATAATTGTGAACCGAAATTATTGTTCCAACGTTCTAAAAATTTGTGGCCCTGAAAAGGGCCGATTTAGTGTTTTTTAAAGCATATGCTCGAAATGCAGACCTTCCATTTGTATACACATTTTAAGATAAGATGTGTTCAAAATAACGATACTTGGGTATCATGCATAGTTTTTATATTTTCACGTAAATTGGCATACTCTCTTATATAATGTAGGTTTATATAAATAAGAAACAATTTATGTATAAAATATTATTTCTTTATTCATACTATCACAGTTAAGTATTGTACAAGCACTTCTTAATTATATCGACGACACTTATTAATAGAGGTATTTACATTACGTACAATTTTATGTATAATCCCTCTCTTTTTCCTTCTTATGCGAGACAAGAGTGTTTTTTGGTTGTGTAACATTAATAACAGTAGAAGATCTTATCCACTTGTACGCGTTTTACAAAATAAAAGTATCTAATCGTCTTTGTACATATCTACGTAAAGAAGAAAATGTTTCTCGGTCACATGTGAGATTTATAAATTCTGTTTATAATAAATGTATACAATAATCTCTGTAATATTTCGCGTGTCTTTATCCAGTCAAAATACATGCATACATTCTTTTTTAAATTAATACTATCGCATACGAGTATGTGAGTATAAATGATTTCTTTTTGCCTTATTATTTAAGGCACCTACGATATTGAAATAATCAATGCTACTACGCGAGTTGTTGTTAACAGGTGGGTGAGATACCGTTGAAATATATTTGACAACACATCCGCACATCATAGATCACTTCTGACTTTTAAGCGCACTTGAGTGCTTGCAGTTTCCAGGGGAATGCAGACAATTCCTTGCAGCTATTCCCACTGTGACGATGTAAGCTACGCACCTACCCCCATACGATATCGTAGGGATGTAGGCGACAATGTGCTTAATCAACTGTTGTTCACCCTCGCAACAGACTTATTCACCTCGTTCTAGGAACGAAGTCTACGTCCTTCCACCATGCCATGATATTGCCTGACTATAGATGATATTTGGGATTAGTTTTCTAACACGAGTCACAACGAGTAGTTGGACTTCGAGTTAAGAATCCCATTTAGAAACACCAGGACATTGTTCTCCAGTTGAAAATTTTAGAACATCATCCCGGTACGCGACGTTTCTGGCTGTTCGTTGGATGTGTGCATATGTATTTTCGTATGTATGTGGAATGCAATCCACATCCTCAATAAGATAAGAACTGAAAGTTGTATTTCGCATATACGTAACGCTACATATATTGCAAAAAGAAAATTAAACCCGTCATAAATACTATTCTTCAATCGAATAATTTATACTCACATAATGTAAGCGAACTCTTTTTCACCTACATGCCTAGCGACTTACGCGGACGCATAAACCTATATCATATAACACTATTTACAATTTTAAAAAAGCTATTCAATTGCGTTTGTATCGACGTACATATTAAACGACAATTTTGAGAAATTTGTACTTTATCAAATTGCACTAGTCTTTAAATATCGTTTGACATAGGTACCTATATTATAAATACTCGAAACTTCTTTTACATTTAAACTTGTATATAGAGATCTGAATTTTTTATCTATCCTGCGTGATAAATTATGCAATTAATAAGATACTTGCTCAAAAGTAAAATAGGCAATTCTTGAAATTTTTTCTTATAAATAAAAATAGAAAAACTTATTATTCTGTATATGTATTTGTTACTATTTATCATTTCTTACCATGTATATCGCGTTTTGTATAAAAAAATTTAAAAAAAGTTCAAAAATTGCCCATTTTTCAAGTATTTTTGAGCAAATACCCCTTTGATAGTGCAAAAACCTAAATTTAACCAGGTAGGATCAGTTTTACGATAGAATTACAGCAAAACGAAGTTAAGTTTTAGCAAAATTCTCCAAAGTATGTACTCTTGTTTTTTTCAATAATGAGTTATTTTTAACATTTAAACACTTGCTTTGTTTACTTATACTTGTTTTTATATAATTTTGATCAAAGTTATTATATAATACTAATGTAAGAGAAACATTTGTAAAATAAATCATAAAACGAATCCTATCTGTATTAGAAAAATTAAATATTAGATATGCAAAAAGAACGTTTTTTTTTACTTAATCTTTTAGATGTAAAATTTCTTAAATTAATTGTTCACAATGATGTTAGATACAATTAGGAGAATATTATGTTGTTTGTTATAGATACAAACGGAAATCTTTTTAATTAGAGAAAAAGATAGATACTTTTTACTTTTGTGTACAAAAAATATATGTGCATAATATATAGACTCCAACTCGCCTATATAATATAAAAGTTTCTTAATTTCTTTTCAATTTAAAAAAATAAGAAGTATCAATATCTTTTAAATGTCTCTCTCTCTCTCTCTCTCTCTCTCTCTCTTGGAAGAAAGTCAAATCTAACAAATCTCAATTGCAATCACGGTAACAACATCAATGAACAGTAACCCAAATGATCACTAGTATTACCAAATAACTGCTTGAAAAAGTATAAAAATTATTTTTGGGAATATTCAGTTCATCAAATCCTATACATAATGATCAGTGATTTCATTATACATATTACCCAAAAATACCTAAATATGCAGAGTGGTGTTCTAGCAGAAATCGCAATTTTTTTGTAACAATGAACAAAACAATCTGTAAAAGCATATGTATGTAAGGTTTTAATGGAAAGCTTCCAGTTGAAGATCACATCAGAGATATCTATAATTATTCTTATAAAAACTTGAAGCCCTCCATTAAAACTTTAGATACATATGTTTTTACAGCTCGTTTTGTTTTGTTGTCACAAAATAGCTGTGATTCTTGTTGGAGCACCACTTCTGCTTTGTCCAAAAATGTGTACTTAATTAACATATGTACGTTATAATATTTTTAAATTAACATTTTCATAATTTCAGAAAAAAACTATGGTTTACAAATAATTGTTGGAAAAGTTACTGTTTTCACTAGTACTGTCAAACAATAATATATCTGTATACGTATGAAATTGGTTAAAAATCAGAATATAAACATAGTTATGACTTTTCTTAAACAAGATTGTAATGAGATAGAAATGATGACTTTTAACAATTTTCATGTGGATGTATTGTGTGCAAATTTAAATGTTTAAACAAGATTCAGATGTTTAAACAAAATTTAAATGTTTAAACAAGACGGATTGTAGATATATTTGAAACAGTTTTTTAAAGGAACTCTATTAATATACCTAATCTATTGCTTTTTCTAGCATTTACCCTTTCCTAAAAAAAAATTAATAATTATCTTTTGTTGCCAGAAATACATAAATCGAAAGTAACAAATAACCAAATGCTTTCTACTCAAGTTTTGATACAAGATACAAAATAAGTATACTTATAAAAAAAAGTATACGACGGAATGGAATGGAGATCGCAGTTATACAAGAAGCTCCTGCACTCTGATTTTTCTTACGCTATTATCACAATGGCAAGTTTTCTTACTCAATATATGGCGTTTACTTCGTAAACGCTTCTGACGGTATCTGCCCACGTATAAAGAACTCGTGAAAAGCAGAGAGTGCATTATCATAATTCCACTGAGTCTCTTGTAAGCACTTTAAGCTCCATTCCATATTCATACTTGTCTGGTGACTTAACGTCACCGTCATTTGCTGTTTTATCTCGTCGCTAAGTTCTATTGTTATTGGTTTCGCTACTTCTGAAGTTTCCAACGACACCGTCCGCGGTTGCGGTTGACTTCTGAGCTGATTCAGTTGCTGATGCAGTTGCTTCAATTGCGCCTCAGACGGCTGACTAATGTGCAACTGTTCATTTCGAATACTGCAGTATCCCTCACCTTCCGGACTAATTATGAAGGTGCGGTTGAAGTAACGAATGGGCTCGTCTTTATCAAGTTCTTGAAAGTAACCCGTTATAGTAATGAACATCATTGCTTGCTGTAAATACATAAAAACTAATTGACTTATTTGTTTTCAATTAATTAAAAATAAATTATAAGTTTGTCTTTATCTCACATATGAGTAATAAAATGTAATACACAACAGTATAATAGGATTACTTACTGTTACAAGAGTGATGTCCGTGGTAAAGGTATTCAATAAATGCCTTGTCTTTGGCATTTCCGATATAAACGACACTACAGGCAATCTACCCTGTTTCAATAACTTATGTCTTCTATTTGAATCAATTGTTCTAAATATGTTTCTATTCTCTGTGTAATACCTATTAAACTTGGGGAAATTGCTTATCGTCAGGCTTAAGCATGCATTTTCGGCGTATGCATCGAGTAAAGGTTGACGATTATCGCTATCAAATATCGTGAAGTATTGTTGCAAAAACTGGCTCGCTATCTCTTGAATTTTAGGATCCGAAACAAACATTCTTTGCGATGGAGGTATCCTGGCAGTTATGTCGATAACATCAAAAATAATTGGACGCGGTAATTCTATGCCATCCAATCGTAGCAACCTGGGGAATCTCTTTCGAACGTCACTTGTGTAATCACTGTGGCGAAACTTATACCTGTTGCATACAGGGTTTCCCGATAATTTTAATTCTTCCAATTTTAATTCCTTAATACCATTTAATTGGTGAATATCTTTGATCTAAAATATGCAATAAATCAGGTTTTAAAACCGGGACATTATATTGACGATCATGTCATATATATATTTTTTATTCGCGCGGTCACTTACCTTATTATCACCAATATAAAGAATCTTCAATTTCGAGAACTTCTTATTCAACACCCCAAGTCTCTCGAGATTCTGTAACTTGTTGCCTTCTAAGTTCAATGCTTCTAGATTCGGAATGTGTTCCCCAACAATATCTAACACAGTCATCAACATAATAGGGTGGCACAACGCACAAAAGTAATCCGAGTAAAGATCTGTAAGGCGAAAAATTACATGTAGTTGAATTTGAACTTACAAATCTTATTAATATCTTTAATATATTTATAGGGAATAAAAGTCAGAAATTTCTTCGTACCGGAATCAACATGAAACTTGGACAAGTCTAGAGCATTTTTCTCTTGTACATATCTCTTAACCATGGCGTGCTTCAATCGTTCTTTCAACTTTTCATCAATTTTGCAAATTGGAAATACGGGCTTTGCCTTCACTCGTAACTGGAATCCATCATTCATCAGAACCTTGCGATTGCAACGCAACAATGCGTTCGCCGTCTTATGATCGTCAATATAGAAACTGGCTTCACTTCTCATTACCTTGTACTGTAAACAATTTAGCAGTAAGGATTTATGGTTTCGAGGTGATTTTTATTTTTATTGTCGCTTTATTTATACATGCAGACTGTCATTCAAATTACATTAATACATTATACTAAATAAAAAATATGAACTTTTCCTGCAAGATAAAAATAAATAGTTACCATTATGGGAATAAATACTTCAGGTGCCATACAGTTCAGAAACGAATTAATAACACAGTCCTTCTCATACTTATTACCAAATGGTATCTGTAAGACACAAGTAAAAATTTAGTCCAAGCTGTAATATACATATCATTGACATAACATAATTATTTGCATATAATATATGTACTTACAATTATTTTATACCAATTGGATTGAACAAGCGGAAACATCCGTGGCCTCACACCAGCTTGACCTCCTTTGAAATTCCTATTCGGCATCGGACAGTTCCTACCGCGAGAGACCGTATGCCTATCACCCCTACCCCTATCCCTCTGATTTATTATCACCTGTCTAGTATTATTGTTGGAACTACCCGCCATTGGAATGTCCTCGTCGACGTGAGGTCCACCATCCCTTCCCACATTTCGTACCATCGTACGATCATCTTGACCTAAAAGCAAATTGTCAACTGCAAAAATTTCGAGTTATTTCGCAAAGCCACTTTCGAAAAAAGATCGGAGGCGATTTTTACAACTTTCTACACCGACAGAAGGTGCGGTGTCACAATCCCGTTAACATCGCGTTCGCGAAAGACGCAGTTCGTTACAAAACTCTCTCGCTCGCTCGCTCGAGATAAGATAAGGTCGATTCAGACTATACGGACCGTCACGTTCCGGCAACGACACGGATCGGCAGACATTGATGGAACATGCAGGTCGGTGCCGGTCCGTGTCGTTGCCGGAACGTGACGGTCCGTGTCGTATAGTCTGAATCGACCTTTATTCGTTAACAAATTGATTTGCCACTTTTTCTCCCGCGCAGTTAATTTCCTCCGTATCGCGCGACCGACTTGATCATCCGCGCTGCAGAGACGCGCGTATCAAAGCGGGGAAAAAAATTGCGCAGTTGCATACTCCGCACAGAGCAGAGCGTTCATCTTGTCTTCTCGTATGCAACACCAACGGACCGTTGCAGCGCGTACGCAAAATGAACCGAACGGATAAACGCGGGCGGGATATCATTTCACGCTCCCGCGGGAGAAAACCGCGAGCCCGAATCGCGCGTAGCGAGCCGTGAAGCGGCCGAGAGCACTCACCAAAATACCCTTTTCCTCGGTTGTTACCGCGGCCGCCCCATCTATTGTTGCCTGATCTTTTCGGCATCTTGCTCGAGTCCACGGAACCTAAGGGATCCACGAAGCTAAACGCGAGACCTAAGCGAAAACCGCGAAACACCTAGCTACTATCTCTATCTATTCGCACAACCCTACTCCTAACCTCTAACTTCGCCTAACGATTCTCTTTGCCCCTCACTCTTAACCCATGGTCCACAATGACCACGTTTCCACCGAGGGTCAGGGTCGGGCTAGAGTCGGGTCAGAATCGGGTTGGGGTGAGCACTTTTGCGGTGGAAATACCGAAACACCAAACCCCAATCCGACTCTGACCCTCGGTGGAAACGTAGTCAATCTTGCTTTAAGTAAGCTGTAAGCCTTAAGCCGTAAGAAACTAACCAATCACAGGCCTTTATTCCCCTCACTCTCACCTGTGATTGGTTAATTTCTTACGGCTTAAGGCTTACAGCTTACTTGAAGCAAGATTGTGGACCAAGGGTTACGAGCTACGCAAGCACATCCGAACTCTAGCGACGCTGTGGTACGAATGAGCGAGGAACGAGCGAGACGTTGCGCGCGCATGCGCAGAGGGGGAGCTGCCGATGACGACGCGACCGATGAGGATGCTTTCACATGGAGCGTAAATTGCGTAGCGTAACCTGCGTATCACCAATCACAGGATCATGCTGATAGAACCGTTTCAATAATTCCGTTGAACTAGTCCTGTGATTGGCGATACGCAGGTTACGCTACGCAACTTAGGCTGGATTCACATGGAGCGTAACTTGCGTAGCGTAACCTGCGTATCACCAATCACAGGGTCAGGGCGACGTCCCATGGAGCGGAATACGCGGAAGCGGAATCAGCGGATCGCCAATCACAAGACCGTTTCGACGGAATTTTTGAAAGAGCTCTATCAGAATAATCTTGCGATTGGCGATCCGCTGATTCCGCTTCCGCGTATTCCGCTCCATGGGACGCCACCCTCATTCTGATAGAACCGTTTCAATAATTCCGTTGAAATAGTTCTGTGATTGGTGATACGCAGGTTACGCTTACGCAAGTTACGCTCCATGTGAATCCAGCCTTACGCTCCATGTGAAAGCACCCTGATTGGCCGGACGCAGCAGCCGCGTACTTTCCCCGAAGGGCGGTAGTGCCGGTAGCATGGAGAATGTTTAAGGTGACCGAATCACAGTATAAGTCCCAGTCTACAATAGAGATTTAAACCCTAAGCCTTAAAAAATTGACTAATCACAATCGCGTATTCTACTCGTACTTGACTGTGATTAGTCAATTTCTTAAGGCTTAGGGCTTAAATCTCTATTGTAGACTGGGACTAACCAGTATGCCCACTCGCTCTTTTGTTTCACGTTCGCGCCGATCCGTACTGCGCATCCGACATATTCTAGTTATGACCAATCACAGGATTTTTGTACGTGTTTAGTGCAAAGTCGGTGTGACATTGAAAAATTTGCAGTGTTGACGAATAACGCGTTAATACTTTTATACGTTGGAGCAAGTAATTACATTAATTACTTTTAGTAGAACATTTTTTTCATAGGCCATTTCCATTTACAATAAATAATGTACGCTAGTTCGTACGCGCCTTTCCTGGATACGATCCTGAAAAGGGCCCAGGCACTTTTAGCCGTTGATACACTGTTGGGGCGACCAAAAACATGGCGGAAAATTGAGAACGCCCAGATCAAAGGTGCCGACAGAGAGTGGGCATACTGGTTATACTGTGGTTATAGTTCAATGCCTTATACCATAATGTACAAACATTAACCTAGAGTCAACGTAGAAAAGATATTTGTACTTCAACATTCAACATTGCAACGTTTCAGTAATATTATTTCAACTTTCTGTGCTGTCTGGGCTGTATGGGCGAGTCTTGTTCTTATCATTAAATAAATTAAATACATACTGATCATTAAGTATAAATTATGTGACGTGTATAATAATTGTATTGATAACTAAATTAAAATTAATAATAATTGTATTGATGTGACGTATATTATATTTAAAAAATGGCCTAGATATATAAGAATTGTTACACATAAACGGAATGCAACCGTGAGCAATGTTGTAAGAGAACATGGTACTTCTCTTAACATTTCACACACACGTAGGCTTTGTGTGTCCATGTATACATGCATATACAAATGGAGAATATGGAAAATAATAGCTTTATATTTTTATCATACTTTATTGAGCGTTAATGTTATATGATAAAAATATGCGAGAACTTTGCCGTTTAAGCGGTTATAAAATATATTATAATTTATTGAGCCTAAATTCTTTAGAATTCTTTTTCAAGCGCGAATAATTTCGATATGATTAATAATAAATGTAATTAAAATAACATGTAAAATTTTGATTAAATTTGTGCTGAAAAAACAAATAGCAGATAAGTAGAATCGATATAGGTATATTCAGGCTAGTATAATTGTTGAGCGATGAATATAAAAATAGTGACGAGAAAACTTTACCATTTATAGTACGACTTCATTAGATGCCATGATTTATTCAGGATGTATAGTATAATTGTCGAGTGATGAATATAAAAATAGTGAAGCGAAAATGTTATATCTTTATTAGATGCCATGATTTATTCAGGATGCATAGTATAATTGTTGAGTAATGAATATATAAGTATAGTCAAGAGAAAATTTTATTATCTATAGTACGGCTTTATTAGATGTTATCTATTGTAAGATGTTTATATAATGTCTTGATACATTTAGGCATAATTTAATCTTTCTGCTCTCTACAAAAAAATTATATTCTAAAAATTTACACAGTATTAAATAAACACTATATTATATAACTTCCTACACATTAACTGTGCCACATTTAGGCATAATTTAATCTTTCTGCTCTCTACAAAAAAATTATATTCTAAAAATTTACACAGTATTAAATAAACACTATATATTATATAATTTCCTACACATTAACTGTGCCACTCGTTTATGCAAGGAGCATCGATTGGATCAATATACATATTTGGAGTTGGCAGTTTATACATAAACTATCTTATTCCAAATATAAAAATAGACTTCACTTTCAATTACAATTAAGTCTTAAGTTCTCGTTAAATTTATCAAAGCCCGAGATGAATGGATATTCGCGTCAAGGTATCGCGTATGAGATCGAGTCGCTTGTTGGCTTACAGGTATACATTGTTGTTCAAACAGTTGCGTTGCGATAAAAAAAAATCACGGAGATTCTGCCGTGACAGGAAGTAACGACGATTCTAAATGTGATACTCGAAAATTGGAGGCTATCGCGTGACTTTTATTCGGAAGATTTTCTTCTCATGCAACATTATTCCGCAAAAATCGGGATAATATGCCGAGCGGGGTAATCTTTAAGGCATCATTCCGTCTTGCCGCGATCGTTTTTGCATGAAGATAGATCGCGCGCATGTAGAACGTGTACGGTATGAATTAATTGTTCAGCGATATTTCCTAATTGCAAATCGTAAACACGCGATAAAGGCTACATTTGAGCGGGGAGCGATGGGCGGGAATTTATTTGAAATTATAATTCGCCTGCGGAAAGCGGTGTAAGATAAAATTACACTTTGTTCATTATCCACCGGTGTCTACCTTTCGTTTGTTCAAGAATCAACCGAGAGAATTGTGAAGCGCTCGAAGCACCGACAGAGCGAATGTACAAATTGTTTCCCCCTTTTCGCTCTCCCGTGCGTTCGTTCTTACAAAGCCGCCGCGACCGTGTCGCAAAATCCGGGCAGTGTCATGTCGCGTTCGTTACAAAAAAAATTGTAATAAAAGACGTTACTCGGTGCACGCAATTAGTCATTTCTCCCCTAGTAGCACAACGTATTGGCGCGACATTGGGAAATAATGTAAATCTAGTATTCCCAATATTGGTCCAATATTATAAGATGGACGCCTTCTCTTATCTGTCAATATGTCCATTCAATAATATTGGTCCAATATTGTATCAATTTTAGGCCAATATTCTTATTACATTGCTAAATATTGGCCAGTGCACGTCCAATATAAATCTAATATTATGTAATTACTACTGTGCAATATTTACATTGATTTCATGACCAATATTGGCTTTACGTTGGACAATATCGGCCAGTGCATTTCTAATATAACCGACATCGGGCCGATGTTTGGCCAATGCACTGTGCTACTAGGGTCTGGTTGAGAAAACAAACGCGTCGGAAGGCTGCTAGTTTCTCGCTCCGTATTTTCGTGCGCCAGGCTCGGTCGCGAAACAGGCAGGGGTAGGAACCCGGTGGAGCCTTAACGATCATGAAACTCTGTTATAGACACGCGAACGCACGCAAGCATGCATGCACGCGAGGCGGGCGGGCACGCACGCACGCACGCACGTACGCACGCACGCAGGCACGCATGCACGCACGCACGCCGTGGCACGCACGCGGGCCCACGTACGCGGGAATTGCCGGCCGTACAACAGTCGAATGTACGCACGCGAGCACGCACGTAAGGCACATGCACGCATGCACACTCGGCTTCGCCGTAATGCGAGTCTACCGTGCCGCGAAACGGCTTTGCCTTTCGATCCAACGCTGCTCGTTGCTGCTTTCTTGTACGAGAAATAACGTCTCGTGCGCGATCAAGGGCCACCATTTTCAATATCTGCTAATTCTAACCGACCGTTAACTTGGCTGGTTAACAATTCTGGTTAACAGTTATGCCCGTTTCTACCAATGCGGATTAGCTTTGATCTCGGTTTAAATTACTTCTTATCTTTGTCCACTTTGTAAAACTAGAAAAAGATATCGAGCAAGTTGAACCGGGATTAAAGTAATAGCGAATTCGGTTGCTCGCACTGGCGCGCACTGAATGCACACTCAGGCCGGTTTATAGTCAATTTTTATATTTAATTTAAACTAATTTAAATTAAAAAGACTAAACTAGTGCAAGCGCTCGAATTCGCTATTGAACTGCGTTGGTAGAAACGGACTTTAGACCCGGTTTCACCAAGCTTAACTTTAAGCTTAAAAAATCTCATAAACTTCTTCGAAATGCCATGGTGTCCCACGATTACATAATTTTCAGGGTAAATTTTAAAAGAAAATTTAAAAGAAACATTCTACTAGTAAAATGTGTGACAAAATTTCAAAAACCCATAAAATTTTTCGAAGAAACGAAAATTTAAAAGAAACATTTTACTAGTAAAATGTATTGTAAAATTTCAAAAGACTCGTACAATTCTTCGAAGAAACGAAAATTTAAAAGAAACATTTTACTAGTAAAATGTATTGTAAAATTTCAAAAGACTCGTACAATTCTTCGAAGAAACGAAAATTTAAAAGAAACATTTTACTAGTAAACTGTATGGTACAATTTCAAAAGTCTCATACAATTCTTCGAAATGTCACATTGTCTCACGATTGCACGATTTTCAGGATAAATTTTGAGAGAAAATTGTCTCCGCGTGGCCGGACGTATCGCGGCGATATGTTCGCCGGCAAGAATCGTCTCGAGCACGGTAGTCCACCGGTCGAGCTATCGCGCGTAATTACTCATTCCGTTACGACAAGGCGCGCCGCGACGTTTGAATTTGGCGCGCTCTCGCGCGCGGACCAATCGCCGGCGGAGAGCGGCCATGCCGCTCGCGGCGCTCACCCGACTCCCCGGCGATGTTTGTGCGTGCCTGGCACGACTGCGGCGGTCCCACTGTCGCGCTCGCCGTCCCCGTCGTCGCGTGAGGTGAAGAGGCTCCGCGGAGACACCATCGCACGGTGCCCGACAGCGTCCCCGACGACACGAACCTTGCCCCGTCCGTTCGGCCGCGCGACATGTCAAGTCAAATATGTCTAAAGTGGAACAGTTTTCTCAGCAATATCGCGACCAGCTTCGAGAGCTTGTGGGAGGAAGAGGGCCTGGTGGACGTGACTCTCGCGAGTGACGGACAGTGCCTGACGGCGCACAAGGTGATACTCTCGGCCAGCAGTCCCTTCTTCAAGAAGGTCTTCCAGGTGAGCTCGCCAACGGGGTCCCCCCGCTCGCTCGTGTCCCCCGGGCCGCGTTCGGAAACGTTCCTTGATTGACGTTCGCCGAGCAACGAGGACCAAGTGACGCGCTCGGCTGACGTTCCCGAGCGCAGCCCCGACCCCGGAATTGGCGCGCACCGCGCGACACCAGTCGTCCTCGCACGCGCCGCACGCGTGTTGTCATGCCCCTCGAGGACGTTGTTTACAGGGTGCTCTCTTCGTGCTTTTTCTCTGTCTGCCTTCGCGGGAACGTCGTCGACTTGAATCGTGTGCTGGGTAGCGCGCCTTCGGTACACTCGCGTCAAGGTTAGAGAGGTATCGCGGCTATTATTGAGATAAACTTAACGACTGTTGATTGTCAGCCGTTTGGCTTCCGTGGGTCTGTAATCGTGACTATTCCCCTCCCCCCCCCCCCGTTTGTCTTTAGTTTTCGTCGACGAACGGCGACACATCTTTGCCACTTTCATTTCGAAACGCTTATCTTGGCATTTAAGCGCGGGCTTTATTTATATCTCGCTATTCCTCCGTGAGGATTGTAATGAAAGTGGCTCTCCGAGCGAAGAACAACTAGTCGATTGTCGTACGGTAACAGAAAATGACTCTCGAGTATATTTACCAAGTGTAATTTGTGTAATGTAAGCGATGCTACACGGATTTCCGAAACGACGACGATTGTCTTGAATTTGAAGGGCAAAGGGAGACGACCCGTCGGTTACAACAAAGTCCAATGAAGCAATAAATTGAATATGCGCGAGTACGATCGATTAATGATTTGGACAATGCAGTCTGACGGTTTTGTTGTTTAATTCTTTTAGACAAACCCGTGTCAGCATCCAGTTATAATACTTCAGGATGTACACTTTAGCGAGCTGGAGGCGCTATTGATATTTATATATAAAGGAGAGGTGAATATCGAGCAGAAGAATTTACCGGCGCTCTTAAAAGCAGCGGAGACACTGCAAATTCGGGGCCTGTCCGGCGGTGACATCTTTGCGAAGGAGTCCTACAAACGACTGGCTGAGCTAGAACAGGCCGTGGCCGAGGATGTGCCGCTGAACAAGGAGGAGACGCCTAAGAAGAAGCAGAAAGTTAGTAAACAGCAGAACAACTCTATTCTGGAGAAAGCGCTTACCCCCAGAATATCGCAGTCGGAGAACACAAACGAGTCCGCCGGCAGCGATCAAAGCGGGAAGGATGGAGATTACATGTTGCCTGAAACATTACCTAATCCGGTGTATCAGCGATTGGAGATGAAAGTTAGTTGGAAGAATAGAAAATTATGATATAAAGCGACGATCGAATGTAAGGCGTCGCGTACGTGTGCATGAAATACAGCGTTGAATCTAAATGAATTTCAGATAGAACCGTTGGAAATGGCGGTGGACGATCTCCAGAAACGATCTCCCTTAGACAAGGATCCGGCGGAGAGGCTAGACACAGGACAGGCGGATGGGAATCAAGGTTAGTGCCTGTACTGATCCAATCTCGTTTCTATTTTATGCAATTTTAGTATGCACTACATGGCAGATACGTAAACGGCCAACGCTCTTGTATATTCCTGTGTTTTTTTTTTCTGTATTAGAAGATCATGTATTACGCAAAGTGAAACACAGAGTCTCCCTTCTTTGCATTTTCACCGCTATATCGTTGCTAATGTCTTGGTTTTTATACATATTAAGTACGAATCCACTAAATTAGCCACTTGAAGATACAACTTGCGTACACAAACATGTATGCACTTGGGAGACACCCTGCCTTCTATTTTTTTAATTACAGTTTTTTTTAAATGTGATTCCAATACATTTCCTTAGTTGTGGATCATTGTTCGTTCCCACGTTTTAATTTTCGACATTAAACAATTTTGTGAAGTGCACTTGAGCATCTAATCGTAGTGCTAGAACTGAGAAATATTCATCAAATTTGTTGAATATTCTATGATTGGAAGAAAGTAACTTGTTCTTAATAATTTCTTGATTTTGCAAATTATTCGCACATTTAATACGTAGTAATTTTCGTTGGCAATCAAAGGCGTCGAGTTTGATACACGTACGAGATATTATTATGAATCTACGTGCAAAAGATTGTATCAAAGTAATAAAGTAATGCGGATATAATTTGGGAACCGGATATCAGGTATCATTTAGCACACATTGTGTCTTGAAATGTCGTTTTCATGATCGCATATACAATTAATACTACACCTGCACAAATGCTGTATACAGTTGTATACAGAGACTTGTTATCTTTGCATATGCCGGCCGGCTACTGTAGTATCAAAGCTTTTTCTTTGATACCGCAGATTATAGCTTTTTCGAATATTCTGTTCGCTTTCACCGCAAATTCTGTTCTGCTCGTTTTGGCGCGCCACGTTTTCCTTATTTGCTGTGCTGCAAGGGCTCCGTGTGTGAGAGGTAGAGGCAATGATTGCGTGCACGAGTAAAGAGAACTCAGTCGAAAAGACAATGAGAGCGACGTAATTGGTGCAAATGGTAAATGTCCCCGTGGCTCATTGCGTTATACAGCAAAAGTATTTGACGGAATATTCGATACGGAAGTATGGTCACGTCATCGAGACGCGATTCGCTTTGCAACAATTCGTAATCCGTGCAAAAAGTAATGAAACGTAATTGTCGCAATTTTAATTCTTGCAATTCGGAGAGAGAGTTTACGAGGCCCGGTCGCGCGGCGTCACGCTTCGATCGGCGGCGCATAAGCGTATGTGCGTGCATGCGTGAGCAGTGCATACGTGAGACGGAAGATGCGTGATCGGTCCTTCATTATAGCCTTTAAAGTACCTTCGCTCGCATTTTCTTTATTGTGCGCGTAATTCACGTGTGTGGGGCAGCCCGTGTCTAAAGCGCGCTGTGCTGATATGTGTGGCAGGGTCTGGGAACAGCCCTGCTGAAGACATTTCCGGTTTATCTGGCTTGTCTGGGCTAAGTGGATTCTCGGACGTCAAGCCGCTGCTTTACTCGTATCAGCATCTACCTTACGCCGATCTCCTGCCAAGCCCGGACATAATCTCGACCTGGGCGTCGTCCCGGCCGATGGATCACTTGGCCTGCGACCTCATGAAGATCCTCTTCACGCCGGAAGAGAGGATTCTCTGCAACGTCAACGGCAAGATGGGCAAGCAGCAGTTCGATAGCAACAAGATACACTTAATACGGGAGGTCCTGTTGCACTTTAGCGGCATAGCGCCTAATAGCATCGAATGGGAGGAGGCTTGGAAGAATTGCGTAACCAAAATCGACACTAGTAATAGGGGCTTGAAAAGGTATCTGTTTCAGAGACGCTCGGTCTACACCCAATGACTAGGGCGTTTTAGGTCAGGGGTCAAACGGAAACGTTTCCACTGGCTGGAATAGGATCGTTCTTTTAAGCCCGTCACCCCGTCTGTTTCCACACAAGCGTCGTAGGACGACTCGTTCCTCGCTTGTTCCTCTTTGGTATGAGGCTTTCGCGCTTTATATTTAGGACACTGTAAAAAAAAAACCAATATCGATGTAAGTAGACGGTAAGATTCACGCGCGTGTAGCATGTAGCCAGGGGAAGAAGAGACGGATGATCGGTCGGTCGATGGCGGCTAAGATCGCGCGGAGTTGACGTGCAATAGGTTTTGGAAATGTGCGCTTTCCGAGCCGCGGTAACGTTTCTAGGTTGTAGATTTCGGGGTGACAGGGTGAACTAGGAAGGAGCATTGTAGACGCGATCGAATTATTTATACGCTTCAGGTTCGCTGCTCGGCGTGATGAGCGGCGAACGATCGAATAACTCTAAGCCTTCCTCGTAGGTCTTTACTTTTTCTAATTTCCATCTTGTCGAGCGAAATCCCAAGATAATTCGTTTCATCTCCCCTCTCATCCTCTACGCACACGCACACACCGCGTGCTCAAAGAATCTCCCTCCCGCTTTCCTCTCACGTGCTCATGAGTAAGGTCGATCATTCATCCGCCTGTGCACCTTTGCTTCACCGTACAACACCTTCAAGTAACATTCCTTCTTACTCTTTAGTTACGGTTCACGCGAGAATTCGCTTTTACGGTAAAACGCGGTGCGATATTATTAAAAAGTTGGCATATATCGGAGAGACACGCGAGTCTCTCTTTCTCTTTCTCTCGCACCCGAATATACACATCACGTACTCGCTTACACACCCACACACACACTCACATACACCCACATTATCAATACACGGACAAGATGCGCGTGTATATATGCGTTCGTTATGCGGAAATGTGTGGTATATACACGGACGTGCGTACGCGGTACGCATATCCAGTTAGAGGTATACGTATAGCATTGTATGTACATATATGTACCAAGGATACGTTTCGGCCGTGTTGATCACGTGCGTGCGTAAACGTGCTGCACGGCCACGGCAGCTCTATGTACACTTAAAAGAAGAAAAGGAAAAACCGTAGCTCTTACGACAGGAATAGTGATTTAAGACACCGCTTGTAGAGTATTTAAATCGCAGCAGAGGGTCGCTCAGCATGCGCCACGAACTATTAGGGTATATACGTTGCGAATCGACGCGCGATGTCTGTCGCGCGTCCCTTTCTCGAGACTCGCGCGAAAGTGTTCTTTGATCTCCGTTTTATTATAACTTGTAAAGTCGTGTCGATTTCTTTTTTGTTTCGTTTGCGCGGTACGAGCGTTGAATCATTGGGAGCACACCGACAGCTTCGAAGCGATATTATTTAAATCAATTCTATTGTAGACAAGACAAACGACTGGTCGCAAATAAACATATTTTACATTTTTAATTGTCTCCTCATTTCTGATACACTTATGTGTCCTTTGCATATCTGTGTATACGAAAAGATGAGGTCTATGAATGTTGTGTGTTTTTTTTACAGTACTTACAGGAGCGACAACTTCGTGGATCTTTTTGCAAATGAACTTAAATATTTTCCATGTATTTTACACTATAAATGCAGAGTGTCCCGGAAAGCTTGATAAGCCTTTCACTAACAGATTGTTTAGAGCATTCTAAAACAAAAGTCCTTGTGTAGAACTGTTGAGGCTATCATAGGTTTTAAACGGAAAGCATTTACAAGTCGAACTTTATCATTTCCGAGTGCTCGAACACGAATACGCGAGTGCGTGGACACGAGCGTCTTCTGGTTGTAACATTTTCATTTCAAAAGTAGAATTGAGAATAACGCATTAACATGAATAAATGATATCATTTAGAGCGAAAAATTAGAACATGCGTTATGTCTGTAAATACTATTACTCTAATTTTATGTTGTAAGTAGAAAAGTATTATAAAATCAAGAAATTATTATTGAGCAGATTGTACTATCGTATCGTAGATTATTCAACATTTAATTTACGCATCAAATTCCACTTATGAAGAAATAATTAAAGAACTGGAATTCTTTACAGGATCGTCGAGGCCGATTGTAACAGTAATAGCTGAAGCTCGCCACACTTCTCCAGATCCACAAACGCACAGGAGAGATTCCCTCGCAGTTGAACGGAGCTCGTTGTGGAATATCTCGAAAATATTGGAGGACCCGTCACCCGACTTACCGAATTATTCTCGTGCCGAACAAACGTTAGATCGACCGGAGTCGTCGAATTTTCTGGGATACAATCCTGGCGTTTCGCAGCCTAGTTTTCCCGGGTTCGTCGAGTCTTACAGTACAGATTTATCAGAAGAGACTATAAAAGGTGGCTCAGCATATCCGCCGTTTCCCTGCCCTTTTTGCGACAGAGCATATACGAGTTGGGGCTTCCGCAGAAGGCACATAAAAGCTGTCCATACTATTTCGCCATCTCTTAATTGCAAATGGTGTTTACAAGTGAGTGCATGGAGTTCTTTTGGATCTGTTTTGAGATAAAAAGCAAGCAAATTAAATTAATACACCAATGTAGGGAAATGGATGGACGACGCAACAATATTACCTCAGCCTGGGTTTGAACCTGGACTTTCCTACACTCTAGGCGTCTCATCAATTCGACCACTGAGACATGCCTAGAATTTAGGGAAGTCCAGGTTCAAACCCTGACCGAAGTAATATTTTTCACAATGAATTTTCTCTAATTAAAATTGCCAGTTGCGTCGTCCATCAATTTTACTAAATTGGTTAATTATGTACTGGCGACAATAAGTCTTTATTCTTGTAAAATTAATGTGTTTGTGATATTTACATTTATATAATAGACAATTTTTTATTTTTATTATTTTATTTTATTCTACACACACATAGGTTCTTCCTACACATGCAGCTTGGAGACGGCATGTGATATCAGCACATAATCTATCAGCCAGCGATGCGCACAATGGTCTCTTAATTTTAGAAGAAGCGCACATGGTCCTGCAAATAGCACGTCCTACCAGATTGGATACATTGGTTAATATTATCAAGCAAAGTTCGCAACAAAACTGTGGCCACGATAGCACTCAACCAGATCAAGATTAGGTAATGGTTATCAGTTGCAATTTTATATATCAAGAAAAGAAATTATCCACTCTTCTAATTTTTTAAATAAAATTTACATTGTTGACATTTTTGATGACACCATCGTGTTCAGAGCAAATGCAAATTTATCTTTTTGCATTTAAAAGTTATAAGTGGGTAGATAAATATGAAATATTTTTAACATATGTATATGTATAAACATATATATTTTTTATGTATACGTAGTATACATGGGTGTTTTAGAGGTACAGGGTGTTTTCTTATAAAACCGACAAATTTTACCTGCATGTTTAGATCATGTATGAACTTTTTTACTTAAAGTTACCATCCAAACATGTTGGCAATGTTTGTTGGTTTCGTGATGGACATGCTCTTTATATGTGTGTGCGTGCGCACGCACGCATACATAAAACAAGTTGCTAATAATCTAGTACAAAACAATAAATAATATAATTTACATGTTATTCACTTTTCAATCCACCCTCGTATATACATCTTAAACTAACACACACGTACACACACAAAATATATAAATTATATTATTTATTACGTTTTGTACCAAACTGTCAGCAACTTGTTTTCAACAACTTTATCAAAAATAATAAAATATGAATTAAATGGATAAAAACATGACAAAATAATTGTTGTGAGTAATCGACATAGCAAGCGAATTTGGTGAAGTAACAGCATAGTTCATAAGCGAATACTTTTTATCGTTAATCAACTACTGGTAATTCACATTCTTTCGTTATTTATAATTGTATACAATTGTATACATTTGCGCGAAGTTATATATAATTATAAATGAGTAATTTTTTCCCTCTTAAAATGTTTTCATGTAAAAACATGTATAAATGTACGGAGTTTGTCAAGACGATCTTTCACGTTCTTAAGACAAAACTATGCACGTGAAACTAAAGCAGGGCGGTTTCCGGTCTTAAGACCATTTTAACTGATTGTAAGATCGTGCTTAAGACAGATCTTAAGCTTGGACTCTGAATACCGGCCTAGGTTGCATTGATCGGACATTGAGTACCAGTCGTGCAACTGCATCATGTTTTGCTTATTTTTACACTGATTTGGCTAATAGCAAATGGATAAGCACTATGCTATTACTAAATTCGCTTGCTTTATTGAGGTCACTGCAACATTATATATATTTTTATATATGAACTACTGTGATGGATAAACACATATGTTACCAAACATTTTTAAAGATTCTTGTTTGAAAATGTCTAGTAACATGGTGTCTGCCTTTTTTATATTTGTAGAATTTATTATATATTTAAGAACTGTTACGTATGGCCAGTATGTATACATATTATATTTTAAATTTACATTTTATGATAAAATGACTCATAGAATAAATTATTATTAACAGCATATGGATATTCTGTACATCCATAGAATGTACTAATATATCTAACATTCTGAGAATATTTGTACAATATACCGTGTGTTTATGAAATCTTTTAAACATACATGTAAACATATATCTCAGAATATACACAGGTATGCTGTTGGGACTTCTTGTATCATGTTTTGTTATGTATTGAACATTATAGTTTGTGATAACAATTATAATAGTTTAAGAATGTTTACGAAGAGGAATCTAATATTATTTATATCGATTGAAACAAATATTTTTATAAATTTATTTCTACATACTCATTATTGCAATATTTTATAAATTTGATTATTTTATAATTAACCATGTTGACTTTTTTTTATATCAACACTTTTGCAGCTGGCGAGTCTAGCACATGACCTAAAACTGGAAGCCATATACGGTTTGCAATAATCTGTAGTTGGTGGCTGTAGAAGTCTGATATTAAAATGAGAATAAAAATGAAAAAGTTGCTTTATAATATACATGTTTGTAAGAACTTGTAAATACGAATTATGAAGTTATCTGCATTCTTATAAAGATAAAATGATTTTAAATTAGATCAACAGAACCAGCTACAGATTTTAAAATGATGATAAAATTACATTAGCTATAGTTCTTAAAACAATATGAAATTATACGTTAGTGGCTGCAAATGTGTTAATAGAAAAGAATTATGTGTGTCATTATATATTTCTTTTCATGAACACATTATGCGCATTAATCAGTGCTATTATGAATACATGTAATATGCTATTTATTATTTAAATTATTTATTCTGAGTACTGATGATATTGATGTATTGAGAGAAATGGTTATTGTTTGTATCCACAGAGAGAAATAAGATTTAACACTTTTTATAAATAAGTTTTAAATAAAATTAATATCTTTAATTCCTTTAGTTATAACTGTTAATTTAGTTAACTATTTGTTTAATTAATAATTTATCAGTGGTGATCATCATTCAGAAAGATGTGCATTACTCCAACTAGTCAAAGATGCGAGTTTAACTTCAGTTTTTATTCAAATCTGACCGATCCACCGAGTGTCTTGCCATAAATATCTCTTTATATAGTTCCAATCCCATTTGAGAAGAAAGGAAGGTTGGAAGACTAGAGTAACAACAGTCTACTTTCTGTTAAAAGAAAAATAGCTCAAAACACAGCTTCAATAGAAGAAGTTTATGTCGGAAGATAGGATGGAGTTGTACATTAGAAAGAAGAAGAAAAAGAATAATTTTTCAAACAATGTCAGCAATTTTATTGCGCCATTGTTGTAGATATACCTCTTTTATTCTTAGTATTATAATTAAGAATTCAAAACACATATTGATTACTAGACACAATCTAAAATTTTACAAGAAATTGCATTGATCCTTAGTCTCTACTGAACTTTAATTAATGATCCTCCTGTTTCAGATTATAGCCCTAACAATAGTAAATACGCAAAAAGACATAAATGCAATTAACTGATTTTGATGCACTTGATCTCTACTTGTGATTTTTTTAGATGTCAGCAACGTAGCCCTTGACAATAATGCCTGGTGCAATCTCCGCAGTAATACTATCTTTGGCACCTTCCTCATCCCATGCATTCTCCTTGGCATATTTCTCTGACATGAGAATCATTTCGTTCGGGCTCCACTCTGGTGAATCTTTCCGACTGTTGCCGCTCTTGTAGACAGTATTAGATTCATCTAAAGCGTTATTGCGGTGATGAGATTTTGGTCTCGATTCTGGCGTGACGCTCTCGTATACTGGATTACGTTTCATCGAAGCACGCTGATGAGTCGTTTTTCGCAGCATAGCCTAGAATAACAACCTATTCTGAAGATTATGTACAATATGTAGCTTTTTGAAGTTTATGATTTAATTTTCTCATTTTTAAAATATGTTTGTAGGTATAATAGAAATATATACACATATGTGTGTGTGTGTGATGGAAAAAATAAACAAATAAGCTGGTATATTTTACTTGAAAGTTGAATGGAGGTGCATCATCGTTTTCATCATCGTTGTTCCTGCGTCCGATCATTTCTAATTCTTTTATAGGATTTACACTGCAGTGAAAAAAATTCTGTTATGAAGAGACAACTTTCTAATATTGCTAGAAATTTATGTTAACTACGATTATACCGATTATTACTGTTAGTATTGCGATTAATTCTGTTCTCAAACTCCCATTCTCTATTATTTCTGTTGGGAATATCTGACTCATAGTTGTTAAAATTACGCATTGCCGAAGGTTGTGTTTGATTGAATGATACTGCTGACGATGATACTTCCTTCCTAGCATATGCTGATCCAGTGTCATTCTTGTTCTATAAAATATAAATTTTTGTATATATATGTATGTTGAGTAATTGAAATTGAAAAATTAGTGTAATTATATACATATGTGGAGTAATAGAGTACATACTATGTATAGAGTAATTAAAATGTGAAAATTATTGTAATTACGTACTTTAAATTCTCGGTTTTTAAAAAAAATGTTATACTGCAATTTTTAATTTACAAACAAGCTGTAATTAAAGATTTTACTAAATATCAGATAATAATAACAAATAAATTCTTCATTTTTCAAATGATTTTACATAGAAATTGTTTTATAGAACAAAATTTTATTCGTTTAATGTTGAGGATAAAAAGTTGAAGATTTTTAAATTGTAACGAAATTTGAAATAATGAAGTTTTTAAGTAGAAGAAATGGGTATTTGTAAAGAAATGCTGAAGGTACATGTATGTAAGATGACCATAACTACTTACGCTTCGTTGCAAGTTTGCGGAGTAAGGAGTATAAGAACGTGTGGAGTCATGTTGATTCGCAGATTGAAAGCCAGAAATATTGCGGCGGGATGGTTCCTCCGGTAAACACTGAATTGGAATATTCGGGTCCCTCGTGAATGGAGTATTGATTAAACTTTGCTCACCGTTAACGGACGGACGATGAAGGGGCACACGGTGCGGCGAGTTTGTCGTTTGGACTTGAATATCTGAAAAAAAAGAAAAAAATGATATAAGTTAATATGTGACAAAGCAATTTATTGATTTGGATTTTTTGAACTCTTTCGAATTTCTTTGTAGCGAATTTAGGTACCTCTCGTGTGCACATTTTTGTTGGCCCAGGGGATGGTTTGTCTACGGAACGGTGCATCCCAGGATTCGTCTTCGCTTAAAGTAGATGTTACAGACCTGCAGGAATGTTTCTTAGTTTATTATACATATTGTCAAATTATTTAAAAAATTCAATTTTTAAACAGAAACCATACAACATAAAGAATGTACATATGCACAAAACTGAAGATTAATGTGAGAAGGAAGAAAATTATATGCGAAGAAAGAAGACTAAAAATACTGAAATAATCAAAAGAATATATAAAGCACCAAGAATCTTGATTATGAAATTAATATATTCAATAATAATTTTTGTAAAAGAATTAAATGCTACTGCAAAGTTAGCATCTTATTTTCAAAAACCGAATCTCAAGTTGAGAACAAAGTTATTTTAACAATATAATTTTGTAGTTCTAGGAGAGACCTATAATTCCTAGTGAAATGTGACAATACAGCGTTGCCATTAATTTTTAAATAATTTTTAATCTGACCGCTGGTGCTTCATCTTTGAAAACTATGCAATACTGACAGTTCCGATCGACTTTTTGATAATGCTCGATAGTGCCCACATAGTCTCCATTTTTCTACATTTTAACAATAGTTCTACCCATTAAATATTTCTTATACATATAATTACATATAAAACATCTATATATGGTTTTCCCTCTTATGTAATATCTGTTTATGTAAGAAAAATGGTAAAAAGAAAAATTAAATTACCAACTTTTGCCTTGCTTTTTTACAAAAAGCAAAATGCAATTGAATCATAAAATATTAAATATTATAAAATATCTACGTGCATATAATCGTATATGATAATATTTTATATATGTATATATACTTGTATATGAAACAATATTTTTCCAGTTCATGATAGCAAAACATCGAGATAATTGTTTAAATTTTCAAATTTTATGCGCGTCTTGCGAGTAACGTATGCGCACAGGTCGACCGCGCATCCGCCATATTTGCGTCGAGTCCGCGCCGCGTCGTGTTGCAAACGGCTGAACTCCGGTTGTCGTCCCGCGTGTTTCGTTTCGGTGTTGCTGCTTCAAAGTGTCTGCTGCTTGCAAAAACGTGCGGAAGATCGCGAGCGAACGTCGGGATTACCGCGACAGACTACGCGCGGACGTACTACCGATTCGCAAGATCCGATTTCCCGTCGGAATTACGGGGGTTGTAGCGGTGCGAGTCGGGTGACGCGCATCCGTTGCATTAGTAAGTTCGCGCCGGCGCAGCGTCGCGTTACAAGAAGTTGGACCGCGATATTGTTCTTCGTGTATACTTATCATTCGTGATTCTTGTGCCTAGTAAAGAACTCAACCCGGTAAAGAAGGATGGCTACGTCCGGACGAGCGAATTCCGCGCAAATTGTTGCCGCGTTTCGATTCCAGGGCCTAAATTCCGTACACGATTACCGACGACCATCGATACGTTAACGACGTTTGCGCAGCTTTTTCTACATGATAGAAAAGCTGCGCAAACGTCGTTAACGTATCGATGGTCGTCGGTAATCGTGTACGGAATTTAGGCCCAGCAGCGTCTCTCCCTGCTTCGGTGTCGCGACATTCAAACGGAAAGGGGCAACGGAAAGGGGCAACGGAATAACGATTGGTAAGTAAATTTCATCACTTTGCTTTTATATCCAGCCGATTTTACAAGTGTTGTATTGGGTATGTATATTGTTTTTCGTGTATAACACTCGTGATTCTTGTACCTAGCGGAGAACCCAGCCCGGTGAAGGAGGATGGGTACGCTCGGACGAGCATCCGGAGTAAATCGTTGCTACGTTTCGATTCCGGCAGCGTCTTTCGCCGCTTTGGTGTTGCATTCAAACGGAACGGAGCAACGGAGTAACGATTGGTAAGTAAAATTCGTCACTTTGCTTTTATATCCAACGGATTTCACAAATTCTGTATCGTGTATGTAAGCAGGTTCTCAACATCCAAATTCAATCACAAATCTTTTTCGCGAAGATTACACGATCTAACAATGAATTTTCCACTAAACGGATTTCACCCCGAGGGCAATCAATTCACGATGAAACCAATAGATGATGTCTCTCAATTTAGCAAATATCCTTTTATCTCGTATTAGATTATCTCATAATAGGGGTCTTACCATCTCAGTTAATACCCTAATTATTATCGAATATCTATGGAACTTATACGGTAAACTCACGTTGTAGTATCAACATTTTATAATACTCGCAGTTTTAATACACATTTCCCATTTAGGCTCTCGTTACAGGTTGGAGTTTAAAAGGTATTTTATATATAGGTAACTTACCCTCCACGTTTCATGTTCACGTTCGAAGGATCATTCATATAATTCACGTCGAAATACGGGAGCTCTTGTTGCATGTCGAAAGGCAGTTTGTAGACTTGAGGTGGTTTCATCTCATTTATGTAGGCATTTATTTTGGCATTTGGATCGATCTTTCCGAGAGATACGTGTTCATTTATTTTTCCCAAAGCTGCCACTACCGATTGATTGTACAGATGAACCTGTTACATAAACACTTGATAATTTACATTTGCATTACTTACATTCTTAGTTGTGGGGGGTTTTAATAAAAAGTCTTTTACTGTCATATTTTATGAAAGAAGAAAATGACAAAACTTGACGTAAACTGTAGATTAACAAATACTACTAATCATTAATTAATTTTTCTATTTGTCTGAACGATTTTTCGTAAAAATAATAGAAAAATTGTTTTACGACTCGTATATTGAATTAATAATACGAAATATTTAAATAGCTTTTTGAGCCAAAACAAGATTTATGTACCCACGAAACACGATCCCTCTGGAATATATAAATAAAAAATGCTCCATGTTTAGTTTTTCAGTTCTGATTGTAAAGTCATTGATGATGGCCGAATCAAATGTGCCAAAATGTTAGTAAAGAACATTGTAAAGAACATTAATTGAGCAATTAAATCCTACTTTGGCTCGAAAAGCTATTTAAGTATTTCGTATTATGAAAGAATTAATTCGTGAATCAAATTTAAAAAAGAAAAGAGATAATACCTGTTGGGATAATTGTACGAAATCTTGATAGCGGGCTGCACGGTACCGTAGGAGGACTTGGAACATGCTTTTCGATCTCCATTTGCTGTAATAGAATTTAATAAAATCCTTTGTCTCTTGACTCATCTCTTCTTTCAGTAAGGAACCCGTTTGCCTCCTTACCATGTGGCCCCTGTATGCTGAATAAGTATAATAATAAAGTGCAAGCAATTATACAAATGCTTATAAAATAAACGTGTTACATATATAAAATGTATAATATATTAGCAGTTTAAATAACACACGTTTAAGCTGTTGTAAAATTTCTTCAGATTTCATCACAAATCTCGTTAAATCATGTACATCTCGAGTTTAAAAAAGATATAATCATTTTTTTAAATTATCGCGTACAAAATTCTAAAAGAAGACAATTTCGTAAAAACTATAACTAAAACGTGTGCGACAGGATTTGTTTATTGTTGAGAATATATTTTTGTGAAAAATATGTAAAGTAGACGAATCGCATTTTAATCGAGGATAATTTTCTATATATTTTTTAATACCTACTTTTTTGTATCATCAATGCTGCTTCTTCTGTAGTGAGCGAGTTATTTCTCTTAATTGACGCTTTCTTCACTGAAACAATGCACATTGTCGATTGAAACGTTTAAAAATGTATAAAAATATTCGCACAATAGATAATTGGCGAATAGCACGATTTACTTGACCAGAAATTTACTTACCAATTTCCTTCTTGATGTTACTGATTTTCGAAGCGATGTTCTTACGCGCTAGAAAGGCACGCATCATGCACTGCACTTTTATGATTTTTCTCACCTGAGTCTCGTACAGGCGCGACAAATATTCCTCATTATAGTACTTTAAGAAGACCTTGGTCTTGCCGATGATCCAGCCTTCCATTTTTAATCTGATCAAAAGTAGTCTGCAGTTATCTTTTGTCATCTCCACCGTCTCGTCAAAATCAAAGGCCAGGAATTTGTATCTGTAATTAGAAACAGTCGTCTAAATCTTACAATATGAGGTGTGTACGTAACAGCAAAGTGTTGCTTGTTCCTTGATGAGTGTCGCATTATTTATGAGTATCCAATGAGTCGAGAGATAAACCGCCAACAAAAATCATGTACACCAATGTCTACTAACGCCCAGTGGGCATTACTTTATCTTATTATCTTATTTTATCTTGTATGTAATTGCCTCAGCAAGGCCTAATGCCCAAAAAATGCCCAGTAATGTCTAGTAATGTTCAGTAATGCCGCAAATCTGTACACCATAGTGCCCTCAGCGGTTCACTCCTCGCAATGAGTTCTTACCCATTTAGCTTCACATTAAAGCATATTATTTCTTCGTATTTAGCTTACTATATTTAATTGAAAGTATTATTTTGGCAAGATAATTCACTTACCTTCGAAGAAATTCTTGGAAAGGTATCCTGTACGGATATCCGCGTCGTCTGGCTTTCGCGGTATCGAGAACGGCTAACGCCCTGATTTGTTGCCTTACGATTTCTCGATAAAAGCTGCGAGGGACATCCTCGAGGTCGGTGCGTATGCACCTGACAAAATGTGTGCCACCGTTTCCCGCGCCTGTCGCGAGATTTTTCAAAATCTCGAGACTCGTCGTTCTGAACGTCGCCGCGCACGTTCGCATCTTGCGTGTTTGCGAGTACTGTCCTCTGGACGCAGTGTTATACTTCTGTTGAATTTAAATGAAATCTGTTTTATTATGATGTAAATTAAGAGATTAGTTTTCGCGAAAAGTTACTCGTCTTCAATGCTAAAATTAACGTTGCAGATAGAGGATACTTCGAATTAGAAATTGGAAATTGAATTGGTCAAATGATAGCTGCCATTAAGATAGACACAAATTAAATATACAGGGTGTCTCATTTTAAATGATCCACGCAAATATCTCCAAAAATGTGAAAGATACGGAAAAACGTTTCAAACAAAAGTTGTTTGGTTCGTAATAATAAATTTTCCGTATCATTAAAAAATGCCAGGTATGGTCAAGAAAACACTGACGTTGTTAAATATATAAACTTGGTGTTCCAAGAGCTATGTGTCTGTTTCCGACTAGTTTACCTACTCGAAACATAGAAGTCTCCTGCACAAGAGCACTCCATTTTTTCTTTGACGTATTCTTTTCCGCGAGACCCTGCGCGTGGACGATCGTCAGGTTCCCCGACTTGGTTAGCTTGTTGGTGAACATCTGCTTGACTGCATCGTGCGAGGAGAATCTCATCGTGCCGATCATTTCCGGCGGTATGAAGTCTCGATTTTTCGTGGCAATTTCGCTGGCGTCGTATATCAGCTTACCGGTATAATGTGCAACCGTGAACTCGTGCGAACTCACTGGTTTCACGTGAATGCCACGTTTATGTTCTTTAATCCTCTCGAGAATAAATTGAGCGTCTTGCATTTGCCGCGAAGCGTCGTCGATAATATGAAAGAGGCCATCTTGCTTGCTCATTAATTGATCGACCGCTTCCTTATTATCGTAAAAGCGTAAACGTTGCATAGGTATATCCTCCTCTTCTTGCTCTTGCTGAAACCGTAAAAGAGTACTCTATACAAATTCTTTTATTTTATATGTAATGTATTATGTATAAATTTCATTAGCTCATTGACATTATGAAGAAAGTTATGTAGAAAATTTTTATGATTAGAATTTAATTAAACCCAAGAGACGCGAGTGGATTTTAATAGCGTACATTCAACGTTTTATGAATATTAAAATGTAAAATCATAATAGAATATAATTCTTTTAAGAATTTATTAAAATTGAGGTACATTTTTTTTAAATATTTACAAACGGAGACTAAAACAAAGTCTTATGTATTTGTTATGAGCTTGTATGTTTCGACGGATTATTCATTAGAAACTTACCATTTCCCAAGCGAACACTCTTTGATTATAATAATATTGCATTTGTTCGTTTATCGTGTTCACCAATAGCTGTTCCAGCCGATTTACTGAGAAACATTCGAGTCCAAAGTGATCAAGGATGCTAATGGAATATTTATCGCCGCTGAAAATCGAGGTAGAGATTAATAAACAGTCATTGACACAAAATCCTTATCGATCTTTTAGTTTTCCGGCCTGCAGTTCCATGAAATCTTTGCGTAACTTACTAAAGGCTACGAGTCATCGAAAGCTTATAGTTGAAGGTGTTGATTATCCAGTCTACCAAACGCTGATAAAGAGTGTTCGCCAAGACATCCCGCGCCTCTTTCGCTTCTTCACAAGTGTGTTTCCTGCGTATCGCTGACCCCTTCACGACCAAGCAGTAATTAACGAGGGACCAAATGAATTTTTTCGAGTCTATGCCAAGTAGTTCCGCCACTGCAATTCGAAACAACCGATCAATTTTCATATCTCGCGGACAAGCACAATATTTTAACATTCGGACTCAATGTACCAAAGTAAATCTCTCATGCGTCGACGAGTTTAGTTCGGATTCAAGTTACCTCTTTTAGCAGTTTCGGTGTTGTCCACCTCAGCCTCTCCATTATTGCCTTCGACGAATCGAATCTCCCCGAGTGTCAGAATCGCTGCGAGGATTTTCCAAATCGTCTGGCAATGCTCCTCCATATCCATCAACTTAAAGCATTCCTTAAGTTCCTCGAGTTTAATCGCGTTATTTTGTGGCTCGCTTCTCACTTTGAACGCTCGTTTCTTTTCGGTGCCCTTGTCGGTTACTCGGAGATATCGAAGTTTTCTCCCACTTGGTAGGAAATACGTTTTCAATTTTCCTGATGCCTCGAGACCGTCGTAAAGGTAGTAAAAGATATGAAAGTTTGATTGATTTCTGAAAAAGTACTTTCTTGTTACGATATGTTGGAACACATTTTCGCGAACGATCATTTTCTATTTTATCATTTTTAATATTAATCACGCTGTAATCTAATTTGTTTTGCTATTTTTATTGTACACTTTTATAGTTTTATTTTCTGCTGCACTGTTTCCGTTTTCTCGAATTGAAAAAAAATTATAAGAAGCACCGCTTATACATATCAGATTTTCGCATGTGCCTGTATAATGATAACCCGTTGTACATTGGAATATAGAACGCGATATATCCTTTAGTGCTTCATACTTCAATTTGTTATATTATGTAAAACTGAAAATCACTAAAGAATTAGATCTTCAACTAAGAAAGTGGTTCAAGTAAATTACCTGTCGTGAGTCGACACGCGCCATTTTTCCAACTGATACAGCCAGAATATTGCGCCTGATGCTTTGCCGGTCGACCCGTAAGTCGTCTGTATTTGCAACATACATCTGGTTGAATTTGCATTCAGCGGTGTCGCCGCGTTCGTAAAAGCGTGAATGATTCTTATAGCTCGCAGCACCTTTGTTCCGGTATCGTGCAGACCCTGTAGACGAAAAGAGTGTAAACGAGTTCTATCGCACTTTCGCTTCACGTATCGCTAATACGGTCGCATCGAACCCACTTTTCCGAGGAACATAAGGTGCTCCACTAGATGCAGCATATTCGTCGTTTTCCCGGAGTTGCTTTCACCGGCCAGCAAAATGTGCTGAGATTCTTCGTTAAGCATGACATCTTGAAACGCGCTGTCTGCCACGGAATAGATGTGCGGAGCATTATCTGATCGCGATTTGCATTGATACTTTGCATGATGCTGCGAAATAAATTGCTCAAGTTAGACAATTTGTAATGACAGCAATCTTATTATTGAACACACATAATTGACAATTCTCAGATTTATTGTACATATAAAATAGCGATATTCGATACGTATGTGAAATTATAAGTAAGATCTAAAGAGATAGATTGAAAAACGAGGGATAAACCGCTGAGGGCATTGTGGTGTACGGATTGCATTACTAGACATTACTAGACATTTTTTGGACATTAGTCATGGGTGTTATTTGGCCTTGCTGGGGCGTTATAAAGAAAAGATAAAATAAGATAATAAGATCAAATAATGCTCACCGGGCATTACTGTCGAATTTTAATGCCTTAAGCCAGCGGCACACGATACTATTTTTCCTACTGGATTGCCTACGAGAACCAATAAAAAAAAACCAAGATTTAGCCCCAAGTCACCTGATCTAAAACTACAACCTTATTGGTTCTCCTACGCAATCCAGTAGGAAAAATAGTATCGCGTGCCGTTGGCTTTAGTGGGCATTGGTGTACGTGATTTTGGTCAACGGTTTACCCCTCGTTAAAAAGTAAACGTGCATTTGTAACTTCTTGAATTCTTGATTCGATTATGGACATAATCGAAATATTGCCTATACTTAGTTCAACAAAGTATGCAATGGTGTTTATTGTCGCGCTTGTTTTTTCAAATCTCTCTACCATATTAATGTTTTTTTCTATCAGTCATTCTTTAATGATAAAAGTTTTAAATATCGGTTCCGAGGAAGAGATAAACGATGTCATTTTTGTTAACGATTGAATATGCGAAAGTTATTTGACAGAAAATCGATGATCCAGCATAAGACTTACGTAAACATTGTAAATATCGTGCTCCTCGTTCGGGTTGAGTATCAATAAAATGTCGCCGATAAACGTGTGATATTCACCTCGCCGCAGTTTTTCGCGAAGTTCATCCAAGATCGCGTCCTCAGTCAGGATGTCCAGTGCCGCCAGGTCCTCCGTGAGCATTTGTTCCGGCGGTTCATCCTGACGGGTCTATCGAGTATAAATTAAGATTTTCTTCCAACACATATTATAAGTTCATTCACTCGCAGTTCAGATTGTGTTTTGCGCAAGTCGTTACCTTCAGGAAACCTTTACGAACTATTGATTCCGCTTTTCTTTGTTTCCTGCCCTTCTCCGAGAGATCCATCGTCAACGCTTTGATCTCTTGCGTCAGCTGAAAAATGACGTGCGTATTTACCCGTTTGATTCCCATAGCAATTCAGATGGATTGAGATATTCGCAGATTCTAAAAAAGAAAAGGCAGATCGAGTCTATGTATCCGAGAAGTTGTGAAAGGTTGAGGATCAAGTAAATATTTCGAAAAATGTTAAGCACTCTTGACGAAGAAATTTTATCACTGCGAATCTATTATCTTTAACAACTAATCGATCGAATTTGTGCATTTAGAAATTGCAGAAGTCCGACGGCTTATTGACGACTTGGTGATCGCGCTGTGCAATTTGCCTCTTCTAATTTGCAGTCTACATTGCACTGAATTCGTATATTACAGGATAATCGTTTTCGGGTAGCTCCGACAGAAAGGGGTGCTCGATGATCTCCATCATGTACGGCCTGTTCTCGGGATTCTTCTCGAGGCATCTGAAACGGATGTGTAGCTCTCGCGTTATTTCTTTCGCAGTGCTCGTTTGTATAATAGAGAGATTTTTATATCTATCCGGTCACATACTCCGAAATGAAGTCATTGAGATTCTTCGACCAGTTGGCGGGTCGGTAGAGAGTCGGCGGTGGGTTTCGAACGATCTGGAAGAGCGCACGAGTCGGATGCATGGCTTCGAACGGCGCTTTGCCGTCGGCCAGCTCTATCGCCGTGATGCCGATCGCCCATACGTCGACTCGACTGTCGTATCCGCTGTCCTTGCTGCCAACCACTTCCGGTGCCATCCAGGACGGCGAGCCTATGTAGGTGCGCCGTTTCTCGAGCTCGCTCTTCATCGTTCTCGAGAGCCCGAAATCCACTAGTTTCACTTCGCCTTCCTTCGTCAGAACGATATTGTTGCCACGGATGTCCCTGTGGATTATGTTGTGCTCGTGCAAGTGGATCAAAGCCTGAGGAACCAACATAAAGTGTAATAACGTTTGACGCACAAGAATCTACTTTGTGTGAAGCTGAGAAATTGCTATTTAGAGGTCATTCCACTTTAACGGCCCAAAAACTATGCTTATCTTTAACAATTTCTTTCGCAGTAAATACACCATACAACGAAATAAATCTTTTTGGCATTTATTAGGGCACTCTTAAATAACACACAAAAAATTTTGTCATAATTTAAACAATTTTTTAATTAAGCGTTTTCTACACCGTTCGAATGGCGTGTCAAGAAAGATGCGTTGATGACTTTTATCGTTCGGACTTACCTGAAACAAAAAATCAAAAATATTCTTAATCTATATGAGTGTGTCGCTATGTCCCGAATCTCAATTAAGAATTTTTATTTAAAAATAACAAAATGGTGCCAGTTTGAAAGAAAGTTTTAAAAAGTACTTTTCAACATTCTTAATTTTTTACTGTGAAAAAAATGGTTAAAGATAAGCATAGTTTTTTGGCCATTAAAGTAGGGAATGACCCCTTAATAAGAATTAGAAGCAAAGATATTAGAGACTGTTACACACAACAGTTGAATTATATATTCTCAGGGAGAAAACTCGTTATACGGGCTGTCAATTTAGCGACAGAGAGAATATTTGGCGGTACTAATTGACTTCTTTTAAAAATTGACAACTGCGGAATGCTATAAACTTTATATAGTGCCTCGTGCAATATTCCGAGATCGCAGACTTGAATATAAGAGCAACGCGAACATAACGTCTTCGGGGTACGGCGATGCGGAAGAGAAGTTGGCAACTCGGCACCTTCAGCGTCTCGCGAGAATCATCTTTATAGATTTACTGCAAATTGAACAATCTATAATTTGCCGTGCTCACAGTGCGTAACAAGCGCAGGTCAGCAGTTCCGACGTGGCATGGGCATGAAATCATTAATACCTGGTTCATCAGCAAGTCGCTTCAAAGCCACACTCCGAAGCTAAAGCTAAGCTACCTTGAGCGAAGGTTGCGCATTGTAATCGTGAGATTTTTCATTTAGTATTTCCGACGGATCTGCAATTTATTTTTAATACACTTTTATCTGTGTTTGAAAAAATTTTATGAATTCGTTTCGATTAATCAAAACATACAATACTCTGTGAACTTTCATTTTTGAGCTTTTCGCATTATTAGACTTATTGAACTCGATGGCAGTCTAATAATGAGAAATTTGAATAATTTCTGATATTATCTTCTTAAGGTATATCTGTGCTAGAAATTGTCACCCTTGTATGAAATTTATATTTCGCTGGAATAGTGTGTTCGACGATGTTTCGACAAATGAGATAGAAAGATGGAAAATACCACCAATGAACGCTCTCGTCGACCGGGCAGTATATAAGAAATAGTTACAAGGGTAAGGAGGGATCTTTCAAAGGACGAACGAATTGTTAATTGGCGGATAAAGATTAAACGGGGTATAACGATCGTGTAGAAGAAGCATACTGGTAGTCTCCATTCGTCTCCCGTTCTTTATCCATTTCCCGTGCTCTTTTTGCGTTTCTGTTTCGAGCACTGCGCTTGCTGCGCACTTCTCTTCGCGGGCATTTATTTCGCGTGTAATTTGCCGGCATTAAACGTCAGCGTGGTCTGATTTACCGCACGAGTGACCGTGGACGAATCGCTACCGGGCCCATGGAACACGTATCTGCGAGGAAAGGGCATATAGGGGAGAACGGGAGGAGGAAAAAGAAAGAGGGAGACGGAAGGGTTGCGTGTGCAGTTTCCAAGGTGGAGAAGGAACGGCGCGGGCAATCGGAGGGGTGAGGAGAAAGGGCGGGGAGCGCTGGGCTTGGTGGCGAAGGGCATCGGATTGTGCGTGCACGGGGCATACCCGAAAGGTAGACCCACATAATGATTTAGTGACAAACTGCTTGGATCGTAAATATTATCGCCGTGAGCCATGAGCCACTCGCGAGAGAAAGAATGCTGGGCCCATTACACGCCGTGCCCTTTCGCCGCGCTTCCTTGGTGAACTTGTGGGGCGAAGGGGGGGGGGGGAGACGTGGATTTCGAGAGAAATATCTCTCTCTCGTTAGACGAAAAAGAGACGAAAAAAAAAAACAGTTGGCTTATTGTCAATCCAACTGGCCAATTCCTTTATTTAACACAACGTTTCGACCTTATTTCAGGCCCTTTTCTTATTACAGCCGTCATTAATTTTATTCTGCGCGCACATAAATGACAATAATGAAAGCAAATAAAGAAATAAATAGTCAAATGTAGAGACGTAATGAGCAAGGAAAAATCAGTGACACACGAATCGAAACGGAAATGGTCACTTAAGTTCCATCCTGTGGCGTGCATCGGTCATTCGGTTTTTTCGATTCTAGTCTTTATTTTTCCGTCCATATATACATGTGGCTTCTTAAGTTCGTTGAGAAATGAGCACGATATCCCCACCAATTATCCGACCTCCTAGGAGAAACCGGAATCATGGAAGGTAGTATCATTGTAAATAAGCGAATCCGTTTTCCGTGACCATTAACTATTAAGCAAAATCATAGCAATTTATGAAACGGAAGGGTGTTTAGCTCTTCGTATCCCATTTCCCCTTTGCTTTCTTGTCTTCTTATTTTTGTCTCTCTCCTCTACTTTTGTATTTCTTTATTCGGATGTTATTCAAGTCTCAATTTGTGCTTTATTCGCGCCATTCTGTTTCTGGCTCGTTTCGTCATCCACCACATCAGTCCTTGCTTTTATCTCTCTCGAAACTTGAAACAATTAACGGTATGGCGTTACGTTTTATGATTGTCATAAACAAGGGTTTATGACATAATTTTTAATTAACGCGACTATTTAAGTATATCACGAGGCTAACTGATGCTAACCATTAATATATATTAATAATGATCAAAATAAGAGATAAATATTTACACTGGATCTGAATTACGTGAATTTATTAAGTTATTGCCTTGTTATTCCTTTAAATGAGATTATACTTTTATAGTTTTATTAAATTAAATCTTAGTTTATTTATACACACGTATACGTAGATATACATGTATGTATATGTAGCATTTATTATAGTATTTTTAATGAAAATATTGAACTAATTTATTGAATTAATTCAGAACATCAAAAAATTAAAATTGAACAGAACATGAATTCTAATCGACACATAATTGTAAGAAATTCACGAAATTATAGTATTTTAATAATAATTGTAAAACGAGTAAAACGTTTTGAAACTTCGCAGAAACATTTTCACATGTTTGAAGAAATTAATTTTTGATAATTTTTGAATGATTTCTTATTTGTCTTTTAAAAGATCCCGAAAGATCCTATAAGTTAAAATAACGATATTCAATAATTAATAACTTTTACACGTGCAAATAGAAAAATTGGAAATAATTCGTCAAGCTCTGGCACGTTATTAAGAATATCAGGTGAAAATTTTACGACGATAGCATTGATTGTATATTTATCCAATACATTTTTAATTCTGAAAAAATTTAATATATCTTTATACTGTGTATCTATGTCAAGAAAACTTATGTAGCAATAGAATCAAATTATTTTGTCAAAAGTTCACATATTTTACGATATTCGATATTCATACATAATTTGTATAATTATATAATTATCCTATAACTCGCGTACAATTGTGCAAATTTTTATTTCTATGAATAGTTCCGTAACATATCTTGCTTGGAATTTTAATCATTTATCGCATAGTTATCCTAATTATAAGTTGTATTTTTGTAAAGTCGCGAAATACCCCACTTTTTCTGTCTTGTAATTGCACAACGCGTACATACTTCGGCGCCAATGCGTTTTCCGTAATCAGAGGGATAACCTGCCGCGAGATAAAAGCATCGTCGGGACATATACCATCGAACATAATTATATCGTAATAACGCGACTATTGCCGTGGCTATACACCTACTATTATCATTTCTGCCGGTTCACTGGCGCGCTCTGTCATGCAGGTGATATTTATTACGGCTCTGTATCAAGAAAGGGAGGAAGGAAACGGAACGACGAGGGGTGGCGAGGGGTATGGTGAGGGGTAGATTGCGGCACAATTTTGCTGGACATTCCGCGACGGCCACCTTTCTCAACTACTATACCTTCTCGTACCCAAGCAAAAACTAATTACCTTACTCGGGCTCGCCCGTTTTTCGGTCAATCAGATATTTTCACGTTGTGGCATCAATGATTTATTATTAACCTCGCGCGTTTATTTTTAGTTTTACACAAAACGTGCCTCTTATATACCAAAGACTTTTCCAGCATTTATCTTCGTTTTATTTGATTCCTGTTGTATTACGTTTTCTTGAAGGATATTTATAATCGTCATCTACTTTAACTTATACATCGTCGTTTCAGTTACGCTGCTTATGAGTGAGTCTTTTAAAAATCGCAAAGTAATAATATAAATATGTAATACAAAAGAAGAATCGCGTTGTAAGAAACTATTGATACGATTCAACAACATGGTGTATATCTCCAGTATATGTAGGTCACAGTACATATATTACGTAACAAAATGTTTACCTTGATCACTTCCCTTAAGATAAAGGCAATATGTTCCTCTCGTATTCTTTTGTCACTTGCAATTATTCCGCGAACGAGATCCATGACTGTTCCACCTTCGCAGAGCTATAACATATAATGCCGTGTTGTTAGTTAATTGTAATAATGCATTTGAGTTAAAAGATTTAAGAAATAAAATAAATGTGGAAACGACCTTACTGGCACTTCTTTATTATATTATAAATTCACAACGTTTCGGCCAGTAACACTGGTCCTCTTCAGGTAACAAACTTACATTAAGTACCCGCAAATGTAAGATTCGTCAAAGTTAAAGGTGTAAAAATTCTGTCAAACGTCAGAGACTCTTCTCTGTACAACATGTCTAGTCGTCGGCGTTAGAATTCTGTGTTTGACATAATTTTTACATCTTTAACTTTGACGAATCTTACACTTGCGGGTACATATGTAAGTTTGTTACGTGAAGAGGACCAGTATTACTGGTCGAAACGTTGTGAATTTATAAAATAATAACCAAGTGCCAGTACGGTCGTTTCAACACTTATTTTATTTCTTAATTTCTCGACTGGCGTCAATAAGTTGCCGTTGAATCGTTAAAAGATTTAAGCTAGATGTAAAGAGCTCTCAGCAAAATTGCGCTTATTTATCGAATACAAATTCTTAGACTTGTTTAAATGTTACGGCTGACTTTATCGCTTATACGATAACCGTTGTGTAACAATTGTTAACTCTTTTCACTCATGACGTAATGGCGTAACACGAGATTGATGTACGTTAATTGAAATGCCAATCTAATTGCGGAAGTAATTTGAATGGGATTAGAACTAAGTTCCGCGAGGACGTGTGTATGCTCGTTTTCCACGAGTCTTTGAATAAAGTATCTGTGAGGATGGTTCTTCTAAATCCTCACCTCTCTGTCTTGCAGTAATATTTTACGTAAATTTACGTAAAACTTCCACTCTGATAATTACTGAATCATTCTTTATTTGACACTTTACATTTTATGGAAATTGATTCAGACAGAAGAAGATTCTCGTAATCCATTTCCCCAGAAATTAAGCATCTGGAGAACTTGTAATCAAAAAGTGTAATAAACTTCGCGCATATGTCTACAATTACGCGAAACGTGCGGTAATTATGAGCAAACGATCCAACGCTTCGCGTACATTAGACCCAAGACCATTTCATGTGAATCACGGATCGTAATAGATTCAACCCTTCTCTTTCACAGATTTAATACGGATTTTTCCCAGCCTCGTGCTTCCTTCGTTAAATTGAAAGATTGATCATTCTCACAGGATTATATTTATACAAAACATCGCATTCAGCCCAGATGTCTTGACGCGGTTTTGCGTTTAGTTTTGTTAAAGTTAAATTGCGAATAACATCTTATTCGTGTATACGCGACGATGAAGAGCGGATTTTGCCCGCAGTAGAGTCGCGAAGGGCTTTACCGAGGCCTTACATTCGCACCAATAAAACTCGCTCGATATGAAATACCACCGGCGATAAATCCTTGCCACATTGTCGTTGCATGTCTCTTTCTCTCTCTCTCTCTCTCCTTTCCCCTTCGGAGATCTCGGCGCTCGTTTCTGTCTGAGCCGACTTAAAGCCGATTGACTTACAAAACTGCTATTCGGTCCGCGCTGCACCGTCGACGAGATGCGTCTCCTTTCTACCGCTACAACAGCCTCCGCGGCCCGTTGCGCCTTTATTGCTTGTAATCTCCGGCAACGAGCAATCAGCGAGCTTAACGTAGCGACCGACGACTCATTACGTTTCTTCGCTGCGGATACTTAGCCCGTCTCCGAGGCTCGCACGCGAATTCGCTTGCCGAAGTGAATCGTGAGATTCAGGGGGATCTCGTCGTTTTTCGCGTGTTCACGCGTCGCCTTTGAATCCTGTGCGAGACGTGAAGGAAAGGGATTCGATCGAGAGTGTGAGTGGTCGAGGTTGAACGTAAGAAGCTCTCGCGAACAAATAAAGTCTTTAAATATCTCAATAAAGGTAGATTATATAAACGATAAAGGTTACTTAATCATGATTATACATTCAAAGGAATAAGGACTGAAGAGCCGCGACAGGATGTTAAACGTTCAAATAATTCTTAAAATAAGTTTAACATCCTGCCACGGCTCTTTTTAGTTCTTATTTCTTTGAATTTATGTTTATCACATGAGAACCTTATGAACTTTATTAATTTGTTAAAATTACACGGACGTAATTGTGCGTTTTTAAATCTAATTAATAGAGGATCTCGAAGCTGATGGAGAATATTTTCTTCCGTGTGTACTCATAAATCTTTTTGTGACAGCCTAACTTTCAGAATTAATGTGAAAGAAAGTATATCATCGCGTTATACCATGTAACTTTAGAAAGTTAATGAAGCGATCTCCTTTATGAAAATTTTTCTTCATCGACGCGTTCCGAAACGACAAAGGCGTGGCCGAAAAGATCCCGATTTCTGAGAGAGCTTGGCGGATTTTCGAGTGCACGTATTACGTCAACTCTATCGTCGCATTATCCGAGATAAGTAATAATGTTTCGGGCGCACACCGCGGAGGTCCGTCCGTAAATTAGAGCCGCGACGTGCCGAGCCTCACCTGCGTACACGAACGAGTTTAATGATTGTTTAATGGGGACGCGTGTGTCGTAAATTATCCGTGTATTCGACGGTCTCAAATGCTTGAAATTGCCTCCGGGTTCTGAACACGGGTATACACGGCTACCCTCGCTTTCTCCCCTTCTTCTCCATTGTCTTCCTCAAACCGCCTTCATCTTTCGTTCTGCATCTCTCTATTCCGTGTCCTCCTTCTCTTTTCCCTCTTTCTTCCTCTTGTTCAATTACAACGTTAAAAGAAATGCATTACGATTATATGGCACGGTGTTGATTGGAACTTTGCTGCGATTTTGATCTTTGGTATAGTAATGAACACGATTGCGATGTCTGTTAGTGAATTCGGTTGCTTGTACTAGTGCGCACTGAGTTCGCAGGCTTGTTTACGGTCAATTTTTATATTTAAGATTAAATATTTCTTGAAATATTTCGTAGCCAGTAAAATACGGATCATTTTTGGCTAAATGCTCTTTGAACGTGCGTTTAAAACAAAGTGAAATATAAAAATTGACTATAAACAGGCCTTGGTGTGCTCTCGGTACGCACTAGTGCAAGCAATCGAATTATATGTCTTTGTTATATCGCGTTTTACAAATATGCGAATTGTGAAATTAGAGATCTGTGTACTAATGTGATCGATTTTGAGAAAATTAAAGAATACGAAAATATTGTTCATTTTACTTCTATCTTAAATTTGCGTGACTTTTACTTTAATAAAACATGAAATACAAATAATAAGTTTAAGAAAGGCGAATATTGCGCAAGTGTCGGTTAGTGCCTTCTTTTAATTTGGGATGTCGATCACTTTATAGCATATAAATTATACTTCCATATTACGTAATCGTAAACTTTAATCTTTATACATTATCTTTTAATTTTATTATTTAAAGCTTACCTCCATGACAAACCATATTTCGTCGCACTCGGATTTCTTCGCTGATCGTCTGCGATATATTCCGTAGAAATCCGGCAGGTTTGGATGACCGGCGAAATCACGAAGAATACGATACTCTTCCACAATTAGGGTCTGTGTTTCCGGCGTGAGCTTTTGAATCTTAACGGCAACTCTTTTATTTCCTAAAACATAATCGACGTATATTTATTCTCCGCGTGTAATTTCTCCGTTGCGAGACAACATATTTTCCTGTGCTTCTGTATCTCGCGATTTATATTTTCATAGTTTTACGTTGTCGGACGTGAATACGCATCCTTTTGTTACGTACCGGCCTGCTGATCAATCCCTTCGTAAACATCGCCGCATATACCGCTACCAATGCGATCCTTCAGGGCATATCTCTTTCCTGGATCCTGAATGCTATCTAATCGTTTAAGAGTCATAGATTCTGCGTCCCGCTTCTTACCCCGATTTTCCATTTTCCCCTGTTCATCTCGGATGTTATCGTGCCAATCGTTACTTTCTCGTTGTTTTCCGTAACCGAAGTCGTTCATTATGCAGGTTAGATAGTGTCGATCATCTGAAATATTCTGGAATAGAAACCGAAATAAAAGAAGAGATAAACTCTGATCTACTACAACCAATAAAGTTATAAAGGCCTTGTAAAAATCATCCTAAATAATTAACAATGCTTAAAACATATGCGAGAAAAAGTGTTTTGTTAGCGATAGTGTTTGCAATTAGTAATTAAAAATTTTGAAACTGTGTCAGTATGAATATTCCTTTGAAGTAAATAAAATATTATTAATTTCGGGATAAACAGTTGCTTGACCAACGTATAGTTTTTGTAATACGGATTGTGTCGTATGAATTTATGTGTTGCTTTCTGTTTTCAGCAAACTGATGCTTGTGGATATGTCGACGATAGAGAAACGCTCCTTCACATCATAAAAAATCAGTATCGATATCTTCTTCTCGTGATCAAGTCGCAGGATCGAGGATGACTCTTCGAACGCTCTTGGAATATTTTAAGAGACGTCAAGATCGGGTTGGTCGGGTATTTTAGCAGCCCCCTTCCTCGGACCACAAAGGTGAGTGCTAATTATATTCTCTCTCGAGTGCCCCGTGAACGAGTGGTAATCGCTAATTAGTACCTTGCTTCCTGAAAGCTTCGGCGGGCGTTGCCGAAGAAGGATGGGGCGAAGAAAGGTTCGGAAAGGCGTCGTTGGCCGCGAACCTGACTCGCATCCCTGTCTGTTTATCGATCGTACGTTTTAATCGAATTATACAAAGCTTGCGCGTTGAGACTTAATCGAATTCTTTTTACGCAAACAAATTAAGACGCGTCCATTGCAATCTCTCCCGGAGTAAAAGTTACGTTTCTTAATTCGCGAGATAAGGAATAATTTTGAGGAATCTCCGCGTTAAGTTTATCATTGTCGTGTCAATAAATATTTGCAATTTAAGACCGATAAGATGGGATAAATTATGATATTTTGCAACCACTTGTTCTCGCAAATAAGGCGCTTGTTCTTGAAACGAGGGTTAAGGATGCAGTCAATAAGCTTCATACAGTTACAAGCTTCACGAAAGTGTATCGTTTCTAATCGGATTATCACAGCAAAACGCACAATCAAAATTTTGCAAATGAGAAATGCCCTTTACTTCTTTTTCCTTAAAGGTTTAATTTTAACTTTCTAACATAAAAGAGAACGCGCGTTTGATTCAGAAAATTTCTGTATAATCTTAATTGTTTCGTGATGGGACATCTTCGAGGATGCGATTATCGTTTCAGTCAATTTAATTACATGCTTCGTTCATTATCGCGAATTAAGCGTTACACCTTCGAGTTCCTGTAAAAAAGTAATCTGCCGTTTCCTTGACACGTATCCTCGGATCTCCGCGAACCCGTGTAAATCCCGAGCTATGCGCAAGTCGTCGAGGAAACCGCCAAGTATGCAGGGCGAGAAAAGAGAGGAGTCACGTCGTTAGCCAATTCATTTATTCCCGGTAGGTCGGCGCCCGTCCGGCATAATCCGTCGATTTGTCGGCACGGCGTGTCCCGTGTAATGCCGCTTCTTGCCGCTTGTAATCGAGTCGGAGGAAAGGAGAGCGACTCGAGCGAGAGGACGGCGCGTCACTGACTATATGTGAACGGCCGTAAGAAAAGCCACTCAATCCGGAGAACGCGTTCACAGTTCCATCCTCCATCTTCTCCTACTCCTTTTGTTACTCCCGGCGCCCTCCAGGATCTTCCTGCCTCTGTCTCCTCTCGTCTTTGCACTTTCCCTCTTCGTCCTGAGGCTGGGTCCTGCGTCGCCTTTCTTTTCGCCTTGCACCGCTGCCGGTGCAAGTTTATTGATACGGTGGGGCGCTAAATTATTGATGCCCGACTGCACGCCGCGAGACAGCGAAGAAGGGAAGGAGGAGGTGGACGTGGACGGATCCTGTGATTTCAGAAAAAAGTTTTCCGCGTCACTCGGTCCGTCACCGGTCTTCCCGCCGCTCTTCCTCGCTGTCTTCGGCTCGTCCTCTTCTGCGTATTAAACAAGGCAAGGTGAACTCGAGCCCGCGCTCTTTAAAAGGAAGGAAGAACTGCGGGACAACGAAACGCACATTGTGAGAAAGTTTCGCGCGATATGTATGAGGAACCATTGCAAGGGATGAGTCTACAATCTCTCGGATCTCTTCTCACTTGGCTCCTTTCTGAGAAATTCGCACTTGTTTACGTTGCTTCATGGAAAACCGATTTGAATAATCGCTGCTTCTTGAGAAGCGTTATTATTACTGTCATTAGATAAATGCTGTTCTCGGCTCCCCGTAAGTTTCTAGCGTCGCCATTGCTGAGATATTACCATACTGCTGATTATATTTTTCATTTCAAAGATGATGGCAATTGGCCAAACCCAATCCGTAGCATTCCAGAAATTGAATCTAATCGCACAACCGTGTTGGGTAACTATCGATTGGTATACATCGGTACACGCGAGGTAACGGCAGGGTGTAATTGCCGCGAGGCAACCGCTGATCTGTTGCAACCTCCATTTGCATTTCCCACGTCATCAATTGACGCATGCACGGTATAGAGATCAATAGGCTTCCCCCGACGCTCGTTTCTGCGTTTCTGCGAAATCGTACATTCGCCCCTCCAAAAAGCAGCTGTGGGAAAGTTGATATCTGCTCGGGCCGGAGGACGGTCGCCTGCCACAGCGGAATGTTAGCACCGCGAAACCCCTGGGAAGAAACGGCAACGGTAGTAGAGTAGTGGCAGAAGAAAAAAGAGAAGGGAGGAGGGGGACAGAGGGGACCGAAAACGAGCGTCGTCTGGATCCGACCGGAGTCGGGACCAGTTGAAAAGGGTTTCGGCACTTCTCCCACTGGAAAGCACCGCTGGTGCACCGCTGACAAGCAGCTCGCTCGTTTCTTTCCCGTGCTTGTGCAAGAACCGCCGCGCACTTGCCGCGCAGCGTCGGTAAATCATTTATTCCCTTTCCATTTTTCTCACGATCAATTATTATCATTGCGACTGAGACACCCAGGGAGCTTTCGCCCACTTTCATAGCGGACCTTGGACGTCACTGATCGAGTGACGTAGCGATTCTTCAAGGAGCGCGCGAGTTTGCGCCCCCCTGTTTTATTTTCCAGGTTTCTCTTCCTCCGTTTTTCTAAAATACTTCCCTTATGTAGTTTAGATTCTATCTTTCGTTTTTGGTGCAGACAGACTCGCCGAGAAGCAATCGCCGGGTTAAGTCTTCTCGCATGTTGCGCTTCGAACTACTCGCGGCGTAGAAACGCGTGTATCTCGAAGGCGGGACGTCTTGCGCAGTCCTTTCTTGCTTCGCGCCTTGTTCCTTTTATAGACGCCCAGCGATCGATGCTTTCGGCAGATAAAGTGTCAGCCTGCTCGTAGATTCCAAGCCTGAGGTGTTGCGGTTCTCGCGTTCTCGTCTCGAAAAATTGTGGCGACTGTATACGCTATTTCCGTCAGCGGGCTAATTGATACTGGGAACCTGGTCGCTCGGTCGTCTCTTCGCCGAAGCTCATGCAACATTTAATCTCCCGGTGTATTTTTTGGGCTCGCGCGAGTCGCAAGAGGTTCTATCTCGGCCTTTCTTCAGTTTTCTCTTTGCTTCATTCCCTTTCTAAAAAAGAGATGTTATCAGCGCGAATGTCGTTAATATCGAACAGTCGAGCCTCTTTTCCGCGCTACCGATTGGTTTTCTCGAAGCGCGGTGTGCTTCACTTCTCTTTTAGATTCATAGTGAATGAAGATTTGTGATTTAGTAATATACATTTGTATGCATCAACTATTGAGGTAAAATCTCTAATCTTAGTAATTAGAATTTAAGTAACAACGATTTTTGTTTCGAAATATTTTCTCCATTAAACAGAATTAATCGTTCATTTAATCAACACCAATAAGTTCGCAGAATGATACACAAAACGTAGTAACAGTTGCGGAACAAACTAATGTAAAATATTCAGTACAGTATTTACAATTTCGTAGGCGCGCCACGTCACCGCGTCGATAGAAAAACAATAACGAATTCTCAACGTTCGTTGTTGTTTTTCTATCGGCGCGGTGACGTACGATGTTTTTGCGTGCCATCGTGTACGTGAAGGTCGCTGCGTTATCATTCGCTCGCCGAACGTCGAGCCGGCAGGCAGCAGCGAGAGTCGGTCCGTGCGTCGTATTACTTTTCCGTTATCGGTTTCCGAGACTCAATCGCGCTGAATGCAGGGATAAAACGCTATTGATTTGCACACCTTTATTAGTAACAAGTAACGTTCCTCGATTAATTATTCAATTTTTACAACTTGTAATGAGAAACGAATTGCATGTTGAGGCGACGGCTCTTTATCAACGTATACATAGACGTTTCACGAAACTAACTCATCTAAAACTGTATGTTGTATTTTGTCGGTACTTTGTCGCGGTTACATCGCGTTTACGCACCGCGCTCTTAATTATCTATTGATTTCGTGTAATCTGTTCCATTTTCGGGAAAAGAGAGAAATTTGTATTACTTCGGCGTTCGCGCTGTAATTCGCTCTGTCGTTCTTTGCAACTCAAACGGGCAGAAAGTAAAGAAAGTCGCTTATCGTACATTGTTACATTATGTAAATGTAATCGAAAATTATCTCGATTAACTGTTGCAATTAATAACAATTATTTATCGCTGGAAACTTTGCTCACTTAATTTATTTCGAGGATTAGATTGAATGGAAAAAATTGTAAAATATCGTTTCGTTGCGGACTAATAACTACTTCTTTACCGCAGATTATGCTTTCGATGCTCGCGTTGCGTTTTATATCGCAAATTCAAAAGTGTTTTTATCCATTATCCTATTTTTCCGAATCAAAAATGCAAGCTGTTAGATTGAGTAATTTGTATCGTAGAAAGTCACGCGATATTTGTTAATAATATTTGGTGTGTTCCACGGTATTTCACATCGCGTACGGGAGTGCCCGAAATTTCGCGCGATTGATTAGTTTCGCGAGTGAGTGTTTGTGTGAGTGCAACAAGGAAATCTGAGAGGAAGGCTGGCCTAGGCGGCATCGTGCAACGGCGGAGAAATCGTAAGGTAAGTGTTTTACGTTTTCATGTTATTTGGTACTTGTGCAAAATAAAGCATCCGTTCTGTGTTTTTATTTTATTTATTCAAACGATTCGAACGAGGATTCGAATAAGTGTTAGAGACAAAACTATACATATAAAATTTTGCGAGTTTATATTTAAAAGAAAGACTTTTTCAATATTCTATATAATTATTTTAATAAATACCTATTTTAAAAAATATAAAATATAAAGTTTATTTAATACAATAATTTTGATTTTACATAGTTAATCTATAATAATCATATACATATTTGTATTGTTACAGTTGAACATATACAGTTAACGATGTATAACTGCTGTTGCAACTCGTATCAGTGAGTGATAAATTACTTTTTACTTTAAATTGACGTTACGCCTACTATTTTACATGTGTACAAATTCTTAAAAATATACATACTGAACTAGAAACTGTGCGCGCGAAGCGCGCGTTTTGTCATTTCTAGTCTTTTTTAATAATGTTGATGCCAAAAATGTCAATAGGACAGACGCACGATTTTTGTGTTGCTTCGCCTTGAAACAACACCTGTTTTGAAATATCTATAAATGAGAGATACCTAAACTTTCGCGTGTCGCCACGCGAGAGTCGTATATGAACAATTTTTTTCTCGTAATATACAATATATTTTACAAATTCCATAATAAAATATGGTAAATTTGCTTCGAGAAGACTAGCTGTAGAACGCATTTAAAACGACGTTATACTTTTTGGTTTACTGGTTATTTATTTAAATACCTTCTTTATATTTTTTCTGTACTTGAAAAATTAGAGACTATAAACTACGTTACATATGTTGAATGTGAGTAACATATTTGCTTTATTGATTTTGTCTTAGATTTTGTATTATAGAGAGACAATCTTTGAAAAATCTGTGAATTGAAGTGATAAGAGACAATACGCTGCAGATTAAGTTCCAGCTAGACGCTTCTCTTTTATCAAGCTCTCGTTACTGCGATTAGTATGGAATTTGTTTTCTATCAAATAGGAAGAATAAAAATGATTACCTGCACGTGTTGCAAATAGTCTAACTGAGCTCAATCGTGACACATTTAATCAGTTTCCCAACAAAATTACCGAATTACACTATCCGCGCGTTACTCTTCGCCGTCGCACCCGTTGCCACTCCTCGACTTCATTATTTCTCGCGTATACGTGACTTTCCTTCACGGCCCTCACATCCGCGATACGGTAGGCGTGGTGACGACGAGAAGAGGGTGCGCGAAAATTATACTTACTTACGTAAGGGACGCCGCTCTCTCTCAAGTTGTCCCGCGCGACGGAATTCACCTCTAATTAAAACGCGTCTAGCAGGTCGTGCAGGCCCCGCGGCGTTCACCCTTGCAAGTGCTAGCCGCGACTGTGTATATTACGAGTGTATACTACGTCGCATTCGCAGGGGGGTGACGGCCATCAGTGTGCGAGGGATGCGATACTTGGCTTCCATGATCCAATAATACCGACTTAATTAGCTAACTGTCTAACTCGAAGCAAGCCTGTTAGCTCATTGATTTCACTCGTCAGACTGCCGTCCAACCATCCCGCTATCCTATCCTCCTCCCGTGGAAATCCATATTATCTTTCATTCATCGTTATAGGATCATTCTAAGTCCTATCGAGAATCGTCTAGGCCGCATGAATGATCTTTGGCCCTTTCCCCTTTTCTCGCCCCCCTTCGTCTTTCTCTCAGGCTTTTCAAATTGCTCATCCGGATCGAGATACTTAATAAGTTCGTTGCTTTCCAGCGCTTGCGCTTAATCTTTCGCAGACATCTTAATCTTTTCATAGGATATTCATGAGAAAAGAAATATTTGGAGATAATACATTTATCGTCGCGATATAAATTAGAATAATACTGAAAAATCGAAATTTTTCACTTATTTATTATAGCACTTAGTAAAAAATAAAAAGAAACGTCATACATTTTTGCTTCCTCGTAGAGGAAGCTTTGTTTTCGTGAAACAATTTTATTTAAATAAGTAATAAAAGAAATAAATAGGAGAAAGATTGCGTTGTACGTGCACATGAGTTTGCGTCTAAGTTCGTTTCTTCGATGTATTGTACTTTGGAAAAAGATCTCTTGAAGCGGCGCGCGCGATTAATGCGGTTTATCGGAGCTTCTTCAGGATTGTCCTGATCACTGTCGTCGTCAAAGGAAGCCGCTCGCTGTCGCCGAGGCTGTGCAATTAATGCGGATGTGCACCTTACACCACTCCTTCTTGCTTCCTTGCGAGGGTTTCCTTGGATTTCGACGTTTTATCGCGGATGCGTATAACTGCCACTTTGCTTAATAGTCGTTAACTTAGCAGTTTGTTATTCGCGGGAATTTATAAAAAAGTTTTATATCTTTGGGAGCTTGTAAAAAGTAATTAACCGTCTTTCGCTTGCGAGGGCACAAATAACTCGGTAATCTGCCGTTAGTTTGCGTCAATCCGTGATGTTTGAATATCGGCACGATTGAATTCATCCAACGACTTATTGCGACTCTTCTTAAGAATAAATTGAATTATAGAAATATATAATAATAAAAGAAATTGGGTATTGAAGCGATATTATGAAATAAAGAAGACAATTGAATATATTATTACAGCAATATAAAATGAAGATAATTATCATGGGGAAAATTA
>NW_011967220.1:1658640-1733368 GCF_000949405.1 Vollenhovia emeryi
AGAGAAAAAGTAACGAAGTTAAGTTAGAGTTGCCAAAAAGAAGTAACTATAACTGTAACTTCGTTACAAGTAACGAGTTACTTCCCAACTCTGAAAATTACCATTGGGTATTGAAGCGACATTATGAAATAAAGGCATGTGTTAACTTTGCACCCCAACTTAAAAATTTTGTAGTTCTGACTGGAGTTCCCGCTTCTTTTTGAAGAGTTTAAGAGTTTCCAATACTTTAATAAAAAGAGTTCTGCTGATTAACGATCAGAAATTAAAATGTAAAAAATCGGGTGCCAACTTCTTATCGAAATTTGAGATCGAATAGTTCTGAATGGTCTAATAGTTTCATTTTGCGATTATCTAGAGTTCCTGATACATAAAAAAATTTTTCGGTTAATTAAAAAAATAATAAAAATCTTTGAAAATTTTATTTTGAGATACAATAGTTCTGAGTGATTTATATTGTTATTACGTTTATTTCGAAGAGTTCTCGCTATCGAAAAAAATTTTTAACCGCAAATATAAAAAGTTACACACTTTAAATGACATTTTAGAAACTAGTAAAAAATGACGCGTATCTCTGAATTGAGTCACTTAAGCGCTGTGCGCCATAAGACTTTCCGTTAAAACTCGTCGAGAACTGCCTAGAATTCCAATCAGAACTACTCGGAACTTTGAAAAATTTTTCGACCTCCGGACTTAGAAATTTTTCAACCATCGTTGGGGTGCAAAGTTAACACACGCGAAATAAAGAAGATCATTGAATATATTATTATAGCAATATAAAATGAAGATAAAATTGTTATCTGTATTATGAAAGATTATCATGGGGATTTATCTTGGAACCGCCATCGATGAGCTTGATTCTTATGAGTCATATCTGTGCCAATCACGTACGAGTTACGTGAAACATGGAACTTTTTTTTTGCTCACACCGTTTCATATATAAAATCAATACATTGTTTCTTCTTACCTTTCGGATCATTAGATATCTTCCTTCAGGTTAGACCCTATACGTCGGTTGCCGCCCTTCTGCGTTAGCATTTTTCTGCGCGGTCCTATCGCTTGTTACGAAAGATCAGTCGCTATTCATAATAAAATTTACACTGTTCACGCTTTGACTTATAGCGATTCGTATAAGAAAAACAATATTCACACTACTATATTGACGTGTCCAAAGAAATTTGAATCTAGTCGGAATATGATTGGCATTTATAATAATTTTCTGTGCTACTAAAAGATGGCATTTTTATTATATTATATGCAACATCGTGAACTATTATATTAAAAGATTGACATAATTAGAGACAAACGTTATATATGAAAAGAATTGTTCCAACATTTCTCCACTACAAAAAGTTTCACGGTCAAGTGATTAGCAGAACCAGTTGATAAAATGGTTTTTTAATATATGCTGATACGTCTTGGTTTTTTGTCATTACTTATCTAATAGCATGTCTTTATATGCCTGATGTTTAAATCTGGCAATCAGATGACGGTAGACAGACGGTGTAATATTGATGAGTGGACAGTAGCAGTGTAGGCGTGTTGTCAGACAGAAGTATAATTAGAAATGACGTTGTAAGACGATTAGCCTTGATTGTTAACTCCGCGGCTTAAGTTAAATGCGCTTTTTTCCGTCTAAAGGATTGGCATAGATCTTTTCAAGTTTCTAATGCGCATGCAGTTGTAACAGTCCTTAAGATAAAAGAAAAGATATCTCGCTGATTTGGACGAAGCAATCGGAAAGAAATACCGAAGATGGTTTTAAAATGAAAAGTGTTATTTGGCTTACCTGCCAATAACAATTCGGCATACATACACTTGAAAATGGATGCGGGTATATCGTTTGAAGGAACTCTCTTTATTGTACGCGCATTATTAAATTGTGTACAATCGTGTCCCTCAAACAGGAACACGCCTTTCGTCTAATAATACTGTGCTGGAGGTTTTACAGTTCACGTAGAAGTTATAAAATTAAATATTAATTAAATAGTTGTTATAAATAAATTATAAGTTTACTTAGCCTATGAATCATTTTATATTACTCACGCCATTACGGAGTAGTTTGCGCAGGATCTCTTCTCGAGCGCGATTGGATTCTCTACGATTGATTCATGTTTCTTCGCTATCCAATTCAATCATTCGTAGATGATTGGTATAATTTCCATAATCGACGTTCAGTAGAACACGATTTATGTCAGTCAGTTTCGCCTGGTTTGTTTTTCTTGCTACATCAAGAATCATTTACGCATAATCCACGAAATTGAACTCTTCGCTGACATACAAATTTCGCATAAAAATTCACTTTCTCACTGAGAATGTTCAAGATAAATAAATTTTCGAAAAGTGCAATCAATGCGCTGCTCTAAAGACTACGCAGTTTGCCGATATGTTTGTCCTGAAACAGGACGAATACATCGACGAGTAAAAAATTGCATTGTACAATAAATTATAACTATAATAATAATTATCGCATTTAAAGACTCCTTGGTCCTCGTAGAAATTGATCTAGTTTTGTTAACAAAGATTATTAGCTTCCTAGTACATTCGCGGAGATTCGAAGTTAGCAGATAATGTACTCCGAAATCGCAATAGTTGAGAAGAAATTGGTGCCTGATAATTTTGATTCCAATAAGAACCGCATTATTAATTTTACATGTGCCCCTTGATCGATCCTCGTGAATAAATAGCCTCGTCGCGCGCATCTTCGACGCGCATCTCCGGAGCCGATTTCTTATCGAACCAACGTTTGTTTCGTCGTCGCATCTTTCTCGTCGGCTCGATCGCGGAAAGGAGGGGAGAAAAAATTCGCGTCAATCTCCGTCAATCTCCGTCAGTCTTAGACTTCCGTGTTTTCTTTTTCGTTCCCTTATTCCCGTCTCATTTGCAAACCGTGATCCACTCCTCCACCGTGCAATTCTGACATTGCACGAAGCAGCACCAGTGAAACTTGCATCCGCACCGCTCCGTTCGCCGCTGCCGTACCACGTTGTAGCCTCTGCCGCAGCATAGACTGGCGCATCCATCCCCGCCGGTGCTGGTCTTGTTGCATCTACGACCCGCGGTGCCGGCGACGTCGATTGTTGGGTCTTGCTCGCAGAAATTGGGCGATTTCTGGTAATAGTAAAGTTGTTTCGGGAGATCCCGAGGTTTCCTCTTGCGGCCACCCCCGCGATGCTTCTTTTGCCTTTGCTTTCGACGCGATCCTCGAATCCTGTTCGACGGTATCACGCTGCCCAGATTGCTCTGCGTCACCAATACGGCGTTTCTGAAACGGTCCTTCAGAGTCTTGCCGATTACTCGGAAATCCGGGACGATTTTCCAGCAGGTCTTTAGTTCACACGACCCGGACATGCCGTGGCACTTGCAGCGCATCTGCATGTTGTTCGCCAACGCCTGTAATTGTGTCGAAATGATTAATCATGATACAAATTGGAATCCGAAGGTTATGAGTCGGTCTCTTTTCGCTTCGTTTCTTTCAACTATGAATAGAATAGCAATGAGATAATTGGACGCAAGATTAATTAAATGTTAAGTACTTCGTTTTATAGGTGATGTATGAATTTAAATAGTTTTAAAAAGGATTATCATTTACTGTCACGGCTTTAATAGCTCGTCCAATGGACTTCCCTAAAATGAAAACTTCTACCCTTTATATCAATCGCCTATTATTTTACTCAAGAACCTCCATATGTTCGTTGAGTAAAATCCAAATCAATTCCAAATTGGTTGAAGACTCTATGAAAAAAACCGCGGTCAACCGCACTTAACTTGGGGGAACACTTTGTATATTGACTGTTCTGAGCGAACGAAGTTGCGCTAAAAAGTCGCTTTCACGTCGGTTGACTTTGTACAAAACGGTCGATCGACTTTTTCATTTGCGCCTGCTACGGTCGGGGTCTCTTTTTCGTGCTGGGCCCTCGGTCCAGCGGACAAGGCGGGCGGAATCGAATCCTTCCCTCGGATTGCGATATCCGCGATGCCGCCGTTGTGACGTTGGCTGAAAAACGCCGGTTCTAACACGCTGTACAAACAGGTACGAGTTGTTCGGACATGCGGGGTGCGCAGGGTGGCCACGAGGGTAAGAGAGGTGGGGAGGGGAGAGAGGAGGGCCCAGTTTCTTTTAAACAAAGAGGTGTCGCGTACAAAACAGTTAATGAGTCTACGGCTGGGTGGTCCAGCCCGGGGCTTCGTCTTAATAACGTCGAGGCGAGAGAGCGAGCGTGGAGAGGTCCATGAAGGAGAGGAGAAGAGCCGGCCTCTCGCCTTCTTTTCTTCCCTCCCTTTCTCTCTCGAGCCGCCTCTCTCCGTTCATCTTTCTCTCTGGCTCCTTTTTCGCTCTTTTATCGCAACGATGGGGGAGAAGGAAGACGACTGCGCACCGCTAAAAAGTAAAAGCCGGAGGAAAGACAGAACAATGAAGAAAGGACGAAGAGAGGCGAATCGCGCGCAGGATAATTTGAAGCTCTCTCACGGACCCACGCACGGCGGCGTGCGCGCTACATTATTCGCGGACGGACGCGGCACGCGATTGCGAATTCGCTTCCTCTCGGGATTCCCCGCCAACCATTTAACGGTACATTTCTTACGCGCGCCTGCCTTAAGATGGCGTATCATTTATCGTGGGATACACGGAGACCGCCATGAGACGACGATAATCTCGATGTAATAACTTATGTTAAAATGTAGCTCAGCTTTCTCCGTCAATAGGATCGTTCGATGTTCGCGCACATGTACGTAGCTTGTCTATAAAACGACATATATAAGTGGAATATCGCCAGAAGGAATCTTACGAGAGCAAGACAGGAATGAAAAGTTGAGGCAAGAACTGGATAGTTGAATAATTAGACAATTTCCTCTAATTTAATTATGTAAGCTGTGTCACAGAAGATACATGTAATTATATCTTCAACAAATACATATATTTCGAAACATTAAAGTTTCGCGCTCTCTCAAATCTAAAGATTACGTAAGGGAATGCCAATTCGTCGCGTACGTTCCTCACATTGAAATATATATAATACTTTCACTCACACCCAGAAAAAAGATTTATTTAGGTCAAACAAGTGGGAAACGTTGAAATCATATTTCTTTGAATCTACTAAGTTTTTCTTTACTTCTACTAAAATTGCTTTGAAGAAATAGATATAAATTAGAGAGTCCAGTCTCAATCAAATGAAATTTTCGTTAGGGGAGGGGGAGGAATCATTTCTTTGAAATTAAATAAAAGCCTATGCAAGGTCAAAGTTCAAAGAAACTTTCTGCACCCGAATACATTGTGACACATCGAAGTGCAAGTGTAACATTGGGATTATTAAAAAAGTAATATTTCTTCCTTCCCCATTTCCGCGTTGCCCGTATTCAGAGTTTAACAATGTCGAAGTTGCGAAAGTAAGTGCTTACCAGACGACCGGCATGATTATTGTGTAGATTCACCGTAGACTGTATGTCGCCGGCTTTCTCCCGCGTGTCTAGGAACTGTCTCGAGAACTCTATGCCGTATTCGAGGTTGTGAGAGCAACCACCCCACTTCCATTGGGCGTCGCTGGTACTCGTCGGCGTTTTATCCATGTAACTCGAAGGATCGCAGCTGCAGGAGAGCAGGCGGCCCATGCTGCAGGCACGAGCCACGTTGTGCGCCACACCAGCTGCCGAAATCGCGTAGGCAAACGCCGTCTCCCTGTAGCCTGTAATAGGATGTGATCGATAGTCGACCATTCCATTCCTGTTTTGTCCAAAGTGTCACAAAGTTAATCGGATCTTTTGTAATTTATTACAAGTTGACGCACAAGGTGCCGCATTTTTTTTTCATTCAGTTTCTTGTATTTTTTTGCCATGTTTCCCGGATAAGGGTTGTCGACCGTACGCAGAACTGTCGAATACGCGATTTTTAAGTTTTCCCTCCCCTAGACGACGTTAATAATAATAAGGTTTATCGTGTGTACAAAGGGGGGTAATTAGGGCTTTATTACAGCGACCGCTTCTTGACACGATTGCTCGTGTCTCTACACTCACTCCCTTTAGACTCGATCACACCCTCGCCATGCCATCTCTTAAACAGCGTTTATTCGCTTAGTAGTATGGAAAATAAAATACTTGGATAACTATCGCACGTGCATTATATCGCGTTGGTCTTTCGATACGAACGGTAGAGCTAACGTGGTGGTGTAACAAAGTTGGGATCATTATGGTACTTGTAAATAGTTGAGATAGGAAGCACATCGGGAAGATATCCGGTACCGTCAGTTGTCTCCGTTAGCAAATTGCTGGTCGTCGCCAATGACACCGGCGGACACGACGTGGATAATATACACGAGGCTGCGATATCGCGTTTGGTCTCCTCTCCTCTCGCGGATACAAGGTAGAGGATCATGAGACAGCGGGACACCGGGGAAGCCGAGTTTCCGTAGAAGGAACTTCGGTAGCGAGTTCGGGACAGAACGAAACGATGGGCCGACAGACAGACAGCCATCAGGCGCAGTTCAGAGGTAGATTATTCAGCCGTCCGTCAAAACAAAGTGCGGCCATCAGCAGCGGCGGCCGGCGGGCATCCACTGTCCGCATGTATAAACGATCTCGCGACGGGGTGCCTGAAGCGATGCGATGCCAAACTCCGTCCTCGCGGACAAATCGCGATTTCTCGCCCGATTCCACGCGGAAATCGCGAAGCGCCGCGAAACACCTGTTAACTTTAATGGCGACAACAGCATAATAGCGTGAAGATATCTAATTTCTTCAATTTTCAACGTCTAATTAGAACTGTCAATATTTGACAATAATGCATTTTTCATTGTGACATAACTTTTGGTCCTTTAGTCGAATGTTTTAAGATATATTACAGCAGGTGTAGATTTGAAATCGAAATAAGACATTGCACTGTAAAATCATGGCGCGTATTCTCATAGTACTTAGAGGAAAAGAAAAATGCGAACGAATTCAAAATGAAAGTTAGATGACAGTATTTCCAAGAATTAGTTGTCGGCTTACTGCGATAATTAATGTCACATGCAGTTTTTCTGTGGGTCTTCAGGGTCTCCCAGAACCTCCAAGACATCGTTCAGACTCGATTGACAGACAACCAGTTGCGAAACTGTTGTCAATTTATAAACGATGCGACGGGTACCTGTCTTTGACCAATTCTGTCTTGAAGTACAAGATAGAATGATTCTCTTTTTATTTCTCATGCTTACATTATCTTTCTTTATCGCGTTGAAAAACCTATTCGGGACTTGTCGCACAGTTTTACAATATTCGTGAAAAATTATAAAATCAGAAAAGTGAGAAATTTGGAAATTAAAACTATCGGTAATTTTTAAGCTTAAAATTTATGCAATTCGCGGATGACTAAACAGTTGTGAAAATTAAGTGAAAGAACGTATAAAGCACACGAAAAGAAACATAACATATTCATTCTAATCGCGTAAGCTTCCGATAGTTTAACGTATATAATTTGGTTTCATTACTATTGTATACTGTGGCACGGTATAAGCCTTGATAAGTATCAATGACAAATGAGCGAGCCCTTCGGTTATTGTCAACTGTTACTATTGAACATACACAATAATACAATAGAACATGCGACAAAATGGATCCATTTGATCGTTAGTCGTCGTAGAAGGTAGTCGGACAGCTGGCAGCTGATTACGTCGCTATTCGTTGACCGCAACCGACGATGTTAAAGAGACTTCTCCGTGAATCCCGAAGGTCGTCACGGACCAAAGCATTTCTTCGAGATTTCCCAGGTCGATAGGAACGCCGGGGATGAGACCAGGGTGGATCCACTAGTTTTCGGCACGTATATCGATCGCGACCTGACGCCCAGAATGCTAGTCTCGACGCCGAGAAGCGCAAGTCGCTCGATGGAATGAGACGGGACGAGAAGGGCCCTTTATGTGGTCTTATAGCGGGAGAGATAGTTGGAAGCTCTCGCTATATACGGCTATTGGCAACAGCTGTTTTATAATGCAGATAGCTACCGTGCCGCAAGACCGTCGTTGTTCCTCGACAGCGAGAGGGATGGAGGGAGCGCGTAATAAATCCTCCGCGGGTAGTTGTACGTCTCTCCTCTCGCCGGACAGTGGAGAAGCCGAAGTGGAAGATAGGGAGGAATCCCGAGGAACGCGCGCAGCGATTTCTGCTCCCTTCTCGTCGCAGCAGCCTTGGCGCTGCGACGTAGTGACAAATGGTGCGCAGGCCTTGCGCTACTCCCGCGTGTCAGGTCCAAATCGCTATTTAGATAACTCAATAGATAGTGCACGGGGAGGTCCCTGCGAGGACACGCGTGTCCTTCGGGCACGGCTCGTCTATCGAAGATACGTCAAATTAAATAGGGCTCAACGAGTTACGTCAATTAATGAAGAACTTCACTTTCACGTTTTATCTTCACTCTAGTTTCAAACCATTGCCAGTGGAAACACGATCTGGATGGTTTAAACGTAAGCAAAGTATCTACAAATATGACAAACATTTTATAAATATCGGTATAGAAGACATTAAAGAATCTTTATTAATCTTCTCTCTAAAGTTTTTGGAGTGAAGCATTTACCCCATTGTGGATATTTACTAACAATTTTATTAACAAAAATTTTGAGAGTTACAATTAGTGTTGCGCGCTTGATAAAATATAAAAGAGATAAAATAATTGAAGACTGTCGATACTTTGCTATTGCTATTCCTTAATATCTCATCATGATAAGACGATTAATATGAAAAATCGTTATTCGATAAATTGTCCCACAATTATTAATTATTGCAAATTATTAGCAAATCCACTGTATTGGAACATTTATGTATTATAATTAAATTGATCGTCGTCTAGATGACTCAATAGAGTACGCTCGATAAATTCGTGTAAAAATATTAATATCTCTTATGCCTCCAGACTGTGGCTATATAAATGCTGCAACGAGTTTACTTAATTAATGAGATCGTTTTTCTTCCTTTCGGGTATAAGAAGTGTTTATTATTTCTACGAATATTCAGCGACTTTTTAGTTACTACAAAAGGAGAATTGTACACAATTGAGATCACAAGCTCATTTTTGTGGAATTTCTCGATACCAGAATTTGCTGGTCAAAGAGAGTAATCTGAGTAAATGGTCTGAGAAATAGAAAAAAAAAGAATCTTCTCATTTTTTGATGTTTCCATCAAATATATTTATATCTATAAATCCAGCTGTGGAGCATTGTATGGGTACGGGCAACGCGACAGCCGGTCCAAATCTTCTTGTGTGGGCTCTGCGCTTCAGCCGGAGCGGTTGAAGATCGGTTCCGTGTACTTTTCATAATACATTAAGTCGTTTTGCCGACGAAATCGTGACGATAGGCGAGAGAAGCCGGGATAGGGGGGAAGCAGCGTTCAGAGCAACGAGAGGGCAAAAGAACCGTGTCTGAGTGACTTGAGCTATGAACGGCTCTCCTTCTCGAGAGATGCCGGACCCGAGGCCCAAATTTGACACGGTGGATTTCTCAAATGATCGCGGACCATCTCTCCACCTGGCCATCGATATTTTAAAAAGGGACAGTGGTTGTTAGTCGCGCCTGGTAAGGTACAAGCTTCTCGGAAGCTATTGCCCTCTGACTGTAGAAGCAAAATCTAATAATGGAGGATCGGTTGTTGCCAATGTTACGGATAATCGGTGAATCGCGAATCTTTCACCCGCTTGGTCTCGTAGTAAGATGAATACGAGGAAGTTCTCGCTGGGCGTAAACTTTCGTGCGAGCGATGCAGCTTTGTTGAATGAAGAACGACGTGCCATTCGTAAAACATGTCAACGTGCTGAACATGTTGCGACAAACCGAACAGAATTAACGCGACAGGAACAATGCGGTTTGCTATTTCGCGAAAAGCGAAGAAAAGGGATTACGTTCGTGAAAGAGAGCGAACTTGAAGTGATCTTGTTAGAATTCTACGATCGGTCCCGCGGGTCGCTTTACATAACTCCTGAAAAAGTCATGGAATCGACACCTTCTCCTGGCTCGCGAGCAAGAAAAGGCGTACCGATCCACGGAGGCAGATAACGAGGGGCCGGATGGGAGAAGCTGGGCCCCCGGGTCTGCGGACGAGCTTAAGCTTTCAGGTCAGGTGCGCCCGATGTCGCGCTCTCGCGCATTCGTCCGACACGATATATGTTTCCTCTTGCGGCGCACGTACGCGCCACGACGAATTTATATGTCACACCGGAATAGGCCGACCGTGGGGGCAGGGTCTTCTTATGGAATTGGGACAGGTTTTCGGGGTCTGCCGCGGGTAGGTTGCGCCGTGCGCTTTGATTTAAGGAAACGCGTCGTCTCGCCTTGCCTCGCCTACGCCGTCCCGTCAACGACGTCGTAAAAGATTCCACTTTGTATCCCCAAGGAACCCGTATGCAGCGATTACACGATGAGAAATCACCCAGGACGTTTATTCCTAGACGCGAAATACCATCGTACAATTTTCCGGTAGACTTCACTTGTTCAGCGCATTATATGCGATTTATATACTGTACACAAACAGGCAGGAATGCCTGGCTTTTCGAACTTGAGATATCGAGAATTGCCAATCAGGCATATCGTATCTAATCAAGTGACGTCGATGGTGGAATTTCTGATAGTTGACTTCTTTTCGGCTCTACACAGTTGAAAAATTTGTGTTTTCTTGTTAAAGAAAATGCCGGTTAAAATTTTTGTGTTAAATGTTTAACACATTCATGTGTTAATTTAACATATTGCTCTTGTGTTAATTGACCTCAAATGTAAAATTATTAAAATAACTGAAAAGAAATATTAAAACAACACAATGTATACTTATTTCTTAATCTTACACAATACATATGTTCTATGTTATTAGTAACAAGATTTATCTGTTAACATTTACAGAATTTACAGAAAATGTTGCTTTTATTTCTATATAACATAAGTTAGAGTGATTTCGAATCGTCATTTGACTTATTACATCTGTAAAATGTAAAAGTTACATTTTTTAAATTCTTTTTATCATTAAAAATATGTTAATTTTACAGAAAATTTATTTTTTAAATTATTTTAAGATTCGCATTTATTTTGGTGCTAAAATATTAACAGAGTATTAGTGTTATCATTTAACATATCCATATTATGTTAAATTAACACAAAAATTTGTGTGGACATGTGATATCTGTTAAATTTAACACAAATTTTTCAACTGTGTACTCCACTCATAGGCCAAACGAATTTAACAAACGAGAACGCCTTATAGGTCCGAGCAAGATGTAGATAGCCCAATAATTTTAATTTAATATGTGCATTCATATACGGCGCTTTTCCACCTGTCCTGTTCTTTTTGGACTTAACGCAGTTTCGTTTAGATGGAATATTGTCGCCCCGCAAATTCACTATTTAAATCGATGAACGATTTCTAATTAATTTTAAATGCTATATTTAGCATTCAGTACAATGCCCCCCCCCTCAAAACGAATTAGGAACCATAAGAATTATTTGCTATGAATACAGAATGTGGTGCAATTTAATCTTGTATATTCTAAGAATTACCTAGGACATTTAAAATCTCATTATGTTTCGAGGAAACTAGAATATTCGCGGCATAAAAACTTTCACCCGTCTTACTATTTTTCACGTAATTGTAGCAGCCTGCAGTTTCTTAATGAGATCTTATATTTCGTTCATTTATAGCGCGAACCGAGACGAATTTAACGATCCAGGAAACATTAATACGCCATTAGCGGGCGGGTAGATTATTAATCGCAAGTTCAGATCTGATCAGATAATTTCGCCCGTTAAGTATTCTTAGTACCTCGTTGAAGAAGGACACTGCTCTGTTGCGTTCGGCTGCTGGGTGTGAGGGACGAACAGTTCCACCTGTGCCACATGAATTGATGCTGACACTCGGATATGGCCAATTGCAGCCCCTTCATCGCGGCTACGGTAACGTCGGGATTTCTGTGGCAAAGCTCGCGTTGCTCTTTCGTCAATCCTGGAATGCCATTACAGACGACAGCGCCGCTCACCCAATCATCCACGGAATTGCTCATTAAGCAGGTTGCCCTGAAAAAGGTAGCACAGTGATAATCGACTTGGGTCATTTCTTCGATTGCCATAAACGGTTATCGTTAAGATTACTAGGTCATGCGATTAAATACGTAAAAATTGGAGGTCTCTTCGTTTTTGCTCGAGATTGGATGAGTTGGGAAACACGTAACGAAATAAACGATCTCTTTCCGTTTCTATGCTTAATACAAAAATCGCACAATGTGCGTAGTGCGTATACGTTATTTTAAAGTTATCTACTTAAAACCATAATTAATGTCACGCGCAATTAATTTCGCAAGTGAGGCATATAATTTTTCCGTGAGAGCGGCTGCGCTCGATTGATTTGAATGATGCTGACTGTGAAATAAAGAGGAAAATATGACTAAAGAGATTGTCCGTGCCCATGATCTTCTATCGTTCTCAATTGATACTCTTCTCTTTTATTTATCTCAATTATCGAATTTCCGATCGTTAACGCGGATCGTACCCTAGTGGCACAGTGCATGGACCAATTAAACATTGGCCCAATACTTGGTTGTATTGGGCCAATGTTTAACCAACGGTAGAATACGCGACTGTGATTAGTCAATTTCTTAAGGCTTGGGATTTAAATCTCTATTGTAGATGGGCACTAATGAACGCCAAGTTAGGATTGAGGGTAGCTTACCTACTTCATTTTACGTATGTTTCAATATCTCCAAGTCTCTGAGAATTATATCTCTACCAAGAAATTAACCAAAATGAAAGTGTGTGATAAGCTACACAAGTATTTACCGCCAGGTTAGATACTCGCATTACAGTCTTTTCATCGCCGTTACTTCTCTTCTCAGTTGCGAACGTACATATTAGTTTAGCATGTGTCGAGTGTAATTAGTGACGACGTGCGGAAGCAGGGAAGCAGCCGGTCAAGCTCGCCAGCCGGTTAAACTCGCGAAACTGATTATCGTCGAGTTCTGCGCTGATAACGGTGTGCAAGCAATTACACTACGGATAATTGTCGGTATTGAGATACTAGAAAACATGGATGTTTTACGACGGGCGTGTGAATAGAAGGACACTTGGATTCCTCTCTGAAACGAGCTACTCGGTTCAATCCGTTCGGTCACTTGTACAATTTTACCCTCGCCCGCAACGAATTCGAAAAATAACCACGTTACTTTTCCAACTATTTGTATCCATTTGGTATCCTGTTTATGTATCGCTTAATTGCGATAGCTTTTAGCGTACCTATTTAATTAACGGAAAAATGGATAGCATACGATGTTTGTTTTAAGCGGCGATTTCTAAATTTCACATTCGGAATGTTAATGGAAGTGCCAGGCGCGCGAGGGCATCGAATATCGAGAGCCGGCTCGCGTCTTCGAATCTGTACGGTGCGGCACTAATCGCGGCGGTCTGGAGCACCGGTTTATGGTCGCGCGCGGCTGCACAGCGGGCACTTTCGCGCACGCGTGCACCGCACGCGAGCGTCCGCTTTCCTTCGGTTTTACGAGGCCGAGGTCAAGAGGTGCGAACGTTCTCAAAGAGCCGATAAAACCGTTTCTATCTTGTCGTCTGTTCCCTGCCATCCTCCGCGCGTTCGCGCGGAGGAGAGATGCCGGATGGAAGGGTCCGGTGCGCGCTCTCGGCTCCCCCTGGTTCACCCTCCGTCCTGTCCTGGTCCCGCATCCCCCGTTCGGTCGCGATAACGGCATCCATCTCTCGGAAGAGAGCTCTTAAAGCGCTATCTTAAGCGACGGCTGCTGCCTAATGGCCGCGTATTACGGCGTACCGGGTGTTAATTAATTTCGAGGTGAAAAAAGGAACGGCAAAAGCAAGCGTGCATGCGTGCGTGTTCTATACACAGTCTGGGTCGCGTGTATTCGAGAGCGTGCGTCGACCTATTGAGAGAAAGAGAGAGAGAGAGAGAGAGAAGAGGGTTGTTCGTTCGCTTCGTTTGTCGCTGCGAGACCAGCGCAGTCGCTTTCTGTTACCACGTGCTCGTATCAAAAGGCTAGACGAACGAGCCGTTAGAAATTTTTCCACAGCTTTTTTTATTACCTGCCAGATTTACAGTTAGCATAGTGAGCCATAAACTCGACTCTTTTATCGATTTGGATTGATCCAGCTGCTCCCGAGGGCTGCGTTTCCTCAAAGTTTCAAGATTTCGTTAAGATACTTTAGAAATCTTCGATAAATTGCTCTTGTGAAAAGAGAAATAGTTGAATAGTGCATTTTTATTTTCGTTAAAACAGAAGCGAAGGTTACCACTTTGCTACAAAGCTAATCCATTTCCCTACGTAGTAATCTATTCCCGGAATTATTGAAAACGATAGGAATTCAGTGCGGCGAATGTCGACATCTTCTCGTAACGCGTACAATCAAAATAACCGCAGAATAATAATTTCGCGACAATTAACGTAGGCCGTTAAAACGCGGAGATACGGTCAAAGCCTCCTATCGACGATCATTGGAACCCGCAAGATTGGTCAACAGCGCGAAAAAATCGTCGTAGCCCTCCCCACGATCATTAATCTGCTCGCAGCGGTCTCGGGGCAGTTTATTTTTTTTCACGAAGAGGTTCTCGGTGGAGAGTCGTGGGGTCCTGCAGGGTGTCTTGTGCGCCGAGGCTCTCTTCGTGGGTCGCTCGGTTATCTGCGGGTACAAATTAGCGGACGAGCTTCTTCTAAAGTAAAAGCTGTGTATAGCACCCGCGTGAACGCAGAGCGTAAGACGGAGAAGTTCGGCGACAGCGGACTCGAGGGGGACAGAGACAGGAGAGAGGGGTCGGCGAGAATGGGCAGCAATAAGAAGAAAAAAATATAACGAAAAAAAAGAACGTTCTGTGGCGCGATACTACGTAGTGTGGGAAAGAACGGAGTAGAAGGGCGACGGGGCGCGGGGGTTTTAGGGTCGCGGAGGTTATTGAGAGCTCCCATTACCGGTACACCGTTGCACCGCTGCTATCTTTCGCGCTATTGATGATCTACCGAAAGCAGATTAATGATCTTAACTCCCCCAACAAATTACGGAAGACACCGCGTACCTGCGGAGGAAGTTGGATTGTATCAAGAGATTCCTTTCGCTACCTCTCGGCTTCCCCGCTCGGGCATGCGTCTCACTTCGCGAATAAGAAACGAGCCGAGTACGTAAGGCGATTATTCCGTCGAATTTTTCAGCGCGACCGTCCCGTTGAGGCCGCAAAACTTTGTTCGCTAATCGCTACGATTATCACAGCGTTTACAGCTATTGCATTGATCTTTAATCCACCGAGAGGGTAATCTCTTTCAACGCGTCTCTTAGGTATGCGCGATTAAAAATGAGCGGCGATGCCGCACGTTGCACGGAGTACGCGACGATCTCTTCTCGCTGTGTATATACAGATATGAACAAACTTTGGATAATTTTCAAACCAACGATACCACGAAAACGTTTTACCTGCGGTTTAAAGGATTGAATGCTTTTCTACGAGATCGTCATAATTGTAAAGTGTTAAAAAATATAGATAATCGATTATCCACTCGTACACAGTCCTGAGTAGAAGATGAGATTTTAAATAAATTAAAGATCGTTTACTTTAGAAGAGATATCAAGCCCTCGTTTAAGAGTTACGTGCATTTAAAGTTACATTTGAAGGCCTAAAAGGACAAGTAATACGCAGCAAGATCGATTTATTGAACAAGCGATCGGCATTAGGCTTTTACCGGCAATCGTTATAGTTTCGATTCGGGTACTCGATCTCACGGGAATCCGATGGGCAAATCGGAGACGAGATACGCGAGCGCGTGTCCCGCATTTTTGCAATAATCTAAGGGGTCGCAGAAGAATCCAAGATGGCGACAACGCGGGGATGCACGTGTTTTATTTAATCCCTCCCCCGCCTCCCCTGTCCGTCCTGCTTGCTGGAGATGAGAGAGGAACACGGCGCGGAATTTCGCGTCTAATGGGATATACCCGGTAGAAAAGAGAGAGAAGCTCGCCTTTTTTCACGATCCGATCCGCGAGAATACCTGCGGTAGATATCGTGGTGCCTCGCTCTTCCCTCGATCTTATGAGAGTAAATCGATTTCTCGGCGAGTACATTGTCGGGAATGCGATAGGCCGCGAATTACGTTCTGCAGATGGTATCTAGCGCGTAAGTTATGGCGTTCTGTAACTTGGCGATAAAACTGGATTCTCATCTAGTTCGTCAATTACTTGCGATCCCAGGGGGCACTCGCGTTACGACTTGTTCATTTGTTAAGAAACATTTTGGACTCCGTTATCTCCTCTTCGATAATATGAATTTCTTGAAAATGATATCACAAAACCGCGAGTGGTGTAATCGCGAATTATCGTTCAACACTGTCGCACATCTGGGTTTTCTTAGAACGATTTCTTCAAATTTCATTCGTACATTTCGCCTAACTAATATTTGATCGTAATCAATCTTCTAAATTGCATTATTTAATTACATTATTTAAATTACGTTATTTAAATAAAGGGGAGACCGGGACTAGTTGTTGCACTATTTTTTATAATTTTGCGTAGCTAACCTATGAATCGGATAAATATTGCAAAGGGATTTATAAAAAACAAACTGTATTTTATATAATACTATGTTACAATATTTTTTACTGTAAAGTTATAGCTCAGTTTCCTTATGTTAATAAAAATAATAGGAAGTAACAGGGCAATGAGAGTATTACGCGGTTGTCAGTACGTGAGTCATTTAATTCAATGTATAATTACATCCAATAGTTACATCCAAATGGTTACATCGCAAGCGGTACAGTGGTGAACATTTAGACTTTGATTCCTCAACTTGCAGCTATTCCATGAAAACTGCAAGGTGATTGGCTACACATTTTTTGAAACTAGAACTTGGCCCACACGGTGATAGCTTTTCAATTCAATGTTCAAAAAGCTAATCATCGGTGTTAGCTTTGTTACTTGACAACAGGATCACAATCCGTAATGCCACAAAACATATGACACTAATTGTTCACAACATTAAATTAAAAGATGCCAATTTAAATTCACCGCGTGGTCCAGAAGCAAAACATCTAGCAAAGCATCAATAGTATCAGTAAATTGATACAAATCGACAGTAAATAATAAATATCTTGCCAGTCCTATAAGATTTGAAATATAGCATTTCAAATTCTGTCATCACATATTTTCTTGCCACGATCTATTTGCGTTATGCGTGTCCGTATAAAAGAAATGCACGGCGTATATCGGGGAAAACCGCGTGCACGCGTGTCAAGACGTTAATGACGCGCGCGAACCAGTTTATTGACTATTATATCATCATAACCGTAATTCAATGTCGTCCTGTAAGTCCGGCATGCACAAGTGCATGTACGTGGAATCTATTCACACGCACGAACTCACGTTCTGTTCCCGGATGCTAGGCGTAATTATTTACAAGAAGCCGCATGGGTCTCGGGGAAGAGGCCATCAAAGCTGTCACCATTGACGAAGAATCGTTTGTGTGTATATATTTCGAGAACTTGCGGCGAATCACTGGCGATTATCTGGTACGATACTAAGCGCCGGGGACGTTAACAAACGCGGAACGTAGCATCACGAGAGTCCGCGATTATAAAATTAATTACTTGACACTTTTACACGCGCGATACTGGACTTTATGATTATAGCGTCTGCGATTGAAAGCTTTACTAAGCGGCAATCTTGTTATTTATCAACGTAACGGCTTCATGATGAGAATCTTAAAAGTTATATAAATTAATGAAAGAGAATATTATTATGGTAATATTATTAATGTAAAATACCAAGGTACTCTTTAAGAGAGAGAAAGAAAGAGAGAGAGAGAGAGAGAGAGAGAGAGAGAGGGAAGCAACGCTAATAATTTTATCTAAATTCATGTGCACTTGCCGTTCGACTTGAGATTTCCTACCAGTCTCTTGTAACACAGTTGAAGAAATTTTTAACAGTCTATGCAGTTTTCTAACTGTTTTGTACGCGCATTTGCACACGTCCCCCGAAGCCGTACTAAAGCGATCTATTTTTCAATTTGTGAGCTGACCATTGCCTGAGAAATCGTCGCCTCACCGGTACGCTTCTTGCGAAAAAAAAGATTCGTTCAGGACGATCCTGGCGCACAAGGCGTGATTAGTATTACCGAGAGGTATAATAAAGATCACAGCGGGATTCATTCTTCGTGAAGCGGAGCTCGGTTGGAACGGTCTATTTGCACTTCGTCATTGTGCGCCTCCATGGAACCGTCGATACGACCGCCGGGTCGAAGAAGCACACCCTATTGACGGGTCCTTTCCGCAGAGACAGAGAGGAGTCAAGAGAGGAGATGCGTCACAGGTACAGAAGATGCACCGTGGAAAAAAAAGAGGGCGAAGAAGCCGGCCGTGCTACCGCGCTCGTAAATTTTTCTTGGCGAGATTAGACACGGCGAGCCCGTTGCTCGCTGCAGCTTCTTCTCGGTTGTCCCGTGACATTGTCGTGTACTTTTCATCGCGGGCCGGACAACGTGCATTTCGTGAGCGAGTTCGCGATTTGTAGCGCTCCGTCGCAACGGACGGACAAAGCGGGCGAGAGTGACGTTTTGACGTCTGCATTATGGTGCATCGCGGCGCATCGGAGTATCGTATGGATCGAGATACGGGGGAGAACGGGCCCTCTCCGGAAGAGTGTTTTCACGGCAATGCTGAAGTGCGAAGTGACGGGGAAGAAAGAAGACGAGGAGAATGAGAAAAGGATACCTCAGAGATCGTAGAGACGTGAATTGCTAGTCAATCACGAAGGGCGGATCGGGTGCTTAGGCGAAAACAGATTGGCTACGATACAGCGAACAAGGAACGTGTAATGAACACGTACTTGCATAATTTAAGAATGTGAGCACGTACTTGGACAGTTATTTTGCAAATACGTACAAGAGATCGTTCTGATGCTGTATTTTAATCGCAGATGAAATTAGAAAAATTACATTTCCGACATTTTACACCCGAAGCCGGAGATACATTATGGCGATATGTATTTTCTATTTGAAAAATGGAAGGCGTCTCTGCTAAAATCGGTACAAACCGAAAGATATTTACGAATACAAGATACATGCTATTTGTTCACTAGCTGTGATATATTTTGACAAATATGTTCAAGTTGTTTGAATAGAGTAAGGAGATTTCCTCAATCGAGGAATTAGATCATAGAGATGCTCACCGGCGATGCTCGAGGAGAATCAGCAGCAGGGCGACGGTCGGGCCGATCCTGGTGGCGATCCTGGATGGCGGTCCCTCGTATGCACGTCCTGTACGAGTCGGAGGCATCCTGTCATCGCCCCGAGGACGTTTTCTCTTCTTTGCGCGGTTTGCCCACTTTAAAAGAGTTGAGTGCAACCCTTCGTCCAGGGTTGCACACCCCTAGCACCCGAACGGAAGAACCCCTCGTTCGAGATGATGCTGAAGCTGCTCCCGTCCTTTATCTCTCTTTCTCTCTCTCTCGCTCCCTCCGCGTTTGCCTTTCTCTTTCTCTCGCTATATTCTCCAGTCCCTCTCCTACTCTTCTCGTCGCGGTGCCTGTGATCAGCAGCCTGGCACGCGTCGAGAACTCCTCCTCGCCCCGGGCACCGGCGCTTCTCCTTTGACGTTCCGTACGATTCGAGAGCTCCCAGTTTTGCTGCTTCGAGGGTGCGTTTCGAAAACTACCCTGGGACAATAATATTCCGCGGCGATCGGGCGACTCATCGAACGTATACGCGTCACGATTCCGGCTCTCGTGCCGGCTTATTGCGTCGTCTCGCTTGCTCGCTGAATGACGAGGTTCGTTCTCGACGTGTAATCACCTTTTCGTGACTCGTTCGTCTGGTAATCACTCTTCGCTTGGATGAACCACTTACACGTATGTTCCCATTAGAGCTCCGTTGCGCTTGTCGATAAGTACGTGAAATTTGCTTTAAGTGACTTGGTGAAATTTCATTTTTGGATACACTTATCTTTGGAGGAAAATACTGTCGAGGTTCTCCAAGAACGAAACGTGGAAAAAAATCGTAACTTAGTGTACGCCAAGTTTCGTCGAGGTCACTATCACTACAGTCTTTGTTGCACCGGCTTTAGTCTCGTCTTTGGCATTCTCTTCGGCGCCGAATGAGTACTTTAACATAGATTACCTTTGGACAATTGCTTTATCCGATTTGCACCCCGAAATTGTAGCTCACGACACCCTTCTCGGCAAAATCTATCCGAAGATCCGGTAACATCGTGTCGTTCTTTCACCCTCCGAACACGTTTTAATCTTCCTCTTCTTTTACCTGCTTCCGTCGGTAAAACGAGATCCAGACAAATCAGTCAATCTTTCGATGTATCGGGCAGAAGGAGAGAGAAGGGCTTGATGACTTACTCGGTACTTCCGGTGTATGTGCGCTCGCGGCGAAGTGTCAAGCTCAAATAAAAGAAAAGTTGCCCTCTGGATCCTCCTACTCCTCCCACACGCGGACCATCTTCCCCCTTCCCCGTCTCTCGGCTACAGGTCCTCTTCCTCTTTCTCTTCAACCACCGCCTCTTCTTCCACCGTGGCTTCCTCTCTCCCTCGTAACCGCGCCTATCTCTCGCTCCGCTCGTGCAAACAGTCAAATAGCAAACTTCCCGCGATCGTCACGCACAGTGTGACGGTGACGACAGAGCCAGGCGAGGCTTTGAGGATTGCGGAAGAGGAAAACGTGGAGGGTCGGATTGGAGGGGAGGAAAAGAAGAGAATCCGTTTGGTGAGGGACTCCAGGAGTAGAGGTGTTAACGGATCCGCGTTTGAGGGGTGAAAAGATTCACGTCGGGGAAAGGGTATAATCGAAGATAGGCCGTTTGTCGAAGAGCTGCGGGTGAGACAGAGGAAATAGTAAGAAGTTTCGCGAGCGTCTGAGAGCACAATGAATTGGAACGAGTGTGGTGATCGAGACAAGTCGCCCCGGTCGAGGAACGCGAGAAGGTCACGCACTGTCGTTATCCCTCCTATGCTCGCTGACACCGACACCGCGCTACTGTAGAGTCGGAGAGATAGACAGAATCTGGATGATTCCGCCTCTGTTCAAGACCGACGAGGAGCTGTCAGGGAGATCGCTCTGTCTATGATGAACTCGGTGCGCAGTGCGCGGCTACGGGGGCCCTCCTCGCCCTCCCATAGGGAGAGAAAGGAAGATAGGGAGCAGTATAGGCACGAAGGAACCAACTACCCCCCCACCATAGCCACCACCATCCGGACCACGACCACCACCACCATCGGCCACCACCCCGAGATTCGGTGCGAGAGACGAAGAGAGGCAAACAGAACCACCTAGACAAGGACGACGTGACGATGAGAGACTGATGGAAAGAGAGAAATAATGGCGGTGGAACGCGCGCGAGAAAGAGGAAGACGGAAAAATGCATTGACCATAGACCGCTCCCCGGCATTTCTCTCTTCTTCTTTTTTTCCCCACTTTAAATTCATCTTTTTCTCACTTTCGGTGTGATTTTATCTCATTCGTTCAACAGATAGTCCGAAAATTCTTCCCTCTGAACCAGCAGGTAAACTGGCATCCGCAGCTTAGATTTTCGCTTAGGACGTTTGTCGTCGTGCGAGGTGGGAGGTATTTTCTCTCTTGTATAGGTTTCTACACTTCGTATTCAGATACACGATTCCGAGGATCGTTGACACTATTTTATTGTCCATTATTTATTATTTTCTATCGTTGTTTAGATTTTATTACAAGTGAAATCATTTATTTCGACTTGTAAGAAACTCAGTTACAATTTGCGAAATTAGAAAGACAAGGAATAAAAAAAAAGATTGTTTTTACTCGAGCTCAATTGATGAAATATAATTATTTCCGTACTATTAATTAGCATTAAATTTGTCGAATGAAAGTTCATTTAATTATTCTCGCATTTTTATAATTAATTGAAATGAGTGCAATTTCTCGTGCAATTCGAACGTCGTGTTACCCGACGTACACATCTCGCTTTATTGTCGTCAAGCAGATGGATCATTTTCACGTCTCGAGATGCCTCGACGCATTTCCCTACTCCCGAAGAATCTTACCCTCCGGGCTGAAAGGAAGGAAAGCAGGCAGGAAGGAAGGAAGGAAGGTTGTCTGAGATCACGTGACAGAACAAGTAGGAGGAGCGAAATTCCCCTACCTAGCATCACTTGGAGGAGTCAATCGGCATAATTGAGGCTTATCTTCCACCCTTACACAAACTGCCGTCCGCCTACTCTCATCCCCTCTTTTCTTTAGATCTTTCCTCGGATTCTGGCTTGTAAAGGGAGTACAGAGGATTGTCATTGATATTACTTCACCGACGATGACTTTTGCTAACGAGACAAAGAGACGAATATACCACCTTCTCGTATTAATTGAAAGATAAAATTTTCTATATTATTCCTTCTCACGCGACCACGAATAGGGACATGTAAACGTGTTAATTGATATCAGATAAAATGCTAAGAGAGCTCGACGATTTTTATACTTCCATTATTTCTTCAAGTAATTATGCGCTTCAAGAAAGATAGTTTTCATACACACGCAGCTTGTAGGCAAAAACTGAAACGGACGCCTACAGAATTACCTATGGTATTGACTATCCAGTGTCTCCTTGCTGGGCCGTTCTCTCTAAAGCCAATTAGCAGCGCATCCAATATAATATCCGCTGTACGAAGATCTCGGCCGGTGTTGCGATCATGAGCGAGGGAGCAGAGCTCCCTGCCTACTGTCCCCCTTGCTCCCGGGTTGCCTTCGATTTCTCGTCGACGCGATGTGGAAGTGCAGATTTCATTGACGTGGTCGCTGAGCTGGCAATTAGCCGCAACGACCCCGGCTCGTACACCGCGCTCGTAGTCACCCCACCGTGCCACGTGGTCGAAGATCAAACGACATCCTGGCACAAAGCGCAGCCAGCTGGATTCTCTCTCGATAATCGGTAGCGACGCCGGTCACATGGACGGCGATGAATCTGTGGTGGTTCGTTTGGTCACCCTCGCTCACGACCTTTGACCTACGCTTAATTAGGATCTACATGCCGGCGAAAACAGGTGTGTAATTTCGGCAATCGGGTGCAATTAGCGAAACTGTTAAGTCAAATAAATGGAAAGAAAATCAGTCGCCAGTGAATAATTAACCAATGTAGGAAATTAATAATTCGTGTTTATGCCTTGTTATCCTATTGTATTGGTGCTTTATGAAAAATTTATTTAATTAGAGCACCAATACGAACAGCGTGATTTAATTAATTTTATATTATCAGTTATCAATCTGTTAATAATATATCGTAGAAACATAAAAAAGGGGGATGCAAGCAAATTTATATAATTAGGCTTGGTCCTAATTCACTTCGAACAGCTCCACATTTGTCGCGGCTCGAAACCGTAAATGCGAATCAGCGCAAACCTTGTTATCGCATGTTCCGAAACTAACGAGCAGCGGTGTCCGTACCTTATGGCGCTCACCGTTATCTCGCATGCCACGGAATTATAGGCAGATCGAGCGACGATTTATCGACCATTTACCGCGGCGCATACGCTGCTGGACACGTGGTTTCTTTTGCCTCGCGGATGAGCCACGTTCCATTCGTTTCGTAGAGGGACACTCATTGCCGGTCTCGATACCTCGTCCCGATAACATCGTCCGTACTTCCAGAGGAACCACTGGAAGCGCGCTTCTTCTGCTCGATCTCCCTTCTCGCCTTCTCTCTCTCTCCCCCCCCCTCTCCCCTCTGTCTCGCTCTTCTAAAGCGCGTATCCTCTGTCATCCTATCAAGGTGCATTACTTATCGAGCTATCGAGTGTCCTGACCGTGATCCTGGCACGCGAGCGCCGATACGATCGGGCCGCTCGATCATCCTATCGCCGCGCAATGCACCGTCGCTCGGCAATCTAATTGGCCGGCTTGGAAAAAAAGGTACGAAATCCTTCCGTGAAGGGCGAAGTGTAAGAGGAAAGAGAGAAAGGGAGAGGAGCTGATGTCGTGCGCGTTACCAATATCCGCAGAAGAATTCCCATAAGATCCTCCCGAGACCCGACATTTCGGCTAAGCATGGTTGGTTAATTAAATGTTCTCGTAAATATTCGCATACTCACATCCGTACATTATTGCGACGCCGCATTAGCCAGGGACCGATTTACGCCACGGTGAAGGAGGGCGATTACTTTAGGGTTCGCGATTGCCGTATCATGGCCGTAATTTATTGCGCGATTCAATGCTAATGACCGTTTTCTCGAACGGTGTGCAATGAAAGAGGTATCCTGCCGCGTCCACTCTCCTATTTTAAACTTGTGCGTACGCACGTTTTTCACTTGAGCTATCTTGGGAAAGAGCAAGTGTCTCTCGCGATCTGAAATTATGGCCTTAAACAGCGGCATAGAGTTTCCAACGACTTCTCTGGAGAGAGAAGTTACGCCCATGGATGTCTATGTATGGTATTATAAATTGTACGACAAAAAAATCGAAATTTCCATTCTACCAACGGAATTCTTGTTTGTATCATCTTACGAGATTACTTGTTGTAAATAAGGCATTGTCCAATTTTCTTTACCTTGTATATTCAAATTTTTTAGCTACAATTAATTTATAAGTATAGTTTCTACTATTTTTTAAAGTAAGTTTTGCACAAATAAATTCTCTATTAGATTTTTATTTAAGTAAATTTTGAATAAGAACGCACAGGCATTATTCAAGTTGTCCATTTGCAATGTACTTAACAATTCGTGTAACTTCTGTTGAATGAAACTGCGTATCTCCTAGCATAATAATTGATTGATGCGCGTGCAAAGCGTAGTTTTGTTTTCGCAAGGTAGCCATTATTGTGTCTTCAAAGGGAAGAGGAAGCAAAAGATCGCAAGAACGGGGGACGCGGTAGAATGGCGGTGTGAAAATCGTCAGTAATTGCAGTCGATCGTCTTCGATCTTAATTGAGACATCCGCCCGTTAGCAAGAAGTTAACTACAGGAAGGTAGCGAAGAAACGATAATAGACGCGCTATCGTTTCTTCGCGTAATATCCTACAACAAAAGTCAGGAGCAAAAAGCGGTTTATTTGAATTTTTATGCATTCTGCTTATCCTGTTGTACAAAGGACGAATATCTTGTTGCAAAAGCTTTTGTAGACGCATTCTTCTGTACTTTATGTCGCAGACAAAAATTCCTGCGTTGGAAAGGAAGAGTAAATGTGAAAAAAAAGAATTTTCTTCTGCAGAAAACAATTAAATACCTTGATATTCTGATTATTAAAGCTAAGTAATATCCTAATCCGAAATGTAAAACACATGATTTTAGTAATGTATCCGGGGATAGATTTATTTTAATTTTATAAGCGTTACTCTCTCATTTTTCTCAATGATCCAAAAGCTACAAGTAAGCTTGCGAGTTGACTCATTTATTTGTAGTCACGCATAATCGAGAAATATATACAAATTAAGCCCAAACAAGATTTTATCAGCTACATTTACGCGAGAGAGGTGATGAGATTTCCTCACGACAATAGCCAACAATTTGAAAGCTCGGCGTGGATACGCTAGAAATTATGAAACCACCGGCGTTCCTGCAGGGCACGCCGAGGTCGATAGGGAGCACTCTGGAATGTTTTAATAATATGCATTCCGGCAGAGACGAACTTTTGAAGTTCCGGGGATAGGTGAAGGGGCCGACAGGGATGAACATGCTCGATCCGCGGTGCACTCTATAATGATAATGGGCCTCCAAGCTGCGTAAAGCTTCCTCGGTTTTTCGCGGGCGATATTAAAACTCGTTTACTCGTGGGGCGAGCAGCTCCCCGTAATTATAGACTTTCACCTATTGCGTGCGGGCTGACAGGAATGACGACGTGTTTGAGATAAGTGAGATAGATAAGATAATTTACAGTAATCCGTGCGAGCGGCAGGATATATGCCTCAGACTTGCGCGTAATAAATTTCTCGATCGTTACTATGTATACGCTCGGGGGATACTTGTGTCTTGTCAAGGAGACAGTATGCAGATTGGACCACTGATGCGTCTGCCAGTAAGCACTTTACATGATTTCATCGTTAGCGGTCTAAAAAAGTTTGCGTCGCCAAATGAATTATTAAATAGAACCGAAGTTAGGGGGACGACAGATTATCAACAATACTATTTGACTAATAATAAAACGCGCGTCAGATGTAAATTGTGCTTTTCTATTGTTTAATGCACCGCATAGACAAATAAATCATTTTGTTTAAATTATATCGGGCGATTTTTAAAATCTGTAAAATTTAATCGAGAGGACACTAGGTAGTATCTGCCGTTTGTCTTTTGGTCATTTTCTGCGTGCGCGTGCTAGTTTTTGAATATTATTTTTTCTAATTAATTTTTTCGGACTTTTACTCTCCATAATGTTATTTTAATGAAAGTAAGATAGAATTCGCAGTTATGAGTATACTACTGAAAATCGCAGTAGCATCGCAGTGGTACACTGTTTTCAGTGATAATCCACCGATTGACTTTTAGAGAATACGTGTTTATATTTTATAAGAAAGAGCTGTCTTGTCTAAGAAAGTTTTTGGGAGTTTTCTCTAATGCCGCTCATAGCATTGATAAATGACGAATGTTTGAACGGAAATGACTTGTGAGTTCACTACTAGTGACTTATGATACCCTTCTACCACGGTGGTAGAGTTTTAGCAAACATGTTCTAACAAAATGATTTATTTGATCTTTGTGGATGCTTTGCCCACAATTTTTGGGTTTTCTATGGGAATTGAAGCAAAGGCCAAAATAAGACCCCCGGGAAGTTCGTAGGAACATTGGATGCACGGCAGCTTTCTCTCTTTTATTTGGAAACATGACTTGAGATTTTGTCATCGCCGTGAGTGTCTGGTGATGTCATTTTCAGAAAGAAAGGAAAGGAAGGATATGATGATGCATAAAAAGTTTCCAGGCTTTCAGGTATTATCATATACCTGGTAGCAACAGTTCAGGCTAGAGCAACGGAACGTACAAAGTCTTTGAAAATGACAGAGGAAGCGAGTTATCCCGTGGAAGTTCGTCTATGGTAGTTGTCAGAACGACAACCTAAAGAGAGCAATGTTATATCTTCGTTTTTCCCCATGTAAGAATCATCGGAAAATTAATATTCTTCGGCTAAAGATGGATTCTTACCTTACGGGAACTGGTTTTTTAAATAATAACCATTCATAGGAAAGTTTTCTCGCAGTGGTTACATACGTGTGTAACAATTTTGTCTTTGGAGATGCCTTGCCCACGATTTTTGATATTGACTTTTTCTATGGGATTTAAGGCAAAGATCGAAATAGGACTCGCGGGAAGTTCTTAGGGGTATTGGAACCACGGGAGCTTCTTCTCTTTTATTTGGAAACATCAATTTTAATTTTGTAGCTCCTTCTGTAATATTAAGATTATTGGTGTTCTCTCAGGTTGAATCTAATTTATGCGAGTGTTCGCAAAAACTGCCTTTCTATCGCTTCTCGGCTTTCATCTTTCTCTTCTGGATGCAACAGCTTTATTTTCTATTGGGTTATACAGATAAAGTCTAGGGAAAATATAGAGAATAGTAAGATGAGGAGAACAAAAATATAAATAGGGAACGAATAAATATATAGCAAGTTAAATTGATTCGCGAGTACTCTCGCCCGTTTAACTTGATTTTATATAATTATGTCGTATTTTTTCTCTAATTTAATTTTAAATCTGAAGTTTTTAGTATGAGAATAAAATTGATATAATAAAACGATGTATATCGCATAGGGACGTTCTTTTCATAATGTAGAGTTTCCCAGACTCGATCTTTCAAGATTTCGCTTTTGTTTCATTACGAAGACTGGCAGGGAGTCTTTTGTCAATTCTATTATGATAGTCAATGAAATTGCGAGCTCTGTCATTAACTATTATATCGGCTAAATAGAGCGGCCTAAATAAGTGCGATATCTATCCCGGAAGAAAGAATGAATGAAGAAAGCTATGCACATGTGTTGTCACGCCTCCGTCCTTTCAATACCGTTGTTACGCACCCATTTGATCGTTTCAACGCGAGAACAACCGAAAACGCGCCGCTGAAAGAATCGCCCGACATAAATGTTCCGGAAAGGAATAGAAATGCTGATCCGATGAGATCGCTGCGCGTACACAAGTGCCACGCTTGATAATACAATAAATTCTGTATATTTCGTACTACATTTATAACATACACATCCTATACTTTTACACTGTATTCACTTAATCTGTGTGCGTGCACGCGTTATCTCAGTACCAATGGAATTTAAGCGAAAAAAATTTCCGTAACAATACTATTCCGTCGCAACTGATTTTTCTAATGCTAATCGCCTGTCAAATTTTCATTGAGGGAGTATCGACTTTGAATTCGTTGAAGAGATGAAGGTTTCCTCTAGCTGAGAGGAAGTGCGGTAGCTCAGGTACATATTATTATAAGTCTCGCTGCAACGCACCGTGGTATGAACAGCAGCGGTCGGCGAAAGATATCCATTGCAACGTATAACGCTCGATCGCACGATCGACAGGCCGGATACGCCGAACGTATCATCGCCGTCGTTTTTTCGTTAAAAGGCACTTGTTGGAGTGCGTCCGAGCGTGATCGATCTGCTCGTTAAAGTAGCCCCGATAATCTGCTTTCGAAGATCATAGAGATTCCGCCCGTTCACCACGCTCCCCGTCGTCGGGGGTGCATTCTCTCTCTCTTTCTCTCTCTCTCTCTCTCTCTCTCTCTTGGCTCCTGGACGGAAGGACCTCGTGGCGCACCCCTCGGGTGCATCCACGCGTGTACGCGCGCCCATAGAAAAATCGAGAAAAATCACAGCCGAGAAAACACATTACTTTAGAAAAGAAACAAGAACAAAGTCTCTTCGCAGCAACGACGATCTCTGGGCTCGATGCCTTTTTTTCTCTCTCTCGGAATGCAACATACACAATGGACGCTTCGATACGCGGGAAATCCTTTCTTCGCCGATCTTGGCTGTAACTACTTAAGAGGTTGAAAGGCTCTTCGAGGATGATATTCTTCGCATGTATGGTATGCGTGTGCTCCGAGTTTCCCTTTATATATCGCAAGGTATTGTGCCCCGTGCGTGCACACGTGCATGTCCATGTTTTTCACGAGAGAGAGAAACGAGGCAAGAAGAATGGATATACGTCGATATCGTGTTCTTGTTCTTTTCTTCTCGCATCGATTATCGGATGATCGGTTTACAGCTTGTACAGCTCAAGTGGGGTATCATACGAATTAGGGTCGTCCGTGAACGGATTACTGCTGATCTCATGACAAAAAAGTGCATAGGAGAAAGAGGGGTCTGTCTTTATCAATGAAGCATTTGAAGAAGAGGTAAATTTGGATTTTTGGTGAAACAGAATAAAGTAATAGATTTCCAAACGTGACTCCCTTGAAACAATCTTGTTGGACTGACAAGATTGCAATCAATTTTGGCTCGCTTACATATCATCGATACAACCTGCGCTTTTAAAACAATATGAAAATTAAAGAGCGCCTGGTTCTTGAGCACAAACTCTATCTTTCTGTACTCTCTTGTAGTCAGTTTTTGAAAGAATTCATCAAACTCAATCTGTTTTCAAAGAAATCTTTTGTAAACATCTTCTTAGCTTTCGTCTTTCGGCAGTTTATCTGCTACTACAAATAGGCAATTCATAGTTTGTTTAAACGTCGTTGCATCTTTGGAAGACATTTTCAACGGCGCGCGCGCGCGAGAGAAAGAGCCGCGATGTACACCGAGATGCATCCGCAGGTGAAGAATGGTAGCCCGCGAGCGAGAAGGAAGGCTGGCGGGCCGCGTTGCGTCGGGCCACCATGCTCGCCTATTATGGCAACCGAGCCATGGGGATTCGAAGAGTGGCCCTCGACCAACAGCAATCCGAATAAATAAAAAGGGAAAATAAGATATATGCGTGTGGGTGTGGCGGCAGGCGGGACTCGGGCTCATTGCCACCTCCGAAGCTGTCGGATCTCGCACTCGCCGATAGCTGTACTGGTATGCGTACGGGGGATTCATGCTTGACCGTAACCCCGCTTCCACACCTTCGAATCCCCGACCGTGATTCCCTACCTCCGCAGCGATTATTCCGAAACGTTTTTCGAATCATCGGCAGACTGTTCTGAACCTTGTAATCTCGTGTCTCGAACAAATTTTTGCCTCCTTTCGTGCCAACTGTCTGGATGGTTTTCCGATCCGATTTCTAAGGCATTCCTAGATATTTCGTCAGTTGGAATTTACGTGTAATACATTATGTATCCTTTTCCCTTTTCCGTGCAAGAAATATTTAATATTATTTGATTTTAATATTTTAATAATTTCTATATATTGGGCATTTAAGAATATATTTTATTTGTAAACGCGAAGATAAACAATTCAGAAATAATCCGAAAAAAGGAACTGGACAGAAATGTATCGTGAATTTTGAAATTGTTAAAAGTACTTTGTTAGATTAATAAGAAATCGTATCGCCAATCTTGAATTATGTAAAGTTGTTCGTTCGTGGAAAACATCGAATTCGTTTTTCTCTTTTCCATCGCGTGTCCGGCATAGCAAACGCGAGAACGAAGGTTCGTCGCGAGATCTAGATCGTGTAAAGGGTTGAAGTTGATAAAGTATCCCTTCCGAGCGATTCTTACGGCTGCGACTAGCGATGACTATCTCTCGGAGCCACCTACGAGAGCGGAGATTAGAGCCGGTCGAGTAAGTGTGCCCTGGAGAAGCCTAATCGCCGTTGTTCTACTTGCGGCGGGGTCCGATTAGAATCTCAACACCCCCACGCTCGAGCGGATGCTCTTGAACACGCGTTTGTCTATACGTCACGTTAACTTTTAAATTTCGTTGGAATACGCGATGTGGCCTCTAATTACACGAGTGAGAAGCTATAGAAGTGAGACTAGCGAAGAAGATACATATGTTGCCGCTCTTGTGTACACAAAGTATCGTAGTAGATCTGAATTAATGCTTTTCACTAATAGAGAATATCATGTCTGTATTAAGAAACGAAGGCGACGTGGTAAACCGTTACACAGTCTGTTTTAAGCAGTAGAACTGCACTCAGACAAAATTTTTAGTATATATTAAACAAATGAGATACGTTGAAATCAGATTTCTTTAAATTTACTAAATTTTTATTTACTTCTACCAAAACATTTGCTACATTTGAAGAAATAGATATGAATTCTCTTAGAAATTCCAGTCTCGAGTTAATACAATTTTGGTTTGAAATTAAATAAAAGTACGGTCAAAATTCAAGTAAATTTGTTTGATTACAAACTTTTTTCTGGATGTGACACAATAAACTGACACTTGACAAATTGATTATCGTAGAGACGGCAGGAACAATAATTTTTACTCTTGCTGCGACTAATTTTCTTTCTTTCTTGGGGAAAGGAACAAGGACATTATCATTTCCCGGGAAAGATTCTTAAGGAATTACCGCTTCTAAGAAAAATAAGGTAAGATATTTAGATTTTTCTAAGTTATTATTTAAAAAGTGAGAGGTTTGATGACTAGGAAATGACATTGTACGTAATAGCATCAGACTGCACGAGTGTTTTCCCCATTTAAACATCGTTTGCTAAATTTTCAATACAAATAAGACAAAATTTTTATCAATGAAAAAGTAAAGAGTATGCGTTAATGCATTGACGCACCTTTACGTGAACCGCGGTGGGGGTCTCACATCTGCTCGCCCGAGGGTTTCGCGCGACGGTTAATCCCGAAATATTAAACATCACGGTAGTACGACCGTCGGCAGCTGTATGTATTCCCGTCGCGTATCTGAAATCGCTTCCCCATATACTTTTCTGGAATTTTAAGTGCACCATGAAAAAACAACGCGCAGCGATGCGCGCGTTTCCGTGCGCGAACGAAACGGAAGGGACTCGGTAAAGCGATTTTATTAGCTCGTTTGTTCTCGAAGGTGGCGGTTTCTTTGTCGCGACTAGTAACGATCGTTTTACTACCGGTTTCAGCGATTAGGAATATCATGACGTTTCGCAAATAGAGAGAAAAAGGAAGGGGGAGACGTCGGATGATTTAGCGGTCGTAAACGATCGTAATCAACCGGGGCCGAGCCTCGTCGGTGTATCAGGCACTTTAGGGTGTTCGGGAATTACGGGGAGAAATATATTAGCTAATATAATATAGGGGGTACCTTTACGTTCCACCTGACAGGAGACACTCGGTTCGACAGGATTTGCAGCTGTTTGCGACATGATAAGCTTACGATACGAGCACATTTGTCGGCCGGCTCCTTTCATCGGCGTGTGTTTCGCCGTATTTTTTCGCGAGGACAATATTTTGAGCACACTTTGTACAATTCTTATCGGGAACTTAGTATATTTGTCAGAACGAATTTGTCATGGCCGCGCCGCGCCGCTTTCTCTTTCCTCTTCGGGACACTCGTGCGATGCGTGAAAGATATTCAAATGTTCGCACGTAGGAAAACTTCGTACGAACAGTGTTCAAGTTCGTTCAATGCATTTTAACCAACTGATTTTCAAATACAAGAATATTGTGGGAAAAATAACGTCGATACCGCGCATTTATGACTAAATGTAATTACATTGTTAAACGTTTCACATGCGCTACACATTTAACAATATCATTATGTGTAGTCATAAATGTGCGGTGTCTGCAATACATTATTCTTAGATCGAAGATATTTGACACTTGTATAAAAGGCAATGCACGCTGGCGGGATTTAGAAGATAGCAGTGAATGCAAAAGACATTTTGTAGAAAGCGAGAAAAACGATTTTGTCGAGTCTGAATTACATGTATCGTCAGAGAATATTCCAAGGTTACGCCGTGGTCATTTTGTATCGTTGCTGCAATTCGCGACGATTCACCGAGGCGAGCGAAACGAAAATTGATCGAACAAAGAAGTGTTAATTGCGTTATTATGAGCGGCTAGCTTATCGAGGGCTCGTCCATCCACCGAAACGATCGCGATCTTATCGCGTCGCGTCGTCCATTGTACGATTATTAAATACGATGATGCGGCTCTATTATTCAAGTATCTCTCGATGGCAACGATCGGTGAGAGCCGATCTCCGATCTCCTCCCTTTCTCCTCCCCACCCGCGCGATCGAGTGCCACGAAAAGATCGACGAGACTTCCTACGCCGCTGCGCGGTGGGTCTCCCGACGTGATCCGCGATGATCTCTGTTTCGACAGCACTATAAATAACGACTTATATGATAATTGCCTCATATTTTTATTTAGAACGTATGACTAGCAGCAGGATACGTATATGCGGACACAAATTAAGTTTTTGCCGAGACTGTGACGTAATAAATATCTAGATCGCTATCTCCGAATCTATTAAACTTCAGATCTATGAAAGAATGAATAATTACTAATCTAATTGTTTTTTTGGCTTTATCCTGTGGATATTATTATAACACAATTTACAAATTACTAACGAATCATATATTATATAATTAATAATTTTGAAAAGCTTGGTCTCCCTGGAATATTGTGAAATTTACAGTATGAATGATATACATTCTTACCAGTAATAACGAGACATTACTCGTTAGGTGATACTTGAAATCCGTACATTTAAAATGATGAAAAAGACAGACTTTGAATCGGAATTGTTCCGCTTCCGTATTTATGGTGACAATATCGATCAATCTTATTCGGTGGCGACGGTTTACAAGTTAATCGAATATCTCGTCTGTCATAACGTTACCGTTGTACCGGCGCGGTGACAAAAATTGATGGCGAGCGATACGCGGCAAGAAAAGCCATTACAAAGTCAAAACGTAGGTTCTACCTTAGGCTTACAACAACGATTTAAAACGGAGATCTCGATCGTTGTATCGAGGAGAGACCACCCGTGCAATCACGTGTGCGCTCTCGAGGTATAACGCGTTTCTTCGTGAAACTCGCCGGAGGTCGATCGCGATCTACGATTCCTTCAGCGGTGGACGGATCTTCAGGCATGCCTCGAGGGAGTCGTATGGGCTCGTCTTGATGCGCACGATTTCGGTAGATCCATCATCGTGAGATTGCAAACGAAATTTTACGTACCGTGATTTCATGTGGATTCTGTATAATTTGTCTCTTTTCTCATGTGGCTAGTAAGCCAGTGTTTTGTCCAATGACGCTTTCGAAACGCGGTATGTGTACAGTTATTTAAAAAAATAATAATGTCGGAAAATTTAATCGTACATAATGTTCAATCGTAAATTTGTGCGTGCAAATGAGCGAAAGATGCCAGTTGAACAAATTTATTAACATAGGATTTTACAAATAGTAAAGCTTAATCATATTATTATCACTCTTTCCCCATTAGATTAATGTGTTATTATTTTGCAACATAACTTTATTTTAGAGAAACTTGCAATCAATTGAAATTTTAAATCAAAATTGAAGTATTTTAAAATCTATTGAAAATTTTCATAGTAATATTTAATAATGATTCCAGCGCTTTTGCTGTTAATGAATAATTGACTGTACAAATTTAGTAATAACGCATTGAATTGTATGCTTCATAATTTCTCTCTTGAATCATTCCAGTCACAAAGTACTTCTGTACCTTACATAGTCCTATCACGAAACTTAAATAAACATTCGGTCGCGAAGGTTGTTGCTTTCACGTCTCTCAATTATTTATTTAAACGGTCGTGAATCGCCGCGAAGTAAGTAATCGATATCTTGATGTATGCGCCTATTAGCATAGTCTTATTTATAAATAGCTCTGAAATAATGTGTTCTCGTGTTTCTCTTGGATCAATTTACCTTCTAATCAGCTTGAATTACGTCGCTTTACGATCACGAAATTAATATTGTCGATACCGAGCAATTGTTTGCTAATTGTTTGCTGAAAATTATCTTATGTGCACGGGCTACGATAAATTTATGACAGCCACATAATTTGTTACAGTTAAGTGGAGGTTAATAAATTAACATTACATATTTATAGAGGCTAGCTGCTGTGTATGTACGTAAAAGATGACACAATATTTAAACTTGATATTTAATTAAATCTCACATACACACGTGCGAGATACGTGAGTCGCACGACGCTTTATACATATATCTATGTGAACACGAGAGGACAAATTATTTCCAGACTCTTTATACGCGCGTGCATATATGCGAAAATGCATCATACGATCCGAGCCTCTTCTTCATCCTTTCTTTCTCGCTCGCGTGCAGAGTCCGGTGGATCGAGACCGGCGTTTATTAACGTTTTGTTTATACGTCGCGATTAGAGCTAATCGATCCTCCGGCGAAATGAGGTATAATATAGAGCCACGGCGGACTCATAAATACTCATTTGTGCGAGGCAACTTTGCTCCCTGGATTTCCACCGCCCAAGTTACCTTCGTTACGCTTGTATGGATCGAATATGCGAAGTGGTGCACATAATTAACCGTCGCTTATTAACTGCCGGCTATATTTATTGGGCTGCGACGGTCATTTCGCAAGTATGAACGTAACGTCGCGAGATTGTCGCGAAAGCGGCAGGCGATGATAGGGGAATATCGGTGATAAAGGAGCAATTGCAGCTTTTAAGTTAGGTGATCACTTTACTTACTTCGGCGATCGCCGGGACGACGAGATACGATGTATAATACTTGAAATAGCGCGCAATCACTACGGTGCTTTAATCGCGATAATGGAGCAACAAGTGCAATCGGTAGCGGGGAAGGTAATTGTTGACTGTACGCCAGTAATGGCCCGGTAATCGTTACTTGTCCGAACCGCATATTGTCGCCACATGGTATCAGTTTTAATCAATTGCTATTAATCAATAACATAAAAATATATGTAAAATAAATCAGTCTCGTGACTTATATTGAAAATATAAGTTACGAGACTGATTTATTTTACATATATTTTTATGTTATTGATTTACACAGTTTATCTGTGACTGAGAGATATCTGCTACTTTTTTTACGCGTTTTGCGTACTAATAAAGATAATCGTGTGTTGCACGTCAGCAATTGATTCCGCGTTATTCCGAAGAAGATACAACGGTAGACGAAGCGATGCATAATCTAAGCCGTTACATCGAGATAATAGATAATATCCCGATGGTTAGAAATTGTAGAATAGCACGTACGGCGATATAACATTCCAACATGATTCCACAGCGTGCAAGTTAGAATGTCAGGGAGTAGAAACCTGTGTTTGAAGCAACGCGTTGATCCGCGAATCGATTAAGGATCGTTACGTACCTCATATTGCGCTGCTCCTAGATACATCGGTGGCAGGTTACACGTAGATCGGACCAATCTACGATTCGTTTCAGACACAATGCTTGACCCTTTCTCACGCTACCGCATCTTCACTCACGATCAGTCAGGAAGTAATCGGTGTTTTTGTCGTATCACTAGCTTATCGTTACTGAAAGGACTTGACACGTGATTAACGTGATTTTCACGGACAGAGAGATAGACAGTGAGAGTCCAGAGACGGTGAAATACTACTAATATAATGAATTATGAAAATGATAAAAAAAAAGAATACAATGCATGGAAATTAAAATACGCAAATAAAAATGTAAAAATGAATCTTACAAATGACGGCGAATACGAAAAGGTACAAAAGAACAGTAATTTACACGTGAAAAGTAAATCCGGAAGGTCACGATGGCGCAAGAAAGTTACGAAAATCACAAAACTAAGAAAAGCAACAGCTAATCCCGGAAATCTCTCTACTCTAATTCAATGACAAACGAAAGCTTATATGAAGATCGAAGAAAAATACGGTAGAGTGAAAGAAAAAGGAAGAGAGAGAGAGAGAGAGGGGGGGAGGGAAAGAAATTTACTGTTCATATTCGTAATCAATTTTTTTTATTATTATAATATATCTGTGTATAAAAATACTAAAATTGTGAAAAACAATATCATTTAAACTATGAAAATAAATAACTCGTTTAACGTACAGGCGCAGTTACGGGATTGAATAAAATTCTATGCGGCACTATTGGCTAATTCCGATCGTTTATAACCCGAAAATTATATTATCGACTCTAACATTTTCGCATTAGCATTTTCGATGATCAAAGTACATTATTAAAGCATCGCGCCGTGATTGTGAAAGATAATATCTTTATGTTACGAAAGAAATGTTGGGATAAAAGGTCAACAGTTCCGAAGAAATTAACACGACATTTAAAATTATTCTCACGAAATAACATAATTAAGATGTTCCATCATAAATGCTGACGGTGGAACGTGAGGTTTATGATGACTCTTTCTTTCGCGTGAATTTATCACGTGACATGCTACGTAATGTAGTCTTTAAAGTCCATAACATATCGACCACCTACGAAGTAAGCATTCGTGAACGATGTCCGGCATTATTTCCCATCTTGTGGGAACCGATTTCTGTAACATTCTGTCGAGATAAAGAATTTCATGAATGAAAGTGAACTGCCTATCCCTACCGCCGTAGAGTCGCCCTTCCATTTTTCTCAGTCTCTCTTTTAACTTTCGGGATTCTCCTCGCATCTATATATCTATCCCCCGTTTCACACGCGTTACAGTTCTCTTTCGATATACCTGGTGATCGTTCCGAGAGGTGGAGACGTCGTATCTTATTCTTCTCTTTCCGCTTCTCCGGAGCTTCCTCTCCTCGATCTTTCCTTCTCCACCCTCTCGTGGCTCCCCTACTCTATCTCTCTTCCTCCCTCCGTCTGACACTCTTTATTTTTTGGAGCAGCATTATCTCATAATCGACCGGATGATTCTGCCGTCCACCAGAATGGCATGGCCTGCTGAGCACACGTTTGAGTTCGTTAATGTTCGCCCGTGAGAGTGGATCTAATGAATTTGATGACTCCTTTCTCCGTTGATCTTACCTCCTCCCCAACCGAGCATTCTTTGCCCGCTCTTCTCTTTCGCCTCGCCCGGAGCGTGTTTCTCCGGTATCGACGTAACGCACGGTATCTTTATGATCCCGGCAATAAATCGAATTGTTCGAGATGAACGTTTTCCCGAAAGGTTCGAAAGAATTGCATTTCCGGTGACAATAACACTTCGCACTTGTGTGCCGAGTAAATTCGGCTTGTATTTTCTACAATCTGTGGGAACCGTAACTGTGAATATAAATAAAAAAAATCGGAATTAATAAGAATACTTTTTTATTTTTAAGCGGTGACAGACAAAAGTGTAGATAGAATTTCTGCACGGGGAGAATTTTCTTTTAAAATTTACTCTGAAAATCATATAATTGTTGGACAACATAGTAGTTTGAACAACTTTGTGAGAGTTTTTCGAAATTTCACCATACATTTTACCAGTAAAATGAATACTAAGTATAATTACACTAGTAAAATATATGGTAAAATTTCAAAAAACTCTCATAGACTTCTTCAAAATGCCATATTGTCCCACGATTACATAATTTTCGGGGTAAATTTTAAGAGAAAATTCTCTCCGTACATTATATTATTTCCAGCTTTACCAATATTATTTTATTTTATATAATATTAATAAATAAAAATATTAATATTATTTTATATAATTTTCCGTCTCTACATTTATGATATTCGGGCTGTGTAACAAATACTCTAATTCTTTTACAAATTAAAAATTACAGTTTATGTATTTAATAAGATATTTAAGATATTAATTTTCGTCTTTCTCTGCATAAAATAGTGCTACTTAAATTATCGAAAAAAAGAAATGTTAGAGAGGAAAAGTCAGCAATACATATATTACTTTAATCACTTAGTTTAAAAGATTGCATATGATAGATAAATAAATCATTATCTTACGTCTTTAAAGAGATACATCTAACGTTCTTAAAGAGAGAACTAGAGAACTCTGTTAATTATATTATTAAAGTGGTCTTGGAAATGATTCTCTAATAATATATATTTATTTAGACAGAGGGATTAATTTATCAAGATAGACATTTGCACTTTGTATAATATCCTCGCGTTGAAATGTCCCCAAGTCTTCACGTCTACGGCGCATAGAGATTCGTTGAAATAGGCTGAAGTAAGTGACGGTCACCGTGGCGATCGGAGGAGGGGCGGGAGGGGGGGGGATTCCGTAATTAACAATCCATTTTGTATTCGGCTCACCTGATCGCGTCGTGTGCGGTCCGTGACGTCATAATTCGGGGCCCCTTCGAGGTGTACCGCCCCCTTAATGCGGGCCCCGACACCTCTCGGCTCTGCGATCCAGCACGCACTTCCCTCTCTCTTCTGTCTTATTCTCTTTTGCCTATACGTGTGAAAGAAGAAGAGTCTCGGGAGATGAACGGCGAGAGAAGAGGAGAGCGAGAAAGAGAGAGAGAAAGAAGGAACTTCTCTCTCGCCCTCTTCGTTCTCGCGATGCCTGGAGATGCCTGGATAGTATATACACTTCGAAGGCGGTCAAGGGGGATATAATGGCTCTGCCGGACTTCACACGATGCCGACTGGTATACCGGCCTGGAGGATGATACAGAGTCCGGTGAAGTCGCGTGAGGGATGGAGAGAGATGAAACGAGAGTGGACCTCCGAGAGAGGTTCTGAAGTCGCGGAAGGAGCTACCACCTCCTCCGATCTTCCCCCAATCTTCTTTACGGATCGTTCTGATCGTTCGGTCTTCCGGGAGATGTCGGCTGTGTTCTGGTTTCTCACTCGTTTGCTAGTTAATTTCATTCGTTGACACTACTATCGGAGATTAATGGTACACAGCGCGACCACTATCCAAGATATCAAAAAGACACTTGTCTAATCAAGAGGTGCAGCAAGAGCGACAAATTGCGATAGTCTTTTAACGATGCACTCGCTCGATTTCTAACATCTGTTGAGGATATCGTGATCGTGTGCGTGTCGCGAATTTAAACAAAAGGAAAGAAGAAAGCGAGAGAGAGAGAGAGAGAGAGAGAGAGAGATTAGGCTGCTCGGAGGTGTCAGAGTGCAGGGGAGGGTGAGGGGCTCTCCTCGTGCAGAAGAGTCGAAGGGTGGGCCCCGTTACCCGGCTTTGTACGAGGGGCCCCTTGCCGCTGTCAGCCCGCGGGGGCCTTATTTCAAGACCGTACCGAATCAGGCACGACAATCGCCCTAATATCCACACGAATGCCGTGCCGGAGGCCCCCACGGTGCAACGGAGCCCGCCGATGAGGGAGGCAGAGCCGGAGTCCTCGCGATGAGTAAGAGATCTTTCCGTTCTTTCTTCTTCCCTCGCCCTTCTTTCTGTTCGTCGTTTTCTACCTTTAACCTCGCGTGTCTTGAAATGTTGCTGGGTTTTGACTGTCTCTCATGAAAGTAACGCGCTTCCACCTCAAAACAAATCGTGAATGCTTACGAAATTATTTCCAACCCCGGTCCGAGGTTTTTGATCCTTTGCGGTGAAATGTAAGCCACACTTGCGTGTTTTCAACAATCGTTTGGATCACGCAATTGTTCCTTTCTTCAATAAGCAACAATATTTAACATTTTTATCTTTTTCTTATTAACCCTTTAAGGCCGAGAGGATTATACGACGTGATCACCTGTGAAATTAAATTTGGTTAAATTTTTTACGTATTAGTGTATGTTGAACATTGACGTGCCATATATAACACTTGCGGCTTTTACAGGTAGAAAAATGAAAATTTTGTTTAGATAATATTTTTAATTACTTTTTTTTAATTTTGCCATGCAAAAATGATGACAACATGACGACAGAAGTAAAACACGCATGGTTGCTCCTCCCCTTTCTTGGCATTGTGCCTACACTCTCTAGTTTCACAGGACATTGGCCTATTTGGGATGAAACACGCAACCGCTGTAAAGGTCTAGTGAGTCATATATGGCACATGCCAGAGATTATGTACCAGTACTATGTGTACTATATGTCCTAGTTTTTTAATTCTACCGATTGTTACTTCATTTTTGGGCCATTTTGGACCATCAAACTAAGTGACAAAACATTTTTTACCGGGTAAAGAATCTCGTTCTTAAAGAGTTAAGATCTAAAGCGATATAATGGTTTCAGAGATCGTTTCATATTCATAGTGTTGTGTCCATACTTTTTAATTATAAACGACAGCATATCTTACATAACGGCTTGTTAATTAAATTCTTACATAAGAAATTACAATGATAAGCCAGTGGCTTGAATTCGTGATACATCGAAGACACGATGTTTCAAGTTAACCTTGTGCCCGTTCAATATGTTATCGCTCGCGATTAATACCTATCGTTACCGATCATTAATAATGTTGTACTGTGGAGGCCTTTCTCGACGCCTGCTTGGGGGGGGGGGGGAGGGGAGACCCACGTCGGGCCCACGGCGTAAAAACACGTTGTTGCTGACACAACTATGTTCGTATTGTCCGGAGATGCAGCGCGTCATTAGTGGAAGCTTCAACGCTACCATCGCGCGCTTCACCTCGGCATTCAGCGATTCGCCTCGTGGATTCGTTCGTGGCGAGCTCGCCGAGCGAGTAGGTGGCTAGCAGCTAGGCCCCGTCCTCGGACGGGAGAAAAGAAAAAAGGAATCGTTTAGAGGGGTAATGGGGGCCCACGGGTCCCCCGTGTTTCGGTTTACCGAACGCGCCCGCCACAAAGCCTCCAGCGAGGGAATAAACGCAGTCGTTACGGTGTTTGCGCCAGCATTTAATTGTTTGCCCTTTTCTTTCAGACTGCGTCTTTTTGTCTCCTCCATAAGGACCTTCTTTCTTTTTACACGATGTAACCACTGGATTAGTTCTGTAACTGTTCCTGCTGTTAGATCAGGCCGGGGAATTTATGTAGGTTACTAAGTGACTTTTGCACAGGGTTGGGACAGTTATTTTATAAAAGTATCGTAAGTAAGTAATACAATATCAAGATAAACTTGCAAATTTTAATTTTACAATATATTTTTTTTCTTTGCGCGTTTAATAAAATAATGAAATCTGGAAAAGCACCAGGAAATGTCTGTAGAATAATAACGCTCCACGTGTATAATTTACGAATAAAAATCTGCTCGTGAATTATTCGAATTAATAATCATATATCGATGGATTCACAGTTAGAAGTTTATTTTCTTCGGTAATGCCGAGTGCACGACCGGTGGTAATCGCCGTTCCACCTTATTTTCACTACCGAGTTCCGAGCCCTTTTTATCCCGCCCCGATGAAAGCGAGTCGTGCATCATGGCGTAGCTGATAAACGGATTAAGAACTTGGAATCTAATTGGACTCCGATTCCCCGATTGTAAAAGAAATCCTCGGTCAGGCCTTACTGCCGGCTGTGAGATTAAAATTCGTATAGTCTGTGTATGCGTATTTACCCTTCTGGAAAGCTTATCTCTCTTCCATTGCCAGCCTCCAACCTGTCGTTGGAGAACCTGCCAGTATTTACCCACATTTCCCTCGGGTTTCCAATCGCTTTACGGCCCTAATCGTCGCTTTGGCATACTTCGTCGCTCGCTATTGACCGTGTCGTTATCGACTCTGTTATCGAGATTAGTACCCGTGACTGGTGCTCCGCAGGAATTTTTTATAACGAACTACCTGTCGTATATCGCGTTCCGCTTTTCTCTCTACGTCTCCTTTACCATCCGAGAGAACAGTTTGCTGTTACTTAAGCCAAATATATCGACGTAGGTTATCGCTGCAGCCGACCGTTTCGAAACACGCGTATTTCTCTCGTGAGCAGAAGTGTTTCTGGCTCGCTTAGGTCGAGCGCTTGCGCGGTTTTTACGTCCCGTTAACGATTGGATATCTATAATATCTTATATTTATGGTATATTCTATTATTGGTAAAACAAATCAACGTTCAATATATCTCTGACGTCTTTCGATTCAACGAGGGTAATTTATGTTTTCCTGTTTCTTTTTGCTCTGTTGCCGCATTGCTTTATTGCTGCTTTGAATTTCGAAATTCGAAGTTGATACCTATGAACTTTAACGATATTACAAGTGGTAACGTAAACTCTAACAAAGCTGCGCGCTCTATTCCAATGTGATTTATAGCCCATAAATTTTACGTAATTTATTTGCTACCTTAGTTTTAACTTCTACGTATTAAAGTATACGTTTGATTGATTGAGGCCTTTTACCATTATAAATTTCCGATTTTCGTAACTCGAAGATTGAAAACGGCATCCGCGCGAAATCCATAAACGTGGGATATTCAAAGAAATCGACCAAGTTGTTGCGAAGGAGGAAGGAAGGAGCGAGCATGGTGCCGCGGTACCGCGGCATAATAACAGAGCGCCGCACACAGGCCGAGCTAGCTGATGACTTCATTGAACTGGACCCGCTCGGGCCTCGGGCCCAGGACCTCCCTGAAACCGCCTCAAATTATAACGCCGGCTCGGGCCCAGGCCCGCTTTTGATGGGCTCGAGACACATTTTAAGCTTCTAGCGTCACAAACAGGTTCAACCTCGATTTCGCAGGACGCGGATGACAGGAATTTCCATGTTTCGCGTTAATCGTTCGCTAGTATATTAACCGATTTGAAAGTGTCTCCGATCTCGAACAAATGCGGCGTACACGTTAGAGACGCTACATCGAAGAAAGTATTATGTTTAAGGTGGCTTCTGCATAGACCGACCAAAAGTAGAAAAAATTGGACTTTAAGTATGCTGTAGTTGTACATTTTATCTATCAGTACGTGAAATTTCAGACCCGGTCGCCGATGAAATGAAATAAAGAAAAAATGTTAAAGTTGTACTTTTTAACATTCCAGTAAACACCAAGTAACAGTTACATAACATCAATATTATAATTTCCTACTCAACAAGATAAATGCAATATAACAGCTATGTTATATTACATTTACATTGTTAAGTAGGAAATTATAATATTGATATTAAGTAACTATTACTTGGTGTTCACTGGGATAGGGGTTATGGGCCGATCGCTCGCAGAAGCACTTTGAGGGTTAATATTATTTTATAGAAAAAGTAGATCTTAACAAAAAACGAGATAATGTCACAAGGATTCCAATGTGCTATTAAGTATATCAGGTCACCGACCTCTGCCAGCAAATTCTTATTAGTGAAGTCAAAAGATACAATGTTTTGGGGAAATTTGACAGCTCTTTGAGACCTGACCTGAATATTATATCTTTTAAAATATGTTTCTAAATGTGTATATATAACCCAGTGATATTTTTTTTAATGAAAAAAGTCATATGAATTAATAAAAATCAAAGGGGCCCTCACCAAAGCACCCATACTAACCGCTCCTTCGTGCAGGAGCCACCTTAAAAACAATGCGATTAAATGTGGCGGTAATTGAATATTTGACACGAAAACAACGTGTGCCTTTTTGAACGGTGATAACTTACAAATTCTGTCATCCAATTAGTTGACGTTCTTATATATTCTTATATTCTTATTGATTTCACGGGATATGAAGCTCTCGACAGTCTCTGCTTGCGATTGTTATATGCGTCTCGTGTTGTCTACTCCGTGACTCGTGATACACGCTTACCTTTCGTCGTTAACATCGTATATCGATCGGTGATCCATCAAGTTATGTAAGAACAGTTGCACGCGAGTCACTCGCACGAGCCGCGTGTTGCGAGCGTGGGTACACGCTGCGATCGCGATCGGTATCGCGTAGATCACCGTTCGCGAAAGAAACTAAACGCGTTATTCGGTATTAAAAATCGCGCGGGGATACGGACGGAGTGGATGGCCGCGGATTTATTGTGCTCGAGAAGTCGTAACACATACGAAATGGTCTCGTTGTAGATGCGACGCGTAGATACTTGGCATAAGGACGATTAGTATGCGTGGCGCATACACTTATAGAATACGAAAGGGTATCAACATCTGAAAATATTCTCACGCTTATATAAACGCGATACTAACATTAAGTTGGCGTCGTGAAGGCAGCTCTTTCTGGTTCGGCGAACAGAAAGTCAAATTAAAAAGAATTAACCAAAGAATATATATTTCTTTCTACTTGTAATTTAATTTAAAATTTCGTAGCATTAATCTTTTAACATATCAGTTTCCGTATAGCTCGGTTCTCGTTATTTCGAAAAAGTATCTCTCGTATCAATACACAAGTTGTCTTTCCAATTTATTGTTTAAAAAAAATTTATATTAATTGATAAGCTCCTCTGAGAGAAAAATTATTAATTATGATAAGGGCGATAGGAGCACATGACGATAATGTGAGACTTGATATTGTGTTTATAAAGAGATGGAAAGAGAACACGATTGTTAGTTGTTTGTCAAAATAAATATCGATATGTTTAATAAGAAGTCAGACGTTTCGGTTACTGAAGGTAAAACCTTTTCAATGGCAATACAAAATAATTGTTGGTGCGCCACAAATATGTTTGTGAAGTAATTAAAAAATGATTTCTTGGCTTGATTTTGTATATAGAGGGGTATATGTTTTTATTGATGGAAAGGTAAAGAATATAAAAATTCCGTGCTCGCAAGCCAGTGAATTATCCACGACATACCGGTCGGAATGCATAGATACACGAGAATCGAGAACTCGATCACGACGATAATATCGCGTAAAAGAAGAGAGGAAACAAAGATCCAAGCGACATCGATCGCGGAACAAGTGGGGAACATGTCGCACACGCAAAGTCATCTAACTCGGTCGGATTATCCTCCTGTTCCCTTTTGAACTCTTACCACAGATCACAACGTATCTACACGTCTGTTCGTACGCATTAGGTGGGAGATCTATGGGAAATAGAAAGCGGGCGCGCGGCGTTCGCGATTGCATTTGGCTTACGTGAAATTTACGAACGAGCCGCCTCGTAATTACCATTGTAGAAACTCGCATTGGAGACGAGAAGAGATAGAGAGAGAGAGAGAGAGAAAGAGAGAGAGACGGGGACGAGAAAGTAACGGATAAGATTTCCGACGCGACGGGCAAGGTGGAGAGAAACGGAGAAAGAGAAACAGAGAAACTACCTCGTAGCGTATCTTGAGAGCAGGCCTTGAGAGACGCGTAAGTGCCGTATAATTGCTACGGCGCGTTTACTCGGGCATCTGTTTACTCACTTTAATCGCAAAACGCGCCGAGCTGTAATAAACGCCCATTGGCGATCGCTCGAATCGGTTTCCATCTTGGTAAGAGCGTGCTTATTAACCGCAGAAATGGGCTGCCGATTGGTATCTACCGCGTATTAACAACGCTGCATGAACGTTGTTTCGCAACTACACGCCCCGCGTGGCCCTCGGTAATTAGGAAAAAAACTTAGATGAGGCGGGTAATAGCGCCGACGTCGCGCGAGAAAAGCGTATCTATCTCTGGTAAGACCGAGACGTACGTATCCGCGCCAGACTTGTAACACTTGATTGCGTTGACAACCTGGGTTAAGTAACTTGAAGTATAATATCGTGCTCTTGTGCGGCCTTCCACCTTTTAAAAGATTCATTCCCGAGGAGAATGTTGGCTGGGGATCGTGTGTCTTAACGTGATTCGACGAGTGCAAAGATTCGAAAGGATATCGGAATGTAGATGATAGAGTGGAGCGCAATAAATCGGCGAGACGTCGCGATGCAGAAAAACGAGCGGATTCACATCGTCCCGCTCTTTGTGGGACCGATGACACGCCGTCGGTCCCATCCGTGGCTCCTGGGTCCACTACTCGGTCATGAGCCCCAGTTCGACTGTCTGCGACGCGGCCTTACGAAATTCGTGGCAAAAAATGTCTACGGATCTCCCTTCACCATCTCTTCCTTATCCTCGTTCTGCTTCGCATCGTTCGCCTCGTAGATTCTCATGATTAGGATCAAGACCGCTGCTCCCAAGATTTCACGGATGATTCTCTGATTGCTCAAACTTGTGACATACGAAATTATATAAAAGACGATCCGCGATCTCTATGGCAGTTCTATATGCATTTCGGTAGATTTTTAGGAATGGAAAGAAGAAAGTAATCGCGTGTACATTAGAGACGTTAAGAAGTAATTACGTTTAGCCGTTTCCTCTTTTGGCAACATTTCTAAGATACAACCAATTACTTTTAACGTTGTCAGTGCAGTCTTTACATTTTCTTTCAAGATTTACTAAAGTTCTTTTTTGAAAAATTCACAAATCTTTGTCAACTTATTTTGTTGCAGTAACGCTTGAAGATAACTAAAATGTATTTCGATAATCTGTTTCTTACCCATTATCTTCACAATTGTACATCTATACAATTTTATTCGTTATCTAATTTTCAATTAAAAGTGGAATTTATACTGTAAAGGAAATTATTAAAACCATTGTACACGTATTCCAACGGTGCAAAATGAATGCATCGAAATCAACACCAGTAAATACAATACTTTGGTTGGAGGATTTCAGGCCTGAGACCGTCGCGACGAAATCCATTCCGTAAAGCCATTAGCAGCTAGGCGAAAACTCCTGCCATTCTCGCGCAGTCAATTAGCCGAATTGATTACTAGACACCCGTGACTTCGGTCGTTATAATGATCCGTTCCTATTACTTGCCGCGAATGCCAGGCGTGCCATCGGCCGAATGGTATGCAGAACAGCGAGGATACCGAGAGCCGGGACTGAAAAAAATCATGCCGTGGAACATTCTGCAGCTTTGTCGAGGCACGCTCATCGCGCGTGTACATTAGTGTGTCTCGTCCCCTTTTTCCATGTCTCTTTCTCCCTCTTTCTCTCTTCTTCCCTCTATACTCCCGTCATAATAAAAGAATCTGTTCCTCCCTCTATAACGCCGCTCCGCCTCTACCGTTTCGACAAGCAACGGCAGCATGTTCGAGCAGGTTCTCAGGAATTCACGACTCATGCGGCGACCGGGTGTCCGGGTGAAACGGATAATGGCATTTAACGAGGAGGAATCGTTGCACCGGGTGCACCGAGCGCGGCTCAAATTGTCGGGTCAGGCTAATGTACAAATGACGCCCGATGACGATCCGTGGCTATTGTTCTAACACCCTTCTCCGCGCGCGTTACCCCGTGAGAACGCGCCCGCCCTTCTTCCATTATACTACTTGGATGTCGGTCCCTAATTTCGTGAATCGTTTCTACTTTTCTCCTCGCTGCCATTCTTCACTCTATCATATTCGGCAAATTGCTAATTATAGAATTATTCATAAAAATATTACAGTGTACCGGAAATTTCTAAAAATATTGATATTTTATTAATTAATTAACAGACGCTTGAAACTTGACGAGTACGGCATACACGCGCACACACACGTATATTTTTAATATAATTTAGAACACATATCGCATACGTTATATTCTTCTACTTAGCCTTGTGTAGAAATGTACGGAAAAGGGATAGATTGTTTCGGAGAACTGATTGATGTAATTAGCACGGACTAATCGGAAACCGCGGAATTAATATGCAAGTTCAAGCACATAAACGCCGGCGAGGGGAGAGTGCAAGAGGGGCGGATGAATTTGGATGATAGAGAAAGAGAATGAAAAAGGTGGCGGGATAAGAGAGGTGGCTCTCCTCGTCTCTGAAAACTGGTCTGGTGCAGTTGCGGTCTTAGGAACAGAGGAGAGTCGAAGGAGCTGCATTCCCCGGTAATTAGTCTCACCCATAAATTACTGGCTATTTCGCGTCTGTGTTGGTCACGAGTCGGTAACACCCGTTCCACCCTCCCGCCCCGATACGTTCCAACTTCCCTTTCTTCTCTTCCTACACTTGTTCGTGGCGGTTGGTCACTCAAAATTTCTCCTTCGTGCAAATGACAGATGCGAGGTGCGAGAACACGAGGCCTTAGGATCCGCGAATAAGAACTGATCGTTACGTTGTTCCGCCAACATTCGCGCATACTTTGTGCTAATTATCCTTTACACCGAACCCTTCTTTAATGTATAATATATTTGCTAAGTACGGGTGGTTTCTCGGGCAAGAATTTACGTCGGTCAACGCACAATTGTACGTTTGTCGGTATCTCGGCAAGTTACATATCGTATGTTACCGCCGTATACAAATGAAGTATCTAAATACGAAGATATGTGCTACTTAGTGGCAGAAAGTTGTAAGTGCCAGGAGGTCCGATTCTATGGGAACGAAACGGGCTCATCTTTGCCGTAGGTCCGCGGACCTGTTCTGGACCAAGTGGATCTCTCGGGGCGCTGAAGAAAGGGGCACAGGACCCCGCTGCTAAATGAGCTGTAATACGGACCCCCGCTGAACTTCTCCTCTCCCCGTCTCGCCCTCCTTGAACCATACTTCCAGATATTCCCCCTCTCTTTCATCGCTGCTTAAAACCACTCACGCTGCTTGGGCCGCAGGTTATGATATGACCACACGAGACGACTTCTTCTGCTGTCGACTCTTCCTGCAATATTTTTGCTTCTCGGCTCTCCTTTATTTTTTCCTTCTTTCATCGCCGCTATTATCGCCCTCGTCTCTATCACTGAGATCCCATCAATGACTGCCCCATTCTTGGAGATTGCGCGCTCAGAAAGAGAAATCCTTGCGGAGGTAGTAGGCGGCGAGAAGAGAGGCGAAAGAGCATGAAAATATTAGCTTTCTTTAAGAAATCAATTAGTGGAAGGAAAATATTTATGAAAGATAGTTTGTTCGTTCACATTGAAATACTATTTATAAGTCTTTTGAACACAAGTTATTGCATACAACAGTTTTATGTTTTATTTGAGTAGCATTTGTTATTCCGATGTACTAATATCCCATTAAAGTCATAAAGTGTTATTACATCGTTATATTTTATTAGTAAAACAACGATAGTTCATTATGTAAAATATTAATACATAATATAACTGTTGTTGCAAATTTTTATGTATGTAACAATAATTATGTAATGACATTAGTTATTACTATTACACGATTAAATGTCTACTTTTTTTTTGTTAAACAGTAGAATCTAATGTAATTCTACATTATCGGCGATGCATTTTCTTCTGCGAACATATCGTTTCCGCCGTTGAGCAAACCAATTCGCAGTTTGTTGTCCCAACTATTATTCTGAGAAATAACGGGAAACAGTCGTGACATCGAGAGCCATTGCTCATAAAACTATTCGGTCAACGAAGCACTTGACCCGCGACTCAGCCGATCCAACAATTAGGCCAATTCCGATCAGCGCTGTAACCCGTACAATCGATGGCACGGAAACTCTAATTAAGGGATCTTAATTATAATTAAGCTCCTCTCGATCTTATTAGGCGCGCGCCAAGTTTGTCAAGATGGAGTCACCGTTTGTTTTCCAAAGGCCATATATTTCGATCTTGTCATGAATGAGGAACCGCGGGATTTGAGTCGGCGAGCTCTCGTAAACTCTTAACGATTCGAGCTATTAGCTGAATGTGATCATTATTGCGCGGACGCGAGGCTAGATGCATAGATTGTAAAATATCGTCATGTAACGCGGCAGTAAACATACTCCTGAGAGCTATAATTACCGTACGTTCCGCGTAATGACGACTGTTAAAAGGCTGAACGCTGCTACCGAAATAGAACGCTGTTAGCGGCAGAGGCTGCATCTATTACTAGGCCGTCTCTGGTGTAATAGAATTCGGAGCACCGATATATACACTCTCTGAAACGGCCAAGTGCTCGGAAACCGGTAAAGGCTGCGGCCGCGAGCGCTCGCGGCTTTGTCGTGGCGGCGGAGATGAAAAGGATGTAGCGAGCCACACGCCGACAGCTTAAGCCCTCAATAGCCCTCTACGATGGTGCCCGCAGCGTGTACCGAAGCCATGATATGGTGGGAGGAGGCGAGGTAGAAGGAGCAGGTCGCCGCGCCGCGCCGCTCGAGAGAAGGAAGAGAAAGAGGCGAGGGAGAGACGCGAAAGGAGACCAGTCGGGGCGAGGTGGCGGGTCGAAGGGAAACGAGGCATGAGACGGCTACCGAGCGGAGAGCTCGCCTTCACAAAGCATCAGAATGGGACTTACCGGGGCCCCGTTATTAGTCCTCACTCGCTTCGTACTTGTATTGGTAGGGCCACGAGGGGAGAGATCTCCCCCCCCCCCTCTCTCTCTCTCTCTCTCTCTCTCTCGCGTTTCGAGTCGCACACACGAGCCGCTGCCGTGAGTGTCCCGTCAAGGTGGACGGCGACACGGAAAATGTCAGGATCATCATCGATACCTGCTTTTCTCGTGGCGCTTCTCAACCTGAAAACTCATCATCCGGTAAAAGAGTTCTCTTTGTCACGCTACTATTGGCAAAGGGCGATGAGAAGCGGACGGGACAGCGACTCTCGTCGGCCGAGATTCACTTGACAGGGCGCAGCAAACTCCTTATTACGGAAATGAGAGGATAGGAGGGTGACGGAGGGATAAGAGTATACTCGAGCGTCGAATCGATCTCCGGATAATCTCTCGATGGGGTCCTTTATTTTCGAAGCGGTAAATCCGCTGTGGCCGCAGTCTCTCTCTCTTTCTCTCTCTCTCTCTCTTTTCAATTTCCCGCTTCAGTTTTATCGCGAGAATGATTCGATCACTCGCGACGAATAACGACGAGAGAGACACGCGATCTTTACTACTGGATTAAACTTATTGTGAAATAAATTCGCATTGTGCAAAGCATAATGTTACTACAAATAGTTTGAAGAATCGGCCATTGCAAAGATGTCGGCACCGAGTAATAAGTGAGGTATTTTAATTCCAACGGCAGTTCAGGATGAATCTCGTGATCCCACGACCCCGATTGTACCTCGCTTTATCGAAATTCAGTAGAGCGTCCTCCAGGAGTTTGAATCTCCTCACGCCCGATATATTTTACCGTGGCACAAAAATTTGCTACACGCACAGCACACGCTGGATCATTTTTTATTGTCCCAAAGGCCGAAGCTATCTCATTGCGACCTGTTAATGATTTCTGACCGCTATTATTCATCGCCCGGCATCGCGTCTATCACCTTGACATCGCGCGTTCGAGCCCGAGACGTGCCATGGTCGCGCCTCCCCCCGTGGGATCCTAGGCAGCGCGGCGCGAGCAGAGAGGATCCGAGGAGCCGGGCCTCCTCGTGTCGACGTTCCGTAGGCGAGTTAAAAGAGGAAAAGAGGGGCTCGGTTGCGTCCCGTTGCCGCCGAGCGGCGCTCACCTGCCTAGTCCGCAACAGTCTCGTACGGTTCGCTCCGGCCAGGAGCCTCGCCGGCGATCGCAGACAGACGGCTTGAACCTCGGGCCTGCCTCCCCTACCATCTGGATTTTTCCTCTTACGCTCAGACTTTCTCACAGGCTTTCCATCCTCCTTCCCCCCTCCTGCCTCCGTTATTTCCATCCTTCCGTCTCGGCTCCCTCTCGCTCTCCTCCCTCGCCTCCAATTTTGCGCGCGTTGCACGAAAACCGCGAGTCTGCGATCGATCGATTCATCGATCTACCTCAAGAGTCTTCAACGTCTTCGAAGGGGATGGCCTCTTTTCCGAGGATCGCGTTTCTCGCGACGGCCGAGTCGAGGACGCGCCCGTCGCGGGCGTCGGTGACGATGGTCTTGCGGCAGCGGCGGCGATGGTGATGGTTGTTGTGGTGGTGGTGCTGGTGCCGGTGAAGAAGAGGAAGAAGAAGAAGAAGAAGAAGAAGAAAACGGCGTATATTGGTGGGGGCAGCTCTTCTCTACTCCCCAGAACTGGTGGGGGTAAGGCAACACTCAAAGATCGTGGTGACGTAGTTCTGGCAGGAACGCGACGCGTTTTTGCCCACGTAGCGAGAAAAGAGAACTTTTCTACGTCCCGTCTGTACTGTACATAGTTGGTACTTTTGGGACAGAGGACGAGAAAGAGCGTGGCGGAAGTAGAGAGAAAGAGAAGGAGAGACGGTGGAGAAACGTCAGACACTTTGACAGACAGAGAGAGGGAAGAAGAGGGAGCCAGCTGGTGCGGGAGAAAGACAGAGGGTGGCTGGGGAGGGGGAAGAGAGGGGGCAAGTGGTCCAGGGGACCGGAAGTCACAGTGCTCCTCTTCCGGGTCTTTCTTGAATCGCGGGCCCCTTTTTCGCGATCTCGAAGACGTGTCTCCGATCGCCCCCCGAGCTGCTTTTAGCGCGATACCATCATGAGGATCAAGTGCTTACCGCGATCGTCACGGCTGCGTAATCCCGGTATCTTCGTCTCGCAAGCGGTGCCGAGGGACGCAACCTCAAGAATAATTCTCCGATAGACGCAACGATCGAGAGAACGAGGAGCTTCGCGGGAGTAGATCACCCTGCGAGCGATGACCATTGTTCTCCAACGTTTCCGTGTCGGTCCTGAGGAAGATCTGTTCCATCGAATCGCGGGAACGTCGTCGAGACAACGAAGGTTTCGAGAGGGACCACCTTGCGGACGATGATTTACGCTGCGATGTCGAAGTTTCGCTGGACCGCACGATAAGGGAGTCTACGCGCGGTAGAGGGGCAGTGCGTCGGTTCGCGTGTCAATTATTCGGTGCTACGAGGTGCGTTCGAAATCGAGGAACGCGTACTGGTGAACTCGCGGCTTCGCGGTCGACTCTCGTCTTTCGGAGCCGGACGCCGGTGAGCTCGCGGACACGCCGTCTCGCTGTCTCCATCGAGCCGTCAGTGCGCAGAGCAGACAAAGGAAACGTAATCGGTAATCGGCTCGAGGGTGTTATCAGGTGCGGAGGGGATGGAGATGCGCCCCGTTCTCGTGGCGATCTGCCTCCTCCTCGTCACCCCCATCACCGGCTCTTTCTGGTGAGTGACACGCATTTCCCTCCGCTTTCTTTCTTTGCGCTGGTTCCTGGTGAAAACGCCAATTATTTTATCTTTGCAAGACCATCCATCTATACTGGATTTATATCAAGTTTGTAGCAGGATGTACAAATCAAACAGAGTGTTTATTAGAAGAAAAAGTGACTGATTCGAAAGCTTCAATGATTCGATTCGATTCTAATTCGAAGCGATTCGCACACCTCTACTTTTTTAATTTAATTTAATGCAAATTTAATTGCATTTTTATTATTATTATGCGTGTGTGTGTATGTGTACGTACGTATATACAACGAGAACGCCGTACCTAGCGAATAGACCTTCGCGAGATCTTAGATAGCAAAATTCGAAACGTGATAGAACATTTCTCGCTCTACTATTTTGAATGCGATTATCTTAACATGATTATCTTAACTGGCAGCAACGGTTGTCTCCGCGACAGGAATAACAACGCGTTTTCGTTTCCCTCGTCGAAGTCTCCTCCAAAAAATGAGATAAAGTGAGAACAGCTTGTCATGTCCTTGGCGCCATAAAGAACGTGGGTTAACAAAAGATTAGTCATACGCCTGGCACAGTAGCTTATCCCGCTTGCGCGTTTAACTAGAAAAATGGAAGACAAACACTTGTTCATTATACGCAGCTAAGCCTTCTTATCCTGATGATCCCCCTGGCAAGTTATCGTCCTTGTGTTTAACGTCAGCACTGATTGCTGTATTCTTGCTCGCGTACTTGTGTCTCCGATCTCGGCGCAAGTGCTGCCACGATATTGTTACCGTTTACGTGGATACGAGATTGCCGCGTTGGTTGCATTTTAACGCCAATACTTGGTGAACGGGAGGAACTAACGAGTGCTCCAGTTTCGAGGCGCGTCATCTGGGTTATCAATTATGTGCGTTGCGCGTTACGCGCCCGTAAGATGAGTAATGGCGCTATAAATCCTCCTTTGGTAGTTATCCGTGCTCTTATAAGCAAATTCCGTCTCGAGATTTATGACTTTATTTTGCGCCACCTAAATCGCCCATTATTGACGACGCAAACGCGGCTTCGCTAAATATCTCCTTATTTCTGACCGCGGCTGCACTCGTTTCGTCTCACGCCCGCATCAAGCCACTCTATTTCAGCTTAATAGTTAAATTGCGACGATTACGTCCGTTGGCCAAGGAGACTCCCGAAATATCGAACGTCGCAATTATCGCAACGCGAAATCACGCGACACAGTAGCTACCGTTGAATCCAAATTATCTCGACGAGTAACAATAAATTACTCAGTGGAGCGACATTTTATTGTGTACTTCACTTTGTTACGCAAATGTTTGTACGATGATAGTGCGTTATCGTGCCCGTGCCACTCGGGATTACAGCATCCGGAGACGGACTATGTCGTACCTATCTAGTGTCAACTTCGTGCATATTGCACATATCAACATGGTGTGAAACCTATCACACAATGCCAGGCAACAGGCAATAGGAATAGGGAATAGAATCTTTGACGCGTTGGATTCGTCGGAAATTTTCTTCCAACCAATCCAACGCGTCAGAAATTCTATTCCCTGTTCCTGTTGCCTGGCATTGTGTGATAGGCTTAAGTGATTCGATTACATGTGGGAACATCAGTTAATTACCACATTAAGAGTGATTATTAAATGGAACCGTATATTATCAATTTTGATTAGCTAATTTGGGGGGAGGGGATTGATGAATGAAACGTTTTCTCGGGTGTTCATTTATGATCGGGCAAGTTTAGCGGTGTCAGAAGAAAGCTTGCTCGCGCGGGAACGAGGATGGAGTCCCTCTCGAGACTGGTTAAATATTTGTTTCCGATTTAAGATGGATTTCTGCATCCTGACGAGCTCCGTGAGTCCGCACCTTGTTGCTTTCTGGCTCGCTTACCTGTCGCAGCCGTCGTTCACGGCGTGTTTGATAAATATATTAGGAGGATGACGGTTTGTGTTTTTGATAACAGGTACTTAACGGCCAGACTGGAACTCTCCGCTCTTTCTTTCTGCGCGCTTCGTCCATCATCCGCGAGCTAATCTGCGGCCAATATCGCGCATGAAGACACATGTCGCACCGTTTCATCCGTTTCAGTAGTTATCGCGGCGCATACCACGGCCACAAAATTCAATCTATACCTTAATCTTATAAATCTATTAGAGTAAGTTCATACCGTACGAGTTTCTTAATTGCAAAATTGTCTAGAAGTTGAAAGGTCGAGACCCGGTTGCACCAACATCACGTAACTTTTAACTTCAGCTTAATTCACTCTTCGTCTCTTTCTAACTGTTTCTCTTAGAACGAGACAAAGGTATTCTGTATCCTCTTTCATCGGTAAAAGTGCCCGTAAGAGATTCTATCAGTCAATAAAAATTCCTCAAGACCAATTTTAGTGGCACTTGTAGCGAAAAGAAGATTCAGAATATGAACCAAAGAATGAATTGAGTTAAGGTTATAGTTAAGCGACGTTGGTGCGACAAGGCCTGAATCCTCCGAGGGTTGAATCGCTGATCAATCATGTACAACAATGCCTGCTAATGCCCAGTGGACATTTCTTTATCTTGTTATCTTATTTTATCTTTTTACCTTTTATATAATCTTTCTAGATTATTTATAATGGCAAGGCTTCGGGCAAGGCCAAATATACTAATGACCCAAAAAATGCCTGATGATGTCTACACGGAAAGACCGGGTAAGGCAAAAATAACTAAAATTAAAACGTTGCCGTATAAATAGTAGGGGCACCGACATTGTTTTGCGTTGTAACATTTACTAAGTTTGCTGCGCAAAACGCATATAGTTGTCTCCATTACTTATGCCAATGTGGGTATGACAACCACAGATATAGCTGTCCCAAATGTTACTATTTATTGCGGCTGTGCCAACCCTAATTAGACATGTGATCCATATCGGTCTCTCCGTGTAGCGATGCCCAAAATCTGTGCGGTTTACTCCTCGGACTCCTCTATCGCGATATTTTGATATTATTAAAAACCGTGTACTTATTGAATAGTACGATGGCAAGTATCGCGGCGCAGTGTATAAATTCCTTGTCATTTCGCGTGAGAACGTTGATTGATCAACACGCGTTGTTTTGACGTGCATTTTTATCGGTGCATCAAGCGGTATTAGCTTTCTGAAATTCTTAAAATTCCTTAAATTAGAGTCCGGAGACTTATAAATGTTTCTGCCGAGCCGGCGAAACGTCATCTCTGCGATCCTCATTCCTGCGGAATGTTACCCTTGCTCCGAAAATATTGCGCGCGCCATAAATCAGTCGCTCGTCCGATCGTTCGTCATCGAGTCGCGCATTACGTCCTTCTCGCGGGTCTTCCTAGGGCCCGCGAGGACCCGGGGCTCCGATTATCCGATTGGAACCGGATTCCCTTTCGTCGATCGGCATTCCTCGGTTTTTTCGCGACGAATACTGCTCTATCTCCCTCTCGTTCCCTTCTGCTCGCGCGCCGCCGCGTCCCTCCGTCCTTCTCGCGCGGTCCTCTGGGAACGAAGGGACTCACGGAGGAACCGAAAGAGGATGGGCGATTCACGAAGGGACAAAGACGACCGAGTGAAGGAGTAAAGAGGTAAAGAAGTGAGCGAGGATGGACAATGGTCTCGCTCAAAGCGTCACCCGTAAATCTCGTTGAGCGCGTATAATTTGTAAGTCGGCAGGAGCTGCCCCCTCGCCCTCTTCGTCCTCCGTCGTCCTCGTCGTCCTCCGGCAGCCGCGTTGCCTGCGTCTCTCAGGATATACGCGGAGTTCGTTCCACGTTTCTACGTAGCAATCGTATGTCCTGGGCGACTCTTCGTGCATTTCTTCGAAGTGCTACACGTTAAACGCGATAATACCGTTGGGTTTTGTATCGGTACGCTGCAGAGGAACGATACGCTTTGCCGTGGAACTGTCGCTAGTACCTCTTATCTTCTATTTCCCACAGCGAAAAATGCAAATCCAAGATTAAACTTTATTGAGTAGGACCCGAGGGTGTAAATCGCTAAGGGCATTGTGGTATATACATATATGTTCGACATAACATTTTTGGGCGTTAGTTTGGGTATTGGGCCTTGTTGGGGCATTGCTTGTAAAGATGAAATAAGATAAAACAAAATAAATAAGGCAAAATAAGATAAAGAAACGCCTACTGTGCATTAGGAGGCATTGTTGTGCATGACAGAATCAGTAGATGGTTTCGGAGACAAGTTATGTTCGATGGATTATTTACAATAATTGAAAAAAAAAAGATACAGTGTTTAGTATGAAAAGTTGCACAAATTGATCGCGTTAAAACAATGTTTTTAATGAGAGATCTCTATCTTTCAATTGCATTTTCCGATCAATAGTAGTTTCCAGACACATTGCTCATTTGGCGCGACGATTGCGTAGTTTATCGTTATAGTTTCGCGATTTTTCCTCGCCGCTAATCTACGATCTCCGCGCGAGTCTGCGCTAAATTTTTAGCGGGGCTTCCCGTGAAATTACCGTGATTACCAATTACGCCACGGACCATTCTGATTTTCATACGAGGTGGGCGTCGCGCGTTTCGCATTAATGAGCATCCCGCGCGCGCTTTCACGCGCCACGCCGCGCGGGCCGTTTCGTCTCCGCGAGCGGCGCGATCGTGCGGCGGATAGTCGCGCGCGATCGATCGCAGGTGCGTGGCACGCAGACAGGTCCGAGGTACGCGCGCGATAGATCGGTCGGCCGCCGTTGTATCGTAACGGAGAGCCTCGGCGATAATACGATAGCGGGCTCGCGAACCCGGCCAATAGGCCGCGGTGGGCAGTCCACGGCTACCATCCTGCTGGTTGGACAACCCGATCCGCTCCCCCACGCTCTCACCTGGACCATTCTCTCGTTCTCTCTCACCTGCTGTATATTCATAATCATAAGATCGCGCTCGCCGCGCGCGCGAGCACGCATGCGCTTAGATCGCGTATGCATCGGCGATCGGACTCGTGAGCTGCACTCAAGAGAGTATTTTCTCTTTACAAAAATTTCACCTCTATAAAAATATCTTCTTGACAAAAATACCGTCTCTACAAAAGTATCTTTTTTTTTACAAAAGTAACGGCATTAACAAATTGCGCCAAATATAACAATGGATATTTATACAAACTAGTTGCTTTAGTATTGGTTTTTTATTTTAAAATGTTATATTTTCTAAAAAATTCACATTAAAATGATAAAAACGAATGTTGGTACCGTGGCTAGAACAATCTTTGTAAGGAATCGATTCTTACGTATTTAATATTTGCGAAGCGTTTGCAATAAATTGCATTTAATATAAAATGTTTAGGAGGGTACTTGCATATTTGTATATTTCACTTGTATGAAATTTTACTTTCGAATATGTGCGAATTCTTAAAGTGAAACAGGTAAACGTCGCTTATACAACTCGCAACTGATTTATCGTTTGCAATGTGGTACGATCTTTACGATCGCAGATCGATTAATGGTGTTGGAGCTGTTAAATTAGATTAAATTAAAATCAACGTAATTACATATTCTTATATGCTGTCTGTGATAATTTACGGCGCGTTTTGCGCGGAAAGGCATACTTTACGACACGCTCTTAATATGAGTATTATTAATCCGGATGGCGCGTAATAATTCTTGATTACTATAATTACACGATGTACGTGACTGATCGCGTCGATACGCGAGCGGTGACGTTGGTGCTAAAGCGGTCTTAATCATAGGTACGAATTTTATTCTCGGTACACGCCGAACAAGATCCTAAGATATCGTAAATTGACGATATTTTTCATTTAATATATTCGCAACTGATCATTTAAACGTACAAGTTCTTCCCTCGCCGGGGTAGATAACTTGGATGTAATATTAGCTTTTACACTTTCTTTTTGGTGATAAATATAAAATTCAGGGTAAAGATATTTCAGAAATCTATTGACGTACGGCTGAAATTAATAACGAATCAATATCGTAGATTTTTTTTTCTTTCTCTTCTCGCGTGGATGGAGCGAAATTTTCGATCTTCGCGCTCGAAGAGGGTCGGTCGGCGTCACACGATGCCAACGTAAACACAAATAATTCATTCCTTTTCCATCTCCCTGTCCCGTGTATGCTTGATATGCGCTCGTCGCCGTGGCTGTGAGATTTTTGAATTAAGTATAGTGCCTGTCCAACTTTTTCCAGTCACGAATACGCTCGATCATTCGCGACTGAGGCGGTTGCGTTCCGCAACTCGCGAGATGGAAATACGATAGGTGCATAACGCACGTATTCACATGCGCTACGCATGCCAAATTAATACCTACGTCTGACATGTAGGACGACATTCCAACGAACGCCGCATTTTTCAGCAAGTAGTGTCGTTTGTTAACGTTACATGTATGGTACCGTTTATTTAATATAATTAAAATGATTTCTATTAAGTGTCTTATTTAGAGGCGGAGAGTTAATATTACTTGGTATTCAACATAAGAGAACAACGGCGAATGTGTCTTTGTGCAAGAGATTTCGCTTCCAGGAGTACGCGAGCGGTCATTTAACGGTGGTTGTAATCAGCAAAACCGCTCGTCGGTTATCCTATAATTACGACCGTTTCCGTCAGTTTATGGTGACACTCGCCATAAATTCGTCGCGGCAAGATGAATCGTAAAACGTTTGCGGGTGATAATAGCGAGAAAATCTGGTACTCTAATTACGGTTTTGTCGACGCTTTAATAATATTGCGATGTCTCTGGTGAAGGGGACGTTGTATCGCTCCGCGGGAATTAAATTCGTACCTTTTTCATTCTTGTTTAATGCCAGTCTCGTCAAGCATTGATAATTACTGTTCAAACGTTTGAGTTTGATGTTAAAATATTAATACAAACATAATATCAATTTATTCATTAATATAAACTGATTAAACTTGTAGTCTCGCTTACATGAATGATTTTAGTGTTCGATTAATTTTATTTGCACTTATGTAATGGAAAAATTGATACTATGACACCATTATGCACAAAATTCTCCCCGTGTGTGACACTAAATATCAAAATATGTTCAATACTCGTGTCGAAAACTTCTATTAAGCCCGTTTTAGAATGGTTTTAGAACGGTTCACAGTTTGCCCTCTCCGTAATGTCACAGATTTGCTTCCTTTTTTTTTTTAGCGAGCGGCACATTAAAGAAATGCTCGATTTGTCACGACGCGGAGCATGTCAATCATTGCCGGGTCAAAATACGGCGGGCATAATAACGGCAGTGAGCCGGCAATGACACGGGTATCAGAAACGGGGTGGTTAACGACGGGTGTCGGAAAATGAGACCCCTCGCCCTCCGGTCCTCGTGCTCGCACACTGGCTCCTCTCTTTGCGCGAAATGCAGCATGGCGTGACGCAACAACACGCACCACGTGCGGGTCACGCACAATGCTCGCAATAATTTTCTCTCCTTTCGCGCTTTCGCTTTTTTCTTTATTTCTACTATTCCTCTCCTCTTCTTCCTTTTTCTTCCTCCTCCTCTGTCGACATCCCCCTCTCTCTCTTTCTGTCTGCATGTCTGTCTACCTTTCTCTATCTCTCTTTCTCTTGGATTTCTCGTCTTGATCTCCCCGAGTTTCGCTTGGTCCTGCTCCGTTACCGTCGTTCGTGTACTACCGTGCCTATAAATGATTTACCAGACGTTCCCCCCTGTAGAGTACCGGATTGGTCATGGTTTCGCTGCGCCAATGGCACGGTGTTAATGCGACTTTATGCCGGGCGTGAATGAGTACGTGGCCCTTTTTCAATTTGAGCCCTCACAGAGTTATTCTTTTCTCATTTATGTCACTTTTTCTCTATTCATTTATTAATTTATGTATTGTTTCTGTGAATAACATATATGTATAATTGGAAAATTGCTATTGCCATTGGGAATTTTTGCTATGTTTCTAAATATGTTCAAATTATATGTTATTTGGATTAGATTACTTTTTTCAAGTATTGTATTGGAATTTACAATATAAATTAAGGTTTACAACATTTTTAAAACATTTTCAAAGGCTCAAGTTAACAAATCTCACGAAATGCATTCTTTGTTTCCCATTATCGACACATTATACTTTCTCGATATTGTTTATTACATAATAACTGATCGACTTAAGCCTGACGCAATTAATATTTCTGGAATGCACACGTTGGATATATCGTTGTAATTTAGTCATGACACCCTCGTGACGGACCACGATCGATTTTGATGGAATGTTAGGCCTAGAGAGAAACAAAGAGAGAGAGAGAGAGAGGGAGAGGAAAGGGAACATATAGAGAAAGAGAGAAATCATCTCTGTGTGCTTGGGCATGCCAGAAGAAGAATTCCAAATTGTTTTAGTGGCGCGTGCAGGACGCATCCGCTATGTATGGAATTTTAAGACCCCGTTTGCTATCACAGATTGCTCGAGCTTTATCGGTCAGATCCCAATATCGGTTTTATTAAGGTGAACGCATACCACGCATAATTCATTACGATGGGCGCGAGCTCGTGCACGAATTCCGAGTCCGAAGAAGCTGATTAAAAATTCGCACAATATGGTGGCGAGATCGCGTGTCTTTTTTTTTCTCCTCCCTGAACGCTCGATTCGGCGTCCAAGCTTAAGCGGAGCACGAATTCTTCGAGATTCACAAAAAAAGCTATCGAAAATGCAACCTGATCCCAGTGACCCTTGCCACCAATTTGTTTGGGACATTCTCAGGTTGAATCAACTTGTTCCTTTTTCACTCGTGAATCCTTGTTGGATTCACGTTTCCTACGCTACCATATGGCCTTAATTGCACTTTATTGTCCCTTTTTCGTCCGTAACTATTGTAAACTTAACCATATTGTAGATATTGGTTTAGATACAAGTTGAATTGCATACAGCTTAATTATCAAAGAGATTACTTTAACGAGACATCCAAATATAAATATGCTTATCTAAAGTAAACTTAGGGGAAATTGAGACCTAATGTATTAACTTGCTAAGATCTAATATATTAATTATAAACCAAAATATAGGAAACAATCTTATTATAGCCTTTTTGACAACCTACATAATTTGTGACAAGGGAAATTTGTGATGCAAAAAATTAATTTATCTTTAGAAAATATCATAAATTATCGTAAAGCTGATAAAGGATTGAAATTATATGATTTAAATGAACTTTTCGTAAATGTATATTTACAAATTTAACTTAAGCCGACTTTACCTCAAGACATTTAGGGAATGTCGTAACTTTATTAAGTAAAGGGGAAAAAGTAAACTTGGAAGAATATTTGTCGCTTCAATTGTTTGCCAGTAATCTTTCGATCGGGGAGGGTGCGAAGAAAGTGAGCTAAACTCGAGAGAACGGAATGGGACGAGCGTGCAAAATGAGCACGCGCCCGGAACCACTTTGGCATATGTAAGCTCAGTGATAGAGTGGCTCCGTTCCGTCGTGGTCCTTTTCGTCATCCGCATGGTCCGACGCCGCTGTCTGCTTCACGTCGCCGAGCAACAAGAGGATGATTTAGATTGAACGCGCATATTTAGCAGCCACGAGCTGTTGTGACTTTCCACTTCCGCTCGCCATTCTTTCATAAATTGCTGTCTCTCTACTGGTTTCGTCGCCTGCGCGAAACAGTTAGTTTTATTCTGCGTCGCGCGTTCTGGATGTAGAAATCGTATTCCCCGCATGCTTATCGAAGATACCTATTCGCGATAGAATTTACTTTTTCTCGCTTGAAAAAGATAATTCTTATCTCAAATCTCGTTTGAGAAATGTAAGCAGAAATGCTTTCTTCAAATAATCAGAATTCTTCAATGTCGCCAGCGGTAATTAACAACGCCAGTGTTTTCTTGATCAAACCTGGCATTTTTAATAATGCAGAAAATTTATTGCGAAAAGTATAACCTCAGCCAGGGCTTGAACCTGGACCTCTTACACTCTAGACGGGCATCTCACCAGTTGCCTCGGTGGTCGAATTGGTTAGACGCCCGTCTAGAGTGTAGGGAGGTCCAGATTCAAGCCCCGGCTGAGGTTATACTTTTCGCAATAAATTTTCTGCATTATTAAAGATGCCAGGTTTGGTCAAGGAAACACTGACGTTGCTTTCTTCAAACTTGCTGATTTATTATATGCATAATAAAGTCTATCACGATTAAGTGAAGAAAGTCGCGATTCCTCTCCTGTCGCAGTTCAAGATCAACGGAAGCGATGACTACTGATTCATGCTCGCGAGATTTTCGATTTTTTTTATAGCCTCTTCCTTTCCTATACTTTCGTTGGAGCTAAGCAAAGTATTTGAGGAATCCGCTGGTGGGCCTATCAACTCGTTTTCTTCCTCTCCTCTTTTCCCCCATTTCTTTTCGCGGACTCTCCCGTTGAAGCAATCTCCTTTCTTCCTCCAGTCTGTTCTCTATGTGACGTTTCTCTCTTTCTCTCGCGAATCCCTTGTTCCTCCTCCCGCCCCTCCATTCGTCGCTCGTTCTGCAAACCGGCCGGCCGAAAGAAGCCAGCAACGTTGCTCTCTCGTCACTGTCTATCTGAGCAGACAGCGTGGAGCTGCCTTCGAGCAAAGTGAGGGCGTCTAATGAGGCAATAAATAAGTCGACCGCCCTAACCGGCCTCTCCACGCTTTTCGTTCGCGACGACGTGTCCATCCTCGAGTTCTTTTCTTGCCTCCGCGTACACGAGGTGGGGCCGATCTCCTCGATTCTAGCCGGGACCCTCTTCTTCCCCCCTTCGAGCGTTCCGCTGGCTCGATTGTCGTCGATTAAACCGAGTCTTCCCTCGTTTTTTCGTCTAGTAGCGGATCCCGGGATGCCTTTTTGCGAGGGCTGCCTCGCAAGAAAGGGAGTACAAGCGAGTGACGGGACTGTTAAAGCTCGTTACGCATATAAATTCGGCATGTTGAATTTTGTTAATTTAAGACACGATAGATTAGTCAGCGATATGCTCGCGCAAATGCTGAATTTATTGCCCTTAGAGTGAAATCTGTTTAGTGGAAAATGCATTGTTAGATCGTGTAATCGTCGCGACGAGAGATTAGCGATTGAATTTTAATGCTGAAAACCTGCTGTCATATATTTAGAAGCCTATCTCATAATAGAGGACTTTCCTCTATATGTTGCATGTAAAAATTAAATAAAATTGATTTACTTGTCACTTGTTATAATTGAAGGATACAACTTTTTATGGAATTATGGAACAGGAACTAGGATATTTACAGTTGTTTCTTCATTTACGTTTACTTTTATATTATTATTTTTACTTCATGTCTCTTATTGGTTTTAATTTCGTCAAATTACTTGTCATTTAATTATCATTTCAAGTGAAGCAAATAAAATGGGCAAATATTAGTCCGTGGAAAGTTACGAAATCGCAATCGGCAAACGGAAGACGAATGACAACAGTGCCTGACCACTCCAATTCCCATTAGCTCGCCTTCAGCGATATTAATAGGCGCGGGTGTGCAAAACATTCGCGGCGTAAGCGGCGCTCGTCAAACACGACGTGTTTGCAATAACGCCGTAACTTTATTATCCGCCTCGGGGATTGGTCTTTTAGTATCGACGCGCAGCGGCCCCGCCGTTTATTTGACTAACGGGGTGAGAAGCGCGTGGCCACTAGGAAACGGGTCTTTGAAGTCGAAAGGTCGGATAAACCTCCTGTTAGAAGTTGCCTTCGCCTCCTATCCGCGGCGTACGTGACGCTTTTCCTCATGGAAACTACCAATGCGAATTACAGACGCATGAGAATAGACCGAGGCGTCATCGTGATGAATTAGCAAAGTGCATCGAGTGTTATTTTAACTTGTACTGCGCGTCGATTCAATTTCAGATACTATTATTAAATCGTTTGGATCATTCCGATAGAAATCTCGTAATTAATTGGTCCATTCACAGTGGCATGGTTTACGACTGCGTAGCAAAATATTTGAATATGAATGTTATGTCAAGTCATACGCTGACAGAAAAAAAATGGTTACAGATACCACAATCTCACTATAATTTACAGTCATTTTAGGAGCCAACCACATTTTTATAATTCTTCCAACTACGTAAGTTATGGTTGACCTAACAATGTATTATAGTTCTCATAGACACAATATTGGTCCATGCAACTTATGATATATACCTACATATAATAGTTAAAAGCATATATTTTATAGTGAATTTTTTAAATAGTTGGCATCACTGTATTTATATGGTTTTTATTACTAATATTATAGTAATAATTATTGTACTATAAAAATGATATTCCTGACTGTAATTATTTTACTAGGCAATTATAGTTTCAAACAAATTTTTCTATCAGTGTAGATTTAACTGATATTTCTGATACGAAGGTATCTTATAAGTATATCATACATATAAGAAATTAAGTACGGCACGTTTTTCGAGATTTGCATGAAGCATGGCGATTAGAAAATTCATTTGAATAAGTCGTGCGTAAAAAGCCACGTGTAAATGTTTACTATCCACAACGGACATAGCCATATTCCCACTCTCCCATAAAATTCGCACATCGTAAGACTTTTTCACTACCGCGACAGCCCGCACTTAATACAATGTTTAACTTCTCGTAGTTTCGCGTACTGCAACTTCTCGGAACCGCTATATCTATGTCGCTCGTCTATTATCTCACGCCTAGGTTTAGTTGCATTCTCGCGTAGATTGATGCCGAGTCGAGAAATAGTACATGCGTTGATTCCAGGAAGATTTCGCAGCTTCTGACAGCTGGTCGTGATCTAAGAGAACTGGGAAGCGTGCGTAAGATCATGTCTTCCATCTGTTCCCCCTCTGATCGATATAAGGAAAAACCCGTCAATCAGGAAAAAAATTATTTGAGATTGCGTAATAAAGAATTAAGGATGTCGATGGGAGGAAAATGTAGGATACTTTAACAAAGATAGAGGACATGTGTTGGTGGTAATATGATATTTGGTGGACCGAGCGGTACTCTTTGTTGAGAACATCCTGCTTGATCCGATAATGCAATATGTTTTATGTGAACGTTTTCGTTACGAAGGCAGGATACCGTCTCCTCTGGAGAACCCTCGTAACAGATTGAAGAAGCTTCGGCGCTTGTCGTCCGTCAGACTCTATCGGGACCAAAGGCCTTAACAGGAATATCGACGAATCCAAGTTCCTGCAGCTTGTACTCTGTCAGTGGGCCTGATCGTCCCGCGAGACGTTACATGTGCCATATTTTGCTCCAACGAGAGCGATGCTGCTCTTCTTTTTTTCCTTCCCCCTCCCCTCTTCCTCTCTCTCTGTCTCTCTATCCTGTCCATATCTCTTCCTACCTCTCCGTTTCGCTCGTGCGCAAAATCATTCCCCGATCTCTCGATCCTCGATTTCTCGTGAATTCTCATCCGCGTATCATCTCGCGTATCATCTCCGTTCTTGTCGTCGTCGTTCTCGGTTACAGTCCGCCACTCGAGGTGGAATCCTCCTCGCCCAAATGACGATGTCACTCTCGTGCACGACTCTCCATGTCGTACTACCTCTGGCTTCTTATTCCCGTTCGTGCAGAACGAAAAGCGGGCGATGGGAAGTGCAGGGGGGAAAGACGGGCGGGGAGGGGGAGGAGGGGACACATTGGGAACGGGCGCGCGAGCAACCGTCCTTAACGGAATTATTGCCATTAAGGTCGTTGCATTCCCGAGAGGCCGTCGTGTACGCGCCCCGGCATCCTACCGACGCAGAACTAATGATCTTAATTAACGTTTCGTAACGAAGGTCGCCCGGACTGTCCTCTTTCTTCTTCTTCTTCTCCATTTCTTCCTCTTCCCTCCCTAACCCTTCCTGCGCCCCCACCGTTTCTCTTTTTACCTTTCCGCCTTCGTGTCCATCCTCCGCGCGGATCCGCGCTTCTTCCACCTTCCCTCCTCCGTGCCTTCCTCTGGTGCCCTTCTGCCTCCGAGTCGGCCTCCTCGACTTCGTAGTTCCCACAGCTCGTAGTTCACTCAGAATCCATTTCGCTTTGTACCTCTTTTCTTTTCTACCCCCAGCGCAATCATCAGGCTGTCCGCTCTCCGCCCCTCCTCTCTCTCTTCCCTCTTTACACCCTCTCGACATACTTGTCCGTTCTTTCCGTTTCTACAGCGTCCTCCTTTCCCTCCGTGACATTCGCGCGTTCCTTCTTTTTCTATTTCTTCCTTTCTCATTCGTAGAATTGGTTACGTCGTGACAAGTTTAATGCACCGGAGCTTTAATTATCGTGTTATGGCATTAGCGTGTTTAGATTCGACTGTCGTACCTACTATTCGCAATGCACTTATCTTTCTTCCTCGCCTTCCTCGACAGTTGTTCCCCGTCGTTATTCTCGCGGAATTGCGGCGCGGTATCGCAATTCTCGTGTTCTCTTAGGCCCGTATCGGACTACGGATTGAGATTGAGATTAGACTTGACACCGATCAGAGTAAAATTCATTAAACTTGATATTAGTAAACTTTACTCTGATTGGTCAAATTTCTATCTGATCTCAATCTTTAAGAAGTTGCACGTTCGAACACAATCATAATCGTAGCTTATTCTCCTGTCACTTCTCGCCGTTCCATACGACCATGTGATCGTGGACTAGAAGAAAGATGAAGAGAGGAGGAAAACCGAGAGACAATAACTTCCATCGGCATAATAATTTCACGTTCTGTCGGTCGCAATTGCACGGCGTCAATGCAATTACTATAATTCACTCGTCGTTAGTAAATTACGTGTTTCAAGCTAGCCACTTTAGCCGCGCTGTCGAATAAAACGCGTGCAGAAATTTCACGCTCTTTCCTTGTTAACTCATCGGCCTGTTATACTCGTTGCAGAATGCGATCTAATTATTCACGTAGCGGGCGCGAAAACTTGGTAATATTAAAGAATTCGCTGAGAATGACAAATCTCTCGTGTTGAGACGATGCTAATGGGGTAAATCCGAATTCTCAGTAAATAGCGAAGCTCTCCGGCTGATTTATGAGGCACAACGGTGTGCGTAAGGTGAAATAAATTCTGATCCAAACACGAGCGATTAATCGCGAGGATCAGGGCTGCGCCGAGACACAACAGTCGTGCTCGTAGAGATTCTACGGGCTCCAGAAGGAACGGATAAGCGTCGGGAGAGAGGAGAGCTTCCGCTTAATCTCACGTTCACGCGGGCTCGTTCCTTTTTCCACATTGCGCGCGGAAAGATATTGCGTAGCTAAGTAACCGGCAAGCCGCGGGATTTGTAGCTTCCGTAAATTATTCTGATCGTTCTCCTCTCTAGCGCGTGTCGCGTCGCGAGGGAACGACGTTGCCCCGAGCTCCTCGCGGTTCGCGTGATATTGTATCGTTGCCTTGAATATTTCGCGCAGATAAATTAGTTAAATGCTACAAGCCTCTTGCGTTTAGACTGCTATGTTTTTTATATTGTTCAACAACTTCTGCATGTTATAGTTGCATCTTTATTTATCAATTTATCTTTTCGTCTATATTTATATCAATATTCATCTAACGTCACGGTTTAACAAATTGGTAAATTTAAACGGATGGAAAAGGTGTGGGTATACTTTATAACGACGTCGTCGTACTTTATCGGTGATTCTGAGTTAACAAAGTTATATTTAATGTGTAGTATGACATATTTAACCATGTATTTTTATTTTTACAGGACTGTAGGAAGCCAGCTGGTGATGGATCCGATGCTCGTCTGCAAGAAAACAAGACGGCTGAAGGGGAAGCTAGCTGACATTTGTCGTAAGGAGCCATCTCTACTGAAAGAAATTGCGAAGGGCGTTCAAGTGGGAACCAGGGAATGTCAGTACCAATTCCGAAATCGAAGGTGGAACTGTACAACCGTCAGGCGATCTCTCAAGAAGATTCTGCTCCGTGGTAAGCCTCATCGGGAGTTAAAGAATTTTTATTACGTTTAATTTATTACAATTAACACTATCTAATATCTACTAACGCTGTCTATTTAATACGATAGATTACATATCTTTAACTATTTTCAATATTTAAATCGATTTAAATCGTGAAGGAACTAATTTATTTACAATTTATTATAAACGAAGGGAATTTAAAGATCCGCGCGCGTTTATCTCACCGCGGCCCTTTATGCACGTCGGACACTCGATCCCGTAAATTCGTGAATCCGGTCACATTATTCGCGAGTCATGGGTGCAAGGTCGATCAGATGCTATTCCGGGGCCCGGTCTCGCCCTCTCGCCGAAAAAGGGATCCTCGGTCCTACGGTGCCCCTTTCAGGAGCGAGAAGGGGGCCCGCGCACGACAATGCACACGCTAGCGGCAGATTACAGGGCGCTACTCGTTCGACATTAGGCGAACCGGATGTCGATTACACACTCCCCTACAGGGCCTAAGGGCGATTCGTTACGATTAAATGCCGGTGCCCGATCGGCACACCTCCAGAATGGGCTACCCCTTTAGGACCTTTAAGGACCTTTCTACGTGCGGGGCCTTCAAGGGGCCCCTCCGCGTGTGGACCATGACGTTGACCACTTTGTACCGGTACGAGTCTATTAACGATCGTAAAACACAATGCAACAATAGCCTCGGTATTTTCATGTTTTCATTTAAGATAATCGACTATTATTCAATGAAAAATGATATCGTATTATTAAATATTTTTTGCCCTCCATTGTTTTGCGCGGCCTCCGTTGCGCACCGTATTTCCAAATTATATTTACCTAGAGTTATATTCACACGTTTGAATTTTAACTAGGAAGTAGATGAGTAAAAAAGGATGCAGTTAGAAAAAGAGGGAAACGTTGCAATATACTTTGGGTAACATATATTTTTCTTATTATGACATCTTGCAATATAATTTTATTTTATTGTACAATTTAGAGAGAAACGGTTTTCCTTTCTATCTTTAAGACTGTATGCCTTTTTAGAGTCGGGATACATTACGAACGGATGAGTGGTAATTATTTTTAAATTAGCCTCAATGGGGGATCCTAGAGATAACGTTTTAGTGGCTAGAAAAAAGATAATGACTACTCTCTTTAATGTTGGGACTGTTTCGACACGTATACGACTGTGAAATCAAACTGCAAGGTGTCACAGCAAATAGTAGCGTGTAGTAATATGATAATAATGATAATGTGGTCGTTGTTGCCAACAAGGATACTTAACTGGTCGGAATGTTGAGAAATGGAAGTTCCACGAATTATATTATTATATACCGCCCGTGTCACATCCGCGGTCGTGTCATTCCGTTAAAAAATTGATTCTTTATGACTTCCTTGTTTTTTCGTCTGCCATTTATGGCAAAAAACCAAGATAATTAGTGTACTGAAGTAAAAGGAGAAGAGAACTTTGTCGAAAGTACTCTTGAAAACTTCTTTTCACTCGTATAATATCAATGCAGCGTACGTTTCATTATGAGAGTACAAAATCGTATAGAAATTTTTCTAAATACAAATAACTTTAATAGAATATTTTTAAATAAAAACAGACGCGGTAAACGAGGAAATGTGTTCTTAAGACGTTAAGACAATTGTTTCCGTTTTCGATTCTATGATATTGATTTATTAATAGTTTTATGTTGTTATATTTTGTATTTTTTATTGATTATTTTTCATTTTCAAAAGCTCGTTGTGGCAAAGATATACTGTAACGGTTTCCATTTAAAAAGTCACATATCTTATTATATTTTTTAATAGAAAGGTTTTTATTTTAAATATTTATTTCTCAATATACGTTTTATAAATTTAGCACATGAAAATGGCCGATAGATGCTGACTTCCATGTTTTTTAGTTTATCTCGAGATTAACGTATAGGTACTTGTATCAAAAAACATCTTCATTAGCCTTTATTTAAACACACAATAGATGCGTTTGGTCATGTCGTGAACTGTAAGAATTTGATAGACAAACGCGGGCGAATTTACTCTCGATTACGATCCGTTGACGATACGGGACGATGCCGTTGTCGGTCGATTGATCGGCTCTCACACATGATCAAATACGGCCACCTTCTTTCTCCGCGCGGTAAATTCGAATCTGAAGTATCCGACGAAAGATGAAACTGTCCGCGTGGTTCGCCCGTTCGGTTAGCCATCCGATATATTAATTTCGGATGATTGGCCACGACAACCAAATCGAAGACAGCGTGTCCAATAGTCTGTGCTGGTTTCTAGAGCCCGCTATCAGATCGGTGTCTTATGGTAGCTTGACAGATTGACACTGTCCGTCCGATATTAGTGGCAATATGTTCCCTTAATTAAAGCCTCACTGCCACGACGGGCCGCGGCCAGTCTTTCGATTTTGTCTCCCGCTTTCGCCTTCTCCTCTTCTCTGCCCGCTCTCTCGCGATCTAGAGATCGCCGTCAATCCTATCGATCGTGATTTGATGCAGGATCGTCGGGGGCTCTCTCAGGTAAGACGCTAAATGCGGACGCGTGTGGAATCCATGCCTGGCGATCGATGATCGAATTAAGCACGACACCGTCGGCGATGCCTGACGATCGGCATTCACTCGTGAGATGCGGGAGATAGTATATTATTAACGAGACAGCCTGTCGGCCCGAATAAATAAAGCGATAGTTTAATTAAGCGAATTAGCATCACGCCCGGCTGACGCTAAAATTAATGCTTTCGTTTATTTTTTTAATATTTCGTTAATCCAAACGCCCTGCAATATTCAGACGAAGCAATAAAAGTAAGAAAAGCAGGTGACAAATCAGTTTATCGAATAATCGCTTTGTGTAGCGAGGCATTCAGTGGAGTCAGGAATTACGCCTTAAAAATCGTGGGTCTCTGTTGGGGAAAAGGTTGAACAGCAGGTACATAAATCTGATCTACAGAATCCATTATTGGACGATGCGGTTCGATGACAGGGGCAGCAATGTGTTAACCGCTCGTTCCGGGTGACAATTCTCGTCGTCATTTATCTGTGACTCCGTTCGCGGACAGCTCGCCCTAGGAAGTCCCATGTTATACCGTTATACCGTTTTTGTTGGGCTGTTTTGTAGCTGCTCTATGTATTCCTACTTCCGTATTACACCGCACTCTTATTGAATTACCGTCAGGAAGTAACATTATCACATTGTTGTTATTAAATCACTATTGTATAATACATTGGACTATCAATTATCTGCTGTTCGTTATTTCGATTGCTTGATTCAAAAATCGAAATTTACCGAATTTGATAAATGGCCACAGTCCCAACATAATTCGATCAATTTTTTGGTGAAACCATTCTCTTATGGTTTTCTACTCTTATCCTTTAGAATAAAATTTGCGGCTTTAAAAGTATTAAGTTGAGTAAACCATTATTGATCCGTCGTTTTTAATTTTATCTCTTTTTTTATCTTTAACGTAATATCTTATTTTTATTGGACATCTCTCTTTTTTTATTATTAGAAGTCTAGATTTTGCAATCGTAATAGAGTCTATTGACACACGTTGAGACTATTATCTGCCTACAAGCTGAAGACAGGTCGCGGTTAGGAATCTAGGCGGGAGAAATATACGACTTTCTAGGCCACCCGTCTTGACTAGAAAGATTTTGAGGAACACGTGGAATCTGGCTACCGAATCCTGCCTCGAGCTCTTCTTTTCCCTTCGAAAGTTTAGGAAGAATAGTTATATAAGAAGAGCAGAGATAAATATTTTTTGTCTTTTAACAGGAAAAGACGAAGTAATCTAGTGAAATTAATCGTTTTCACCTGATTCTTCTATTTTCTGTTTGGACAAAACAGTGAAATAATAAGCAAGAAATATACAGAAGCATGTTAAAAATAAAATTGATATTATAAAAGTAATAACGTAGCACTATAGATTTTTCGTTTGTATTTTATAATCTTTATTAAATTATAAATATGGTTGAAACGCTCTTTGTTTATAAATGTAAGATGTTTTCCGAAAAACAAAGAACTATTTTTTAAGAACGTTGCTCTAAACTAGATGAAATTGTTCAATTACGTCATATGACGATCAATGACGATGACGTTCGATAATGTCTAGTAACAATGTACTTGCAAGAAGAGAGAGAGAGAGAGAGGGGGGGGGGAGGCTTGCAGGTTCCCTTTTTTTCCAAGCCGTACGTTCGACTGGTGATACATCAGAGGTCGATGTCGCTTATCTATCGTCCACTCCCGGATACGTCTCTGGGGAAAAATTCCTAACGGGTGGGATGTGGGGAGGGAAAAAAGCGCACGAGGGCCCACGCTACCGGCGGCGCCTATCTTAATTCCCGATTGACGTTTATTTATCTGGCGACTTTTAATTTTTATGGGCGCGATCCGGGCGATAGCTTAGGCCCAGCAGGTAGCTCCCGCTGTGTGGTCCCGGGGACCCCGGCGGCCCCCGGAGCCTGGTATAACATTCGTGGACGAGCAGCACCTCTTAATTGAGGGGTGCCGCGTGTCGCGATAAGACGAACACGGGCGTCAAAAACCCGTAGAAAGAGCTACCTCTGGGGTAAAAGGGAAGCGGAGGAGGTAGGAATTTATTGTGCTGCCCCGCGCAGAGATCCCCAGCTCCCCTTCTGGCAGGTACAATCATCGAATCGATGGGCTTCGACCAAATTAAGAGAGTGGTTTTCTTCATTCATCCCGGGATTCCACGGAATTCACGGAGTGACGAAGAAAACGGTCGTCTAAGTGGTCGCCTCCTCGGATCAACAAATTGTCCTCTCTTTCTCCTCTTCTCTCCTCTCTGAACACCCGGAGTGAGTGGAAAGGGAAGAGAAATGGCCACGGTCACAACGTAACGATTTGATTCTTTCATTGAGAGGAAGCCCGAGGTTGACGGCCCACATTGTGGCTTTCTCGAAGAATTTTCTCGCAGCCATTATAAATCTCAGATCCGAAAAATAGAGTCGCGTCACGTTGATTCATCATTACAATTAGATTGAACGCTCTCATAGCGGCTTTGTTTTACTGCGATTGACCGCGTTTTGCTATCTCGGGATTACTTTAGAGAGACGTCTCTTTTCTCCGCGGTTTCCTAACTCTCTAACGAGGATGCTCACCTTGAGACATTAATAAACTTGCGTTCGTGCCTTCGCCTCCGTCCGCGATGCTTTTCTTCCATAAGAGCGGTCGCGAAATCGTTGACGTTTCTGCAAATTGAAACTCCTCAGAGAAACGCAGTTCTCCTGATGCAAATCGATTACTTGGAAAATGACTCTGTTGGGACGCAAAAAACTTACATAATCATTATTATATATGCATAATAACTTTTAATGTATAATAATTACAGCTTCTCCCGAGTGGCATCGTAAATTATTAATGAGTATACACGCGGCGAGTTATTGAGAGAACGGAGAGGAGAGAGGAGTATGAAAAGATAGGAGGATTCCTCGTGATACGCAAGTACACTTGATGAACATAAAAAGGACAGTT
>NW_011967220.1:1733651-1737968 GCF_000949405.1 Vollenhovia emeryi
CCCGCTAATATCGCTCGTAAAATCTTCGGCTCATCTTACTTTACGATCCTCGGATGACTCCTTATAGAACACAGAAATGTGTGAAGCACGTGGGAACGACGAGGGCGTGAAATATCAAATTTGGGGGGGGTTCAATGCCGAGTTTTACGAACGTAATGTCTTTTTAACATTGAATACTAATTTTTATTAAATTCATCAAGTGAACGGTTTTACTAAACAAAATTTTATGTGTTTGATGCCTCTCGTTGATCGACTGATATCGATATATCCGCGCGAATATCGCTGGGCACTCTTGGGCGATCCTTGGCACTGACTCGTCCTTTAAATGGGTTAAGACTGTGCGTTGAAATTCACGCGAACGCGAAGCAGCGATAATCAGAGGGACTGAAACGGATTTAGCGGCATAGCGCTAAGTGTTTCGTCGCCTCGCGAATGCGGCGCTAACTAATGCGCTCCGTATAGGATTCCCAGCTCGCCCGCTTTCGCCTCTCTCCCGTTTTCCATCTCGCACGTACGGAAATTAAATAACGTCACGCGTACGTGTCAAATATCTACTAAAAGGCCTTTAAAAGATATTTGTCCTTTGCGTCGTTCGGGCTTCGCGAGTTCGTTTTGTACCGATGCTTGCGGATCTTTGCTCGTTTACGGCACCGATGTTTGTCCGTCATTGTCGATAACAGGTTAAACATTTAAACATATGCAAGAGATTGATAACATTTATTTTCCAGAATTCAGAAAAAAACATTCGACGTGTTTCGTGGTCAAAAAGTCTTGCAAATTTTAATGATTTTTCTTAAATAATGAAGCTAGGAAATATATAAGATTTAATATCAAAATAATATTTAACTTAAATATAATAAATAAAACTGAAATATAAACTATTAAGCATAGCGTGAAACTTTAAACTTATTCGAAATATTGTGGACTTTTAAGATATTTGCTGACATTATCTGTCAAATGGCAAATATTTTCGTGCGCTTTGTTGATCCTGTTTCTGATTTGAATGTAAATGATCTCGCGGTAGTTCCCTCAGAATTTGGAAATAGACACCCGTTTTAAGGATGTGTGCTGCAGTCACACGTTCGGACAGTGCACTGACCTTGCTGCTCCACCCCAAGCAAGGTCGGTGAGGCAAAAGCAATCGACGTGGCTACAAGCTGCAACCGTCGAGAGCACTTTGCTCACAGTAACCATCACCCGCGGTGCCACTTCTCAGGAATATGTCGCCATGGGGGGTTTCCTTGCCTCCGGCTTTCACACAATATTGCCAAAGGTATTAAACGAAATATTACTAGCGCACCGGATGCTGGCCTGTGGAGCAAGTTGGTCTACATGAATGATTCATGGAGCGCAATAGTAGTGGCACTCTCGTGACAAGAGCAACAATAGCGCCACCATGAACGTGAAAGCGCGTTCGTGCAGGCGAGGGAAAAGCCTGATTTTTCTCGCTTCCAGCGGTCGTGGAAACCGGTAGGAAGGAAATTATCCATAACTAAAGAGATACCTCATGCGACCAGTCCCGACGGGCATCATATCGCGGTATCCCTAGAGAAATAAATACAAAAAGAGAGAAAGAGCGTCGACTTCTTTTCGCTTCCTCCGTTCCTCGGCGAGAGGACGCAAGCCTGCGTCATTTTATTAACACTATTAGCTCCGATGTTAACCGCGCGTGAACCGTGTGCACTCGCGGCGAACGAAACTATAAATGGAACGAAAGACACGAGGTGCGTACGCATAAAAAAATAGCTCCATCAATTAACATATCCTTCGCAGTGCCATTCATCTCTACGGGTTGAAATTAATTTAATTGATACTTACGTATGAGTAAATTGACTTAATCAATATTTAGGAAAATAACTGAATTGCATATTTATCCAATACTATAATCGCGAATTTCTTACTTCGTTAATTACTCCGAGAGAATTTTCTATTGAAATTTATCTTGAAAATCATGGAACCGTGGGACAGTTTCCGAAATCATTATGAAATCTTTACGAAATCCCCATGTAATCCTTTTGTCTTTATTTTCGAGTTTCTTCACTTGTTAGACAATAAACATTAAATTTGAAATAAACATTTTCTCAACTTGAGAAAGTTTTGAGGAAATCTAGTAGCTCTTTGAGATTTAACAACGTCACATATTTTTAAACGTGCATATAAGAAAATTATTTGTAATCAGATGAAATCGTGTAATCGGTGGGACAACATTTTAGCTAGTGGTTACCCCCTTGGAACAACGGGCCCGTCGGACTGCGCGAACGTCCGGGGCCAGTCTCCTCTCCACAAAGAATTGACAACAGCAAACAGTTTAGTGTCCCGTACGTTTATTGTATCTCGACTACCATACGTTTAACTTCCATCGCTTCGAGATGGGCGCGCGGGAGGGAGGCGTGAGGGAGGCGGAGGTAGCAGGACAAGAGGAGAGAACGGACGGAAAAAAAGTGCGCCGCGGGATCAGGACAGATCTGTTACTCCGTTAGACTTTCGTCGGCCTGACATTTGAATGCTTCGTCGATTCCACGGCGTCGAGAGAAGAAGGAGGTAAAACCGAGGAAGGACGGGGCTCGCCAGCGCGGTTGTCGTGGTTGTCGTCTTTATATTGCCTTCCTTTCGCCGTATCTTATGGGTTTTTGTCAAACTTCGGCGCATTCCTACGCGGGTTTTACCGGAGGAACGGCGAGTAAATGTTTCCCTGCCGCGCGCCCTCTCGTGCGCGTTATATTCATAAATCACGTCTGAAAGATGCGACGTGCAAGCTGTCGCGTTTTATCGAACATCTACGACACATAAAATTGAAACCCTACTGCAATCACGAAGACTAGAGGTCGGGAGACTCAACTTATGTTTTCGAGAATAGGACCGAAACCTGCACTGAAAAAAATTTCTGGTTGAATATGGACGAATCAGATAATTCCTTTAGGATTTACCAGAATTCCTTTAGGATTTACCAGAATTTCTGTAGGATTACAGGAATCTGGTAAATCCTAAAGGAATTATCTGATTCGTCCATATTCAACCAGAAATTTTTTTCAGTGTGGTTTATGCGGTAGTTCAAAGTATACACACCATCGGCGCTGGTGATCGACAAACCATAGTATAACCATAGACATAGTAAGAATAGACTGCGCGTTCCCTACCTCACCCGTCTGAAAACATGTACAAACTTTAGAACGAGATAGCTGGTGTGGGGCCGTACCTCATCTTTGTCTAGTAGAAGTAGTGGGGGTAACAAAGAGTAGGGGAATGATAGAGGTTAAAGGATAAGCACAGTAGCCATATTGAAGTTTTGCCCCACTCCAGGCATTGATAGACGGAGAGAGAATAAGGTCCCAAGTGTGTTGTCTCTTTCTAAAGTTTGTACACTTTTGCAGCCAAAATGCGCAGTCTGTATATATATTATACGTCTACGAATATAATAACTAGTATACACTCTCTGTCGGTCCTGTGATCTTTTCGGTTTCGATCACGTGGTATTCCGCCATGTTTTTGGTATAAAATCCTGTCACACTGATTTCACACTACCACATATACAACATCCGTCTCATTGGCTTCATAAAAAAAATGGCGGAGATGCGCAGAAAGGATCGACGCAAAATAAAACAAATGGCAGAGAGGGCACACTAGGTATACTATGGACAAACTGGACAAACTGTTGGTAATCGGACGTCGGATTGGTCGGAAGGGAATAAATGGGCACACACACACACACACACACACACACACACACACACACACACACACACACACACACACACACACACACACACACACACACACACACACACACACACACACACACACACACACACACACACACACACACACACACACACACACACACACACACACACACACACACACACACACACACACACACACACACACACACACACACACACACACACACACACACACACACACACACACACACACACACACACACACACACACACACACACACACACACACACACACACACACACACACACACACACACACACACACACACACACACACACACACACACACACACACACACACACACACACACACACACACACACACACACACACACACACACACACACACACACACACACACACACACACACACACACACACACACACACACACACACACACACACACACACACACACACACACACACACACACACACACACACACACACACACACACACACACACACACACACACACACACACACACACACACACACACACACACACACACACACACACACACACACACACACACACACACACACACACACACACACACACACACACACACACACAC
>NW_011967220.1:1738068-1759135 GCF_000949405.1 Vollenhovia emeryi
CTAGCGGCGGCAACCACTTTTGGGCTCACAATCTGACGCATCCGCCCATGTAAGTTGAGCCTTCTTATCTCTAGTCTTCATGATTGCAATTCAGCTGTAAAGTTTTCTCTGCTCTTTAAGAGAAAAGGATATAGAAAATAGTTGACGATATCAGATTTGCGAATATGCAGAGAGCGGTTGAACCTTATGTGCAACAGATAGGAGGTGTGCACGATTCGGAAAGTTCCGTTTTCGCTACGCGTTAGGGAGGATGATAGATGAAACGATAGCACGACCGAGCGTCGTCGTTTCCCTCGATTTACCCCCGGCCTCTCGTAATTACCGCGATATCTCGTGCGACGATGAGGCCGTGCTCGGTGCACCACGGCGAATGCAACTTAAAACGCTCTCGGACGGGAACGGCGGGCGCGTGAGAGAGAAGGAGCGAGAGAAATTCCTGCAAGAGCGGAGAATCCAGCGGTGATATGGCGTGGCGGCTCTCAAAAATCCGCTGGAATCTCGGGGAAAAGGCGAGCGTACCTGCGGAGCTCCACGCCGCAATTGGTCATTCGGCGATTTTTGCCGGCATTCATGCGTCCGTTCCCCGCGGTATTTATCGGAAAGATTTTCTCCCCCTGGTACGCCCTCGAGGAGCCAGGAGGAGCGGGCCAGCCGGAGATCTGGTGCTCGCGCGAGTATCCTCTCCACCCTCCCGGTCCCCTCCTCCTCCCGCTGCAAATGCACTCGCCTCGCGGCCCTGCACTCGCGCGCGCGCGCGCTATCTTCTTCTCTTATTGAATATTCTCCACTTTATTTACGGATGCCCGTCGAGATTTATCGTCGTTCGCGCTGCTCTTTTCGCTTTAGTCTGCCTCGTCCTGCTTTAACGTCGTCTGCCCTTTCCTTTCCCGCGTGTTCGTCCTGCGCGTCTAATGTTATTTCCTTCCCTTCCGCTGCCCCTTCCTTCTTCTTCTTCTTCTTCTTTTTCTTCTTCTACGTTGCCCTTTGGTACGTTGTATTTTTAAGATATCACGCCGTACGAATATATGATGCGTGTGCATACATGTAGGAAATACCGCATTTACGCTACTCTGAGGAAGTTATAAATAAGAGCATTTTGTATTAACGTTATGTTAGGATACACATGGTTTTCACTAGTCTGATTCATATTTCCGGCAGTTGAATCTTTCGAAAGTACTTTAATAACTTTATCAGCTCGTTCTCGAGTTATTTTTCAAACTAATTTATTTCGAGACATCAGGCACATGGTACAAAAGTAATGAAAGTGAAAAATTGCGTTACTTAAATGTGTTAAGGACAAATGATAGTAGGCAAGAGAGGCCGAAGACGTACGAACGAAGATCGATACCAAGTACTGTCTACCGCGCATGAATCGGTGCAATCGACCCGATAGATCGTCTTACGGCTAAACAAATCACCCCGTTAAGAACGATCGATAGGATCTACGTGCGCCGATCGGGTACAGCGGCGACGTAATTCCTACAATAGCGGTCCGACGCATCGCCGCAAATTGCTTGCATAATTCGACCGATCGATTGATCGCCGCGAGATTTACGAGGGATTTGTTAACTCTACACAAAAATGCATGGCGCGTGCTCGGCCGTAATTGCTCTTGCACACTCTTTTGCATATTCCATAAATATATAACAGATATTACTAGCCTGTGCGTTAGTGCACTGAGAAAAATTTCCATCGGTTAAACCAATTAAATAGTCCGATGGTTAATTTTCCCGATTACGTTTTCCGGTTAAATTGTGGATGCATCCGATGAGATTTGATTGAAAAACCGATAGTTAACTTTCCATCGGAAACACTCAATCGATTTATGCAATAAAAATATTTCTTAGTGAAGAAAGTTTAATTTTGTCGAATGACAATTTATCTCGTTAGCATTTTGATCGCTGATTGGTAGCTCATATTTAATATCGTCGCTTAACTTTAATCTTAGTTTAGTTCATTTTTGTCTCTTTCTAAAATAACAGTTGGAAAGAGACAAAGAACGAATTGGACTAAGCTTGAAGTTAAACAACGTTGGTGAAACTGGGCCTAATTGATCACATGTCAATCTACTCTCAGTCTCAATTCGTAGTCTGATGCCGGTTTTGGCACTGTCGCCCTTGATGAGATTTGCCGACTCAGTACGCACACTGAAATCGCGCGTAGCAAGCAGAGAAGGCACGAAGCGACGCGTAGTGCGAGGACATTGCGCGATCGTGTGATCGACGTTACATAATTGACGAGCAAATGTATTACGATCGTTTCGAACCGAACGACGTGTATATGTCCGCGGCGAATGGAACGTTCATTCGCGACATTCCTCGCTCGCGGTGCAGGCAACATTGAAAGAGCGCCGAACGCTGATGCACCGCATATATTTATGCATACGTCATGTGGCGACGCTGATGCAATTGGCGTAATCGCCGCGAGACAGGCGGTGCAATCTCTTTTTACCCATAAACGGGGCCCCGGTACGCCGCCTCGATCCTCCATTAAAGGGTTCGGGTATGCTCGACATTATTAGCATTACGGGGAGGTTCATAAAACTGGAAAGTGCACGCTGGCTATCTCGCGCGAATGCCCTCGTCCCCGGCGCTCTTGCTCGATGCTCACGTTCCACTTGTTCGTTAAAGCCAATATTCGAGAGACGATGTTCACATATCATTGCCGCGGTGTTACGCGTCGTAAATAAACGGCAAAACTAATATGATTATTTGTGCGTTGCGAATCTTAATGTTATTTTCGTTCCCTTTAATTAAACAAAATATCCAAGTGTAATATTAAGTTTCGCCTCGAGATTGCAAATTTGATCTGCGTCTGTCGTTACTTCGTGACGTTACTCGTGTCATTGCTTTCACGTTTTTCACGAAACCAACTTGGCGGAAGTGAGCTCGAAACGACTGCACGTTGTCGGGAGAGCGACGGAAACTCGCGGAAAAGCGTTTTCCGGAATCAGGAAATGAAACGATCCGCCACGCGGTTGCATTTTATTGTCGGCCGAGTTATTCCCTCACCTGGAACGACGGGGACGAAGGAGAAGGAGAGAATATTGCGAGGGGGAAGCTGAGGAGAATGCGAAAGAGGGGTTGAGAAAAAGGAAGACGACCACACTCGCAATTAAACACGGCGTAAGTCCCGCTCTGAGGATAATGCCCCGGAATGCTGATAATTGGCTGAACCGTCCGGACGACCCGAGACGAAGGGCCCACAGGTGCAGCTGGCGGCACGGTACCGCGAGATCATCGGCTCGCGATCCCTCGTGTGTCTAATTGATTCGAAGTGATTTATATTATCCGCCGTTTCTCTGCACCTCAGGCATTCCCCGGGCACTGAAGCGACCATCAAAATACTCAGACGGATTGTCGCTCGGCAACGACAAGTACTGCAAGATACGCGAGATTGAAAGGCTTTCCGCGATCGCACGTCTGCCACGTGACCGATTGTGCATTTCTGTGAACAGTTTTTGTTTAAAATTCCAAATTTCAATCGACCTCAGCTGGCCACATTTGTTAAATACGCTTTCACAACGTTTCGACCTGTGGTTTAGGTCCTTATCAAGTGGGATCTTGTTGCGGAGTTATGTCAAGTACAAGTAAAAACGCATTTTAGCGGAATGGAGTTATGTATGCCCGGAGCCGAGGGATGTAAGACCAAGACCAATTTTTCGTTTGATATAAATTTTGCTGACGCGGGGATATGTGCAAAATTAAATGTATTGCATAGACCATCTGGTTGTAACAGTAGAGAACATACAGAAGGCACCCTTCTAGAGAAGGATTAGAATCGTTACACTTTACTGAATCGAACACCTGGGAAATTTCTATTTTTGAAAAATTGTTTGCTAGAGCGTTTATTACTTCTACACGCTAAACAATTTTACCAAGTTACACATATATGCGTATAAAAGTAACACACTTACAAGATTTGCAGTGTATTGATTAGGAGGGTGCCTAATCATTTTGTCTATGGCTGCATTTTTGAGACTGTGATCGTTGAAAACGAAAAACAATTATTATTAGAATCGTCATTAGAAGCTAGCGTAATAGGAGTTTTCTCTTTCTTTCCTTTTCCTCGCGCAAAACTAATTTGCTTATCAGTATTCTTGAGAAAGATGAATCACAGATATCTAAAATATTAACGTGTGGTAATGAGGCAAAACAACTTTCCTGATACATCAAAGAAAATAATTTCAGCTGTCACTCGCGGTTTTGAAGACTCCCCCCCCCCCTTTTTTTCCTCGAATCTCGAGAGTCGTTCGGACTCGGAACTGATCTTAACGGCGCCTGGAGGTCCGGGTGGCTGCGGGAAAAAAAAACAGTTTACAGGGCACAGCTTTCGTAAACGATCCGGCCGCGTGAGCTCGAAAGAGCTCGATGCTTCCGTCATGTTAAAGGGCCGATGCGCCGGTTCGTGCGGAGACTGGAGCCGGAACGGAGATAGAGCGAGCTATCGATCTCCACTCGTGAACGAAGAAGCGACCGTGCCGCGCCGGGAGCCGGGAGAGGAGAGCTAGCCCGGGTCTCTCTGTCTCTCTCTCTCTCTCCTGCTCTCGAAGCTTCGATATCAGATCGCTCGTATAAAACTATCGTATCGTTTAAATACGCACTGAAAGGTGAGGCGATGCATCAGAAGATACGCGGGCGATGGCAGGCAGCCTCCTCTCTTTCCTTAGGCTGCGTCCTCCTGTTCCGTCCGCGCTGTCGATCCGCGCTGAAGATACCCGCCTGGAATCCATGGGAACCACGGAGAACCAGGCTTAACGCATATAACCCCTCCCTAGCACAGTGGGGCCCACCGCCCGGACCCCTTGGGCCTCACCTCCGCGTTTCCCTCTGGCTTTCTACCCTCGATACATATATGTTCTTTCATCCTCTTCGCGTTCGAGTTTCTCTCCTCGTTTTTTTCTTTTTACACTTTTATCGACGGTGTTGGATTAAATGGCGTAGCGTTTGACTTAGAAATCTAGGGACTGTGACAGATTGTACGAAAGATAAAATTAAATTAATATAAATCCATGAGACGAGATGGTAGAAGTGCATAGGTTGATAAAAATGGCAGAAAAAATAGCGCGGAGAAGATAATGTGTATTGTTATTCTCTGGCGGTGCAACGATCGACATCACTGTTCATTCGGGATAATTGACAGAAGATCCGCGCATCAAGTTTCTGAAAAGGACGAGATGCGATCGCGGCGCGATTCTGCATTGCCGATGCATCGCTGCTCGATATTCACGATGGCTACCGATTCCGCTCTTCCCCTTTTCGCTGGAATCCGTAATTGGGCGGGCATTCCACGTTATGAGTTAATTCCGGCGTGTCGGTGTCGGCAGAGATCATATCGACGCGAAGATTCACGAGACGATCTCGGTTTTCTCGATCGGCATTTCGCAGTAAGGTAAAATGAATGGCGAAATCGTCAGTTTAACGAGGAGACGGATTCCTTTCGGACTTTTGCCTTAGGCTTGCGTTATATGGCGATATAATATTCACGAATTAAAAAGGACTTCGTCTTGTAAGCCTTATGGTTTGTGTTATAACGTTATAAAATTATGTAAAGACTTCGCATAATATTACGGGATCTGAATGATGTAATTTATTGCTTAGGAATATAATTAACGCGATTTATATATTCACTCGTTCAATTATAAAGATAAAATAAATTGACTTTTCAACACAATCAGATATGCATATATTAATATAACATATATATTAATAAATAACGTGTGTGTGTATGTGTAATTAATCAAATATCTGCAAATACCCGAGTTTCCTATAATATAAATCAACGCAGCGCATAAGGAAAATATTAATATTTAAAATAATTTGCAAGATTATTTCTCGAAGAAACTTAAAGAAATGTGAATAAAATGCACTTGAAGAGAATGCGGAAATCTGGTAGAATGCATTCTGCTTTTGCAAAAACCGGATGCTCGTGAAGACTAGAGACAATGGTCGTTCGGGGTGGTGGCGATCTTCCGTTTTGAAAAGGGATGAAATTCCGCGTCGTGTGCATTGTCCGCTTAATGATTGAGTGGAGACATGACAGGTGAAACTGAATACACATACACACACACACACGCATCACGAGGAATTGCACCGGGCGTGAGTCTCCGCGGGTTCCCCGTTGTGCACCTATCGCAGCCAGACAAGCGTGAGCCCGAATTGTGGGACCCACCGATGGGCGTCTGCTCCCAAGACCTTCGACGTTGACGATACCCCTTTCATACTGGCGAGCTGATCTTTTCGTACAGCCCATTGGCGATCGGCGCCACCCACATCTTACGGAACTACCAGATAGAATTTGCAATTCGATATCTTCAGGCGAAGGTTGTGTACGGATTCAAGGTGAAACGATTGAAAGAAGCTTAGAATGCCCGTCGCGCACAGGACGTCCTGGAACCGCCAATTTTAATTCTGAAGACAGATTTCTTAACCAATTTGAGATCCCTCTCTTGAGATCTTTTTCTGGTTTTTGCAAAAGGATGCATTCTATCATATTTCCGCATTCTCTCCAAGTGCGTTTTACATCGCTTTAAGTTTCTTAGAGAAATATTCTTGAAAATTATTCTAAATATTAATATTTTCCTTATGCGCTACATTGATTTGTGTAGGAAATTCGGGTCTTTGCTGATATTTGATTAATTACATTATCTATATGTGTTATATTAATACATGCATATCTGAATGTGTTAAAAAGTCAATTAATTTTATCTTTATAATTGAACGAGTGAATATATAAATCGCGTATATTCTTTTTCTTAGGAGAGACATCGAGAGAAATTATCCGTTATCGCACTGTTTTATCGCGCAGTATTAAATACTATTATATAATCAGATACTGGTTGAACAATTGCAGTGTAATAGAGAATATTATAATTAAACAGCCGTGATCTTAGCTGCTACATCAATGATTTCTTTAATTGCCTGCGTAGTTACCTACTCGAATAAAATCGCGGTGCCATTGAAACACGCCTACGAATGCTCGCGGCTGGAAATGGCTATTTCTTATAGGCTTATCTTAAAAAAAAAATTGGAAAAAGCGTTAATCGCGCACCATCGACTAATTGACATATGCCGGCCTTCTATATATGTTCCGCCATATAAGTAACTACTGCATGCGCACTATGTCAAATTATACTTTCTATCGCGCGTCCATTCTATATTTGACACTCGGGTAACGATGCACTGACAATGAGATATCTAGCGATGCCATATGAATAGGCGGTTTTCGATCTAGATAGCTTGTTCACGACTGAACACCGTCGTAATTACAGATCTGCCTTTTACAAATTAACTGACCTAGATTGTCCAACCGAGTAACGATCTCTGCAAGACGTGTTTGATGAGAGATTAAAAGTTTCTAGAGCTAGAGGATAGATAGGAGATGTACGCTAAGTAATAATTTTAGATGATTCTTATATACTACACACCAATAGTTTAGATAATTTTTATACATTCTACTTACGCGTGCTATGCCACATATTGAAATAATAAAGTACACTGAGAGAAAAAAAAAAGTCATTTTTGGAGCCAACCATATTTTGGTTTATGACAACCAATATTGTGGTTATGAGAACTATCACATTGTTAGGTCAACCATAATTTACGTTGGAGGAATTATAAAAAATATGGTTGGCTCCAAAAATGACTATTTTTTTTGTAAAAATGACTATTTTTTCTCTCAGTGTATCTAGTTTGTATAAATATCCATTTTAGTTGGCGCAATTTAATGATATCGTTACTTTTGTAGAGAAGATAAAAATGTTTTTTTTTTCTAATAAAATATATTCAAATAATTAAATTATATAATTCTTGACTGGATGGCGCTTATTCTACTTACGCGCGCTATGCCACATATACTAAGTAGATAAATCGCGACTGTATGTCAGAAATATTATCGCAATTATACAATTGCAATTATATATGTATAAATTTCATTAACGTAGGACGTAAAAACGGAAGTATAAACAATAAGAATTGCACGGAGGAGCGATAAGTATTGTCCAAACGATTTCGACGAAAGTATTCTGTCGCGTGTCAAATATTCTTATACAATCAGATGTTTTGTATTTCTAACGATATCATTAATTAATGTATTCCAAGAGTCCAGCGCGCATCTGCAAGGAGGTTCTAAATTGTCTTATTCGCCGGCTGACGCGTAATCCGATTTGTTTCTCGGGCGATCTGATTGCGCGCGACCTTCTTCAACTTTCCTCGCCCTAACCCTTGCCGACGTTATCTCCCGGCATCCACCTTCGTTTGAGACTCCATGCGACCGGGAAGATTCTTGCCGATTTTTTTATTACCACTCGCTTACCGCGCATATGCGCGCCGGACGCGCCTCTTCTTGTTTCGCGATCGGTGATTTACGTTCGGACCGCGCTACCACGGTAATAGTCCATTAATTGATCTCGGATTCCCCTCTCCGTGTGGCTTCAGATACGCGGGAGACGGGTTTCGTGAACGCCATCACCGCCGCTGGAGTTACTTATGCGGTTACCAGAGCCTGCACTATGGGTGACCTCGTGGAATGCTCCTGCGATAAGATGACGTCGAAGGGTAAAAGCTTACTCTCTTAGTTTCTCTTTGTGATTTGTAATCCGCGTATCGATTTCCCATTAATTTCCCAACGGAATCTACAGTAATTTATAGGCTCTTAAAAACCCATTAAAACTAAAATTATCAGTTTTTGTTTATTTAAACAGGAGGATATACTTTTATATTTCTATTTGAGATAAATTGTAGTGCGACAGTAGTAAATTTTTCAAAGCTGATTAAGATTATTTGTATGTGTGAAAAAGTTGATAGATTCTTACCATCTTCCTCGCGATTGCAGTTTGAAAATAGGAGAAAATTGTGACTTTTCCACAGGTAATCGTCTGGCTAAATTTGCGCGTACGGTCGAAGCGAAGAAGAGTTTGCCGACGGAAGGAGACTGGGAATGGGGAGGATGCGGCGATAACGTAAACTTCGGCTTTAAAAAATCACGGGAATTCATGGATGCACCGTATCGTAAAAGAAGTGACATCAAAACGCTGGTAAAGCTTCACAATAACGACGCTGGTCGTCTGGTAAGTTATTTATTCTCTGTTCATTCTTAATTTTTATACATATTTCTGTTCAATCGTTATTTTTTCATCGTGCTTGGTGACGATAAGCGAAATCTTGCACACAATAATCCACTATAATGCCATGTCTCTTTAATTGTAAGAAATCTTCGAAAGACTTTGCAAAGTAAGCCTATATTTTCCGTTATTCTCAATGGCATTGGGCCCATCTTCAAGATTTTAGCAAAATTATTTTACTAAAATTAAAAGACATATTTTAGGTCTAATAATTTTAAGCAATAGTAGAATTTATCTCGATAACGAATACATTTACGCAATTCGATGTTTTCTTCAATTATCGAGTTTTTCATCAATTTGGGCCTCCGTACATCGTAGTTAGAATTTTAAAGTCGTCGGAACCTGGTAGAAAGATAAACTAGATATGCACGTTACCACCCGACGCGCTATGTGCATTCGCTTCTCAGGCCGTACGCAACTTCATGAGGACCGAATGCAAGTGCCACGGGCTCTCCGGATCCTGCACGGTGCGCACTTGTTGGCGCAAGATGCCGCCGTTTCGGGAAGTTGGCAACCGTCTGAAGGAGTCCTTCGACGGCGCGGCCAAAGTCATTCCCAGCAACGACGGTCACAGTTTCATCACCGAAGGCCCCACGATCAAGCCGCCCGGTAGGTTCGACCTGATCTACAGCGAAGACTCGCCGGACTTTTGCAAGCCGAATCGGAAGACCGGCTCCTTGGGGACGACGGGGCGTCAGTGTAACGCGACTAGTCCTGGAGTCGAGGGCTGTGAGCTCCTCTGCTGCGGCAGGGGCTACGACACCAGAATCGTCAAGGAGAAGGTCAATTGTCAGTGTAGGTTCCGGTGGTGTTGCGAGGTAACGTGCAATACGTGTCTCGTCAAGAAGACCATCAACACTTGTCGCTAGTGTCCACGTAAGTGAAAAAAAGACTTGAACTGATATCTGACAGTGTTGCGAAGCGAGTCGATGCGATAGTTCGTCCTGCGTGTGTTAGAGGAGGCTGAAGAGACAATGCCGAGAAAAATTATTCATATCCTTTGCGCAAGTCCCATTGATGTGTGCCATAACAATAGATCAGAAGATTACGATTGAAGAGTTTCGTAGAGTTTTGCCAAGTTCCGCAGAAGGTTGCGGTGCTAAAATACATCTTTAACAATCAGAAGAATATTAGGCGATCGAACGTTTCTTCGCCTGTTTCTTTTTTTTTACCAGTAATTGTCGAAAAGTGTCAACGATTAACTTATATTAGTAGTGTATTTCGAAGTTCAATATTGACGTTTAGCGCGAGTGAAACTTTTCGACTTCTATCGTTGCCATCACTATCGGCGGTTGATCCAACCGTCCCATTCTCTCGACACGATCGTGATAATGCCCTATTACGTAATAGCGTTTGTAATATATCAGTTTTTAGAATATGGTATTTGATCGTAAATATTCATTGACGCGAATATTCATTCAGGCGATATGTGATTTACAATTTATGGTGACCATAAAGGCTTGAATTGAATCTAGGTTAGCGAGAAGGACGTGTTGTAGGATTTCCGAAGAGGTTTATCGTGCGCGAGAAGCGGGATTGCGACGTCAGTAGTGCATGCGCGAGCCAAGTCAGACGCGAGTCGCGGATGCAACTAGACGCGATGTCTCGCGTTTACACGAAATAGCGTGTATCTTTGACTGTGAACCTACGAATTGTTACAAAGCTGAATATTTTGGTTACAGAAACGTGTATGTATATTGGACACTAATCCTGACAATTTTAGCAACGCTGGCAATATAGGTATTATTGTCAGAGATTTCTATTGTTACAATCAGGACCGGTTCTAGATTCTTGTTGACTTCTAGATTTTTGTTATGTGCGATATGTCAAACTGTTACTTTTTCCAAGCTGGTAACAGAATGCAAACAATAATTCACGCTAATATTATAGAAAAATGTTTTCTCTAATCTTAATGGAACGTTGTCATAACGAAGCATCGTGTAAATAATTTCAACAGTAAGTATTGTTAAGAAAAATGTAATAATATAAATCTGTTCTTGTGCAATTTATCTTTCGATGAAATCACATCGCTCTGACAAAGTCTGGTTGACTTTCTGCTATGTAGAATCGACTCCACATATAGTTGTTATTAGCATCGCCAACGCTGCGCGAGGCGATCGTGTTTCGGGCTTTCCACGTATCTCCAGTGCTCGTAATATGTATTAAGATATACATAAGATACCATAATGAATTTACGCAAAGCATATGGCCTATCGCACACACAATTGCATAGCGACATTTGCACAGCATAAAAGCTGTCTAAACCAATGAGCCTCGAGGATTCAGTCTCCATATTGATTTACATAACATTCAGAGACAAAAGAGTATTCTCCTTTTGAAGATATGTTTAGTTTCAACGTGAAAATCTTGAAATGAGATTATATTGCGTTAAAGGAAGAAACACTTACTTGAATGAAGCAATTTTATATAATTCAATCGAGAAAAATATACGCTTATTATTTACGAATAATTTTCTTGAATGGAAAGGGAACAATATATTGGATAGAAAATAACATATTTTCAAATCGAAGGTTACAATGATTAAAATGATTTTGTTGTCAAAATAATTATATGTATTCGTGACAATTATAGTATAATATTTAAATAAGACTGTAATATTGTTGGAATGTACGATTATTAAATGCTTCTAAGAAGATTACAGGTCGTTGCGTATATACAAAATAACAAACGCGTTAATTTGAGTATATAAGAGTTGATCTGACATCTTATTGTTTTTCTGCGTGCTCATTGGTCTAGACGATCTTATGCTATGCATGTCGACCGATCTCTTTCGCAAGGTCGTATCTCGATTTTCGGTTGTCCTGCTTAAATGCTCAGTTAGGACCAGGATGAGCGTTTAAACAGGAAAACAGGAAATTGTGTAGAATCGAGATACGATTTTGCGAAAGAGATCAGTCGCTATGTATAGGCCGAAAGTATATCACCTTTAGGTTTTGTGAGTATAACTTTCGTCGAAATGCACCGAATGTGCTCAAAATTTTACAGTAAACACCTGATAACAGGTACATCTTGTACACGAAGGGTAATGAAATTTGACAAAGTACATAATGATTTTCGAATTTTTCATTCGAGCAGTTTAAAATTATAGTTATGCTCAAACACTCGAAAGGCGATATATTATTGGTCGGTACTGTTGCTATGCAATTTTGCGCGCGATAACCCCATTCGTCAAAGTATCGTAACGCGCCGGTATTCGCATAGCAATGCCAGGTGAATCGCTTTCCTGCTTGAATCGCGATTTCAAGCAAAGTCCCAAGTAATGAATTCAAGTATCACTGGCGCCGGAAATATTTCAACGTTATGAAATAATTTAATTGAATATTTAATTTTTACAACTTTTTTTTATTAATCTTGTTGATCTTGTTGATTACGTCGAGAAGAAACTCGGGACTTTGCTTTCGTTTTACGCGTATCTATAAATTACACTGCTTTTCCTTCGCGTGATATAAGCTTTGTGCCATAAACAATTTGATCAATCAATATTTGCTACATGCGTCTACCGACCAATAAGATATACAAATTCTCCTTGTTTTTTTTAATCAGATAAACACCTCTTATTGATTCTTTAACCATATCTTGTTACAGGGCTTATTTTTCTCGTTTGTGTATATAAGACTGATCTAGAGTGTGTATTTTCGCGCAATATGAGTTGGATGCGGATAAAATTATACTCACGGACCAATCTTGTTTGTTATTATTAAGGTCTAGCAATTTATCTGCAGTGACGACTTATTTTAGAATGAACATATATAGAAAGAAAATATATATAAATAATTGTGCTTTAAATTTTAATCTATTCAATCGAACTTCAAATGAATTATGTCCTCCACGTTGCTAAGATTACAGGTAAGTAATAGCATTACATGCATATGTTTTCGTTTAAGATATCTTATAATATATGGTGAATTATGGTCCATACATATAAACATAACTGACAGATATATTATTAGAGGAAAGCCCTCTATTACGAGATAAGTTCCTAATATTAGATAGAGCGGGGTTGCGACTAAATTAACAGGTATCATCTGTTGGTTCCACCGTGAATTTATTGCCCTTGGAGTAAAATATGTTTAGTGGAAAATTCATTGTTAGATCGTGTAATCGTCGCGAAAAAAGATTTGTGGTTGAATGTCGATGTTAAAAACCCGCTGTCTCATATTAGAAGCCTATCTCCTAATGGGGGGGACTTTCCTCTACGTCTTTCGAAATTTTTACTTGTTATACAATGTTACATTTAAATATGTCGACAATTTTTAAAAGTTATACAAGTTTATAAAGATGTCATAAAATTTCTTCTGTTTGTACATTGGTTCCGTTGTTGCCTTTAGAAACTGAGATTGAACGTGTCAACAGTCTTCAAGCCCATTTTGATGTTACATATTGACTTAGTTTGCTTCCCTCCCTTTCTTACTTTCTTACTTTAATGATAACTATTATTTGAAAAGGAGACTTGAAACTTGTTTTGTCAAACTTGGAATAAAAAAAGAGTGCTAAGAGATTAATCTCGAAAGCTGTTTGACACGTTCCCGGACGAAGAATTTTTTGTCCCTTCGTGCCTGGAGATGTGATAATAGGGATAAATTAAGGAAACACCGAGAATTGGGAGGCCTCGTATATCAGGGCGCCGTGTAGAACACGGGCTTTTACCTGTAATTCAGGTTTATACACGACAGTCACACGGGCAATAAAAAGGACTACTGCCATTTTTTGTAAAATAGTTTTACGGCCACCATCAAGAGGAATTTCGCATAACCATAAAGGTTGGCCGAAGACTCGCGCCATATCGCGTGCATTCATCGCCTCTCGACGATAGCGGAAGCCATAAACTGAAAAAATTTCTTTGCCAGGGTCTTTTTAGGTCTTTCAGTCTGCTGGCGCGACAATTTTTTCAATTTTAAACTCTTGAAACCTAATGGATCCTCTTGCATCTTTATATTCACCGGTAACTGCATCGCTTATAGGAACAGAGAAGTTGTTACCTTAATGAAGAAAGGTATTGTCAAATGCCACTGTTATTTTACACTTTGAGGAAGAAACCAAAGAACTTGACGATTCACTTGCGTTTTCGATACTTTTGGAGGAGACGCAATACTTATAATATTGTATATATTTTTGTAAATTTATAATTGAAGAAAATGTTTAGCTTTGCGATTAATATTGAGATAAATTAACGAACGTTCAATATCAGTACAACAAATACTATAATGGTTGATATTACTTTGATATATAGCATTAAAATTTTAACGGAAAATATAATATATGGAACTTGCAAATTTGTCTTTCGGAGAACATTTTATATAACTTTTCACCTTTCTTTCGCTTCAGTTAGCGTTTCTATGTATAATTGATTAAAATATAGATTTTTCATGTATTATTTGTCCACTATGAGATAGACACATTATAAATGCAAAATAATCAAGAGTGCTATTAATTAATAATGAACAGTAGAGAGTGATTTGAAAAATTCTTGAAATCGCCATCTAACTGAGGATATTTACAGAACATTTTCTGCGTAACGTCACGAACGTCCGAGATTGCTTGATCAACGGCGATTTACCACCAACGGTTGCATTCCCACACACGAGCCACCCTCCTCCCCCAAAAAAACCCTCCTTAAAGAAAAGACTCTTAGAGAGGCGAGCTTACACCCTCTAATTTAATACGTGACGCGGCACGGCGCGGCGTGCGAGCGCGTCCGGGTAAAAGTCTCTTAATAGAGAGGTCGACCTCTCGGAGGTACGAAAGTGGTGAGGCGCAATTAGCCCCACCAAGGGGGACTGTCTGGACTCGATTAGCCCATGGCCAGGAGATTGGTCTGCCGCGGGACGACTGGGTGGTCCGAGCGGGGTAATTTTCGGCTGCTGTCGACGTTCCCCTTCGGGGGAAAAATGGCCCCTCGAAATTGGCCCCGGAGTTACCGTGTGCCGTCGGTCCACGACGCCATTTTTAGAATCTCCACCTTGCCCTTGCCTCAGCCCTCCTTTCGTCCCCTCCTTCCGTATTTCTCATCTTCGTCTCCCCGAGGCAGAGAACGGAGACTCCTCTCTCTATCTATCTTGAGAGAGAGAGAGAGAGTGGCTTCCCGGTAATTCAATTTTGGGAAAAAAACGCGGTACACCGGTTATTACGCGTTGATGAAAACATTGGATCATCAAGAACGGTGTGAGAATGCGGTTTCTTGGTTTCACCGTCGGCCATCGGGGTCCGTTGACAAAATGAAATCATATAATTTTATATTGATTTATTAAACATGCTAAAGATATTAAGGAAATAGCGAATGATTATATAGAGGTGGATTAATGTATGAAAATTATTTTATCTATCTTTTAAGAGATGTCTCGCAGTTAATATTTTTACATTAGGGTTATTGCTTTTAAATTTCAGATGGCATCGTGATACGTTTAAAGTCGCACTAATTAAGATCCGTATTAATTAAGTCTAATCTAGTAATTCGTTATCCCTCGCTTATCGCTCTGCCTCACGTATATAGACAGAGAAAACAAATATATTAAGTTGGAGTTGTAACTTTTAATGAACCAGACCCGAGACCGCACTTCAGCCGGAGCGCGGAGGATGGGCTCTCCGCAAAATGTGCGCATGCGAGGGATCCGCGCGCGCGGGGTTTTACGTACGACGGGGAACTCTCCCACGGCGTACGACTGTCCGACACCGTTCCCGGAACGATTAGGCGCGGAACAATGGTGCCCGCGGAACGCACGTGGGTCGTGACGCGCGACAAAACCGCAAAATGCGACCGTGATTAATCGGCCCTGGCCGCCCTCTTCGGCCGCGCAAGAACACACCGTACCACGGGAACGCGCCGTGACTCTATTTTCTTCTCTCCGGGGCCTCATGCCACGCTCGCGCAACCCTCCCGCGAGCGCGCGCTTAATGCGCGAGCACTCGCCCGTTCCACGTCTCGTGGAAGCCGATGATAAATTTCCCCGACAACGAGCGTTCGTTCCTACCCTCCCTCGCGCGTCCCGGCTAGGTGCAGCAACCTCCGTCGCATTTTTCGCGAATACTTGTGCTCGCTGGATGTGACACGGAAGGAACGTGTGCGAGACGTCGCGCAGCCAGTCACGATGGTCATACAGGGTGATTCAAAATAAGTATAGTGTCCTTGAAATATTGTATGTTTTATTCAATTCTGAGACGATTTTTCCTTTATCAAAATGTTCTCTGAAGCTTACTTTTTGAATTATAAAATGAAATAGTTTACGAATGACGGGCCGAGTAAGTACGAGAGGTAGACAGATGCGGCGTACGGCGCGACTCATCGTGAGCGCTTACGCGGGGCGACTCAGCTGATCGCTGCACACAATACATGATACACACACGCGACACATCTCTCTCTCTCTCTCTCTCTCCCCCTCCCTCCCTCTCTCTCTCTCTCTCACTCTCACTCACTATATGTTTTATAATTGAAAAACTAAGCTTTGGAGACAATTTTCGTAAGATTCTCGGAATTTCAATTCTTGGAAATGGTGAAAAATTCTTGGTAATTTAGGTAGTGCCACCTCTTTGCCGATCATGTTCTCCTGATACTTTGCCAGTTTTCGAGATTCCCGATTTTCGCGGTTTGAAGTTTGAAACTCTTGGAATTTTTGAAAAATTGTTGGAAATACTGAAAATTTTTGAAAAATTCTCGGAATTTTCGCGAATTTTCAAATTTCTTGTTTGGCTTCTAAACTTAATTTTAATGATACCATGCTGTTCTCTGATTTAGTCCGAATAGTGAAACACTGTCGGTCTGTACACAAAAGCCGCATAACTTGTATATTCAACAATTTTTCCATGAATTGACAGTTCTAGATACAAAAGGTGCAAAAAGTGCAGAGTCACTTCAGCATCCCCTTAAACGTTTAGCAACAGGTCTTAGCTGCTCTGTCATGTCTGTTCACGTGCAATCTAAGTCTTCATGAATATCTATGTCGATGTGAAAAAATTGAACATTGTCATATTTCAAACCGTTTTTATTCTAATACATTAAACAATATGACACTTAAAGAAGGTATATTAAAAAATTTCAATAATGCTCGAGGAAATTCTTACGAAAAATCCACGACTCAATCTGAACCAAAGGAACGTGTATATATCGCGCGAACATTCCCGCGATCGATTAAGTGTTTGCGTGCTCGCGCGTAGCAAACAGAATGCACTCGTGGAGAACGAGGGGTCCGATAAGGATACCATCGAGCGTGTACCGTCGCGACACAGCAAATGACCATCAGCCCCAGGACTAATATACCCGGGGCCGAGGCGTCCGTCGCGAACGCACACACGCGCGCGAATCCGAATTGGACGTCGTACACGAGATTACACGTGCAAGTCGCGAACTGCAAGTGTACGGGGGCAAAAGATACGCCGAGGCGCCGGAGGTGGTCGTCAGCGGTTTCGAGTCGGGCGCGCTGCTCCGACGCCAATATTAATTAAACGATCCCATAAGCGCCTAACAAACTGGCCGTACGTTAGGCGGTTTATTGGGGTCTCCGAGCGGGACGTTAAAATGTTCCAATCTTAATTAGGTAGGTGTTTACAGGAGGATAATTCCACGGGCCTTAAGCCGCTGCGCCGTTTCTACCGGGCGCGGGCCACCGGGCACGACGCGACGCGCGGGGGCCTCTCTTTCTCTCTCGCGACGGGTCTCGCCGAGCGTCCTCCTTGCGGATCCACTTCCCTCCGTGCCGCCGCGTCGTCGGTTCCACTCCGATACGATATTACCGGTGTCCTTTGCCGCGCGCTGCGCCTCTTCGTTTTTGCTCTCCCCGGGGATGATCTTTCGATGTCCACCTCGCGTCTTTTCTCTCCTTCGCGCTCTCCGCATCTCTCTGCCTCCTTCTCCCTCCTGCCTCCTCGAGGAGTGCCAGAAGCACACCTCGAGGGACGCGGAATACCGATTATGGTGGTGGAGGAGGTCATTGAAATCTTTATGGTTTCTTCAGCTTCTCGGAATTTCGATGCCACCGATATACACTGGTCTTGCGTAATTATCTACCAGCATTTTTTTTCTTACCTCCTTTCTCTATCTTCGGGCGAATCAGCGAACGAGAGAGAGAGAGAGAGAGGGAGAGGAAAAGAGAGACGAGTGACACGGCGAGAGAGAAGCCGCAGCGATTCGACAGGGAGTAATTTTCCTTTACTGTACAGGACGATAAGATTTTTCGGCGAAGAAGACTTGCAAATTAAGCGGCAACGTACGCTTTATATATGCACATTTCTCTACGTCACAGTAATTGAGAGAGGAAATGTATAGCTGGATCTGATAGTCCTAAAGTACAGGATAGCCAGAAATACAGAGATAAATGGGACATACAGGTAAATTTTACTCGATCGAGTATCGATACCAGGATCTCGTTTTAAGCCACTATCGGTACCGACGAAATACAAATTTTATATGTTATTTTGAAAACATTTGTTAACGGTCCGACGTTCTGGCGAGAGGCTTACACTCGATGCAAAAGAATCTCGTATTCCGCTATGCAGCTACGCCACGCCGCAACGCTGCGTAAACAGCAATTTGCGCTCGTTAGAGTAGCATTTAGGAGCACTTAGCGCTTCCTCCGGGCGACCTTCCGCGTTCTCCAGACAGATTAGGCTAATTCTCGTACTAGGACGGTGCACCCGCAACTTGCGGAAGTGCAGGGTATGATAGTGCGGTAGATAACGCGTATCGCATCATCGATCCTGGAGCGTCGAAGGCTGAACTTTCAGCTCGTAAAAACAGGATCGCTATTATCATTTGTTTGACGTGCGCAAAATCATAATTGGCGTTTCATATGCGTACTATCTCAATAATACGTGAAACAGTAATTTGCAAGATGAACAATATTCGTATGAAATAGAGAGAAATACAGATTTCACGATCATTACGTTTTCGATTGGAGATAGATTGTTTTTAAGTAATTTATGCTAATTAATACACCAGCGATTACTGTTATATAATTATAAAATTATTTCAAAGGTAAGGCATAAAGTTAAAAAATATGTTAACGACAGAGAGCCGTTGTTAATTTCGTAAAAATCATAAAGCAAAAGATTGATTAGAATATTTAGTTTAGAACAGATGACGTGTACAGATTAGTGAAAGTATAAAGCTAATAGTAGACGAAGGTACGGCGAGTGTTTCACTAAAACGAGACTGGCAGACAAATTCTTACTTCGAGATAACGACACTTATCAATTCGTTCAAGGAGAGCCGCAGAGTGGCGAGGCATATAATATTATATACTTAACGTTTGCGCAAAAATCCCAGCATTATGGATGGAGAATGCAACTTTATCGGCGTGGCACTTTTAAAGGATCGTTACACGAAGGCAAGCAACGATCTTAAAGTTAGAGTCGTGCACATGCGGTTGCATAGTTTATGCGAATCGCACGGCCGACGTTGAGTCTGTCAGAGACTCGACAGTTACTTCGATGTGCCTGGATTAATGCGAACTGCAATTTTTCGCTCTCTCATTCTCCTCTCAAGCAATTACGTTATCAATGTACGTAAATTGTGACATAAATTATACGCAATACTTACAATTTACATAATCCGAATACCAACCTGGTAACATGCAAGATAATATTCGCAATCATTGGGTCAATAACTTACTTATCGACTCGTTAACTATGCACTTTACGCAAATTGATTCTTGCCCTGTAACATTTAATCGTCACACTTGTCCTTTTCTTATCTTCACAAATTGTAACAAATTGCGCAACGCAAAGGCTTCGATTTTCACCTTTTTTTTTTGTTTAGGTAACGTTCAGGTAGAGAGGAACGCGCGAATTAAAGTTGCTTGTACACTTAATGGCCGCGCTCTAATAACCGAAAGATCGCTGCTAAACGCGACTTAACATTCTCTTAGCGAGTAGTAAACCGATACGGCGCAACTGGTTCTACGAACGTTAAATGTGCCATGCTATCCGTATCCCGCGTATGTTACACTAATTGGACCCGACACGCCATACCGGCGAGAGATTTTCCGTTTTACTCGGCCAGCTAGGGCCTCGACCGGTCGAACGCACCGCTTCCACGCTTCATCCGGGAATCGTTAATTAGGGCTCTCAATATCCGTGAGGTACGCGACTACATAAAAGTCGAGCGTAAGCTATACGCCTTTGTGACGAGATTGCGTCGCGCCTTTTGTGGCCCTATGGGCCACTCTTATAATACGGAGCGCTTTCGCGTAGATAATTAGCGAGATTTCGGGATAGCCATGAACCTGTCGAAAATGACATACTCGAAACCGTTGGCGCCGAGCCTGGGGATCCTCCTTTTTAACAAAGTATCGTCGCGATCCTTTATATTACGACCGGTACACCTTTAGGAAATCGTGCACTGATTGTGAATGCCATGCGTTCGTACGTGCCGGAGAATAAATTATATTCCGAGACCCGTCTTATTGGGTTTTTGCGTGCTCGTTCATACATTCCTTCTTGACTTGATAGAATCCGCTGTCTCGTAAAAATCGACTCCTATTATTTTTCGAGTTCGTTGTCCGCAAGTAAATTATTTCGGTCAAATGTCCCACTTCAGCCATGGATGATTATGGAAAATTCGGCGTGAAATATCTTATTACATATTTTGAAACACGCTCCAGTAAGGCTCCTGGTCTTTGCTGCAGTTGTCCTTGTTTAGTGGCGTTCATAAACAGCTGTAAGTTGAATGTAATACGAAGTCTATTCACGCGTCTGCGCATAACCTGCATGACTAAGCTTTGTATCACATCTATTATTAATGATTGTTTATATAATATATAATATATTATATATAAATATATTATATATATGTATATATTATTTATATTATATATATAATTAATAAACTATCATTTTCCTTGAATTGTTGATAGTTTTCGGATAATTTTATGTGTACTAAAGCGGTCTGAAATGTTTTCTCATCTCAATTTCATCTGAAAATATACTGCAAGAATT
>NW_011967220.1:1761937-1781034 GCF_000949405.1 Vollenhovia emeryi
ATAAATATTCTTTCTTACAAATTAGTTACAGTTTCGACCATGAATTTTCATTCTTTTCAAGTAAATGGCACACAATTATCTGTATAACAATGACATTTATCCACACTACACCATTAATCTGAAAGGTGAATACATAAGTGAAATGTGCGTCCTATAATAAAAAGTATTTTTCGCCGTTGGACGTCTAACATTTGCTACCATTTCTGACGTGTTTCTCACGGCGAAAATTTATTTTTTATTATAGGACACACATTTCATTTATATATTTAGACTGATGGCCCAGTATGGGCAAATGTCTTTTTATTATAGGACGCACATTTCACTTATGTATTCACCTTTCAGATTAATGGTGTAGTGTGGATAAATGTCATTGTTATACAGATAATTGTGTGCCATTTACTTGAAAAGGATGAAAATTCATGGTCGAAACGTAATTTGTAAGAAAGAATATTTATGGCCAGTTGTGTCGAGCAAACAATTATTTCTATTCGCAGACGAAAGAAAGATTTGTTCCCTGGTTTAAATTTAGATCTTCATTCTGGCCTCTGCTGTCGTTTGACCTTATCTAATAACGTCAGAAGCGAGAAATGGCACGCTGAGAATTCTTGCAGTATATTTTCAGACGAAATTGAGATGAGAAAACATTTCAGACCGCTTTAGTACACATAAAATTATCCGAAAACTATTGTTATAAGATAATTGTGTATCATTTACTTGAAAAGAACCAAAATCCCTGGTCGTAATTTGCAATAAAAAAATATTTTTTAGCCAGTTGTGTCGAGCAAACAATTATTTTCCAAGTCTAAAAGTTAAAATTTGATCGAAGTGGATTTTAATCAAACCTGACTCTGAGAAATAAGGTACGTTATCGATGAAGTTCAAATTACAAAATTGCTCCTGATTTTTTCATTGCTCGCGAATCGTTTTGAAAACCCGGGCCGACTTTGTCCACCGCGCGCACGGTCTTTGAGACACCGCGCGAGATGCTCGTAAGGGGTGTTTAAAAAAGAAGCGACCCGAGAGCGAGTCGGCACGACGCGTCTCCGGCGCGTACGCGAGGCAGGACGATAAATATCTTTATGCGCTGCACGTTGCGAGCGCGCACGACATTGTGGGCAATGGTCGTAAACCGACATGTTCGTGCCCCCCTTTCCGCGCCCTCGTGTCGCGCCCCCCTTGACCCTTCTCGTGTACCCGATGCCAGATTATACGCGCTGGACCGCGGCACCGACAACTTCATCCGCAGGGCGCCTCTGATTTATCCTTATTAATAAAACTTTAAAGTCCTGTTAACATGTGCCGGAATGGGAGGGAAGAGAGACGGGGTTGTGTGCCCGAGGGAATTGCATGACAGGGTGAGAACGTGGGCGGAGAGAATTCGTCATGACAGCAAAACTATTGCTGCGCACTCGATACCGTGTCGATGCGTTTTTCGAGACGCGTATACTTAAAATTGACATCGCGAGTCTTACGATGTAAACGAGATCGCGTTGTTTAAAAGAAAATACATACGTGTGCAATATATCTCTTTTTCCGTGTTGTGCAACCTATGAATCTCTTTTCCGTTTGCTTCACACTTCAAGTTACAACTTGATCCGTATATTTGTTCTCTATGAGAAACTGTAATAAAGTCCACTATCGTCACCGTGATCGTCTGTATACAACACTCTATTCTACGTGCTATTACCATAGTATAACTAGTAGGTCCATTCTCTGTCATTTGTTTTGCGTCGATCTTTCATTGACTGGACCAGCACAATGTCGGATGCGCAGAAGGGATCGACGCAAAACGAAACAAATGACCAGAGTGGACCTACTAGTTACACTATGGTAGATCCGCTCCGTCATTTGTTTCGTCTTGCGTCGATCCCTTCTGCGCATCTGACATCGCGTTGGTCCAGCCAATGAGAGAAAAGTTTTATGTGTGGTAGTGTATAAAAGCTATACTACCACACATGTACAACTAGAGTACGTACACACATACGCCGCTGGATTTGGACCAAAGACATGGCGGAATACCACGTGATCGGGGCCGAAGAGGTCAAAGGGCAGAGAGTGGACTAGTTATACTATGCTGTTACTGCTGCCACAATCTTTCGCTCGAGATTGTTGACGCCGCGCGTGTTTTTCAAACGTGCTAAATGCGATATAAATGCGAAGAGGCGAAACGCGTGCGTCGTAATTGCGAGACAATATCGATCCCTCGAACGCACGGGCACCCAAAGTTCCCCGATCCGGTCCGCATTGCGACCACACATCGGTTCACAGCGGGGTGCACCACGCAGCACCGGGGGATGCGTCGTGGAGAGGGGACAGCGCGGGTGAATGAGCAGCGCCTATCCACGAGATATCAGGCATTATTAAAAGTATATAAACACCGTGAGGTAAGACGCGAGTTATGGCCCGGCCTGGCTGTGAATTAAAGAGTGGCGACGACGGCACGATGCGAGCACGAGATAAAGAGAGCTATCGAAACCCCCTATATAGGTCCCGTGCCTCTCATCCAGGCTCTCCTTCCTTTTCGCTCCCACCTCATCCTTTCCCCTTATCTTTCTCTCATATGCCGCTCGCGCGCTTTGGTCCCAGGGAAATTATGTCGTTTCTTCGCACGCGGCTACTGCTCGTCCGATGGCTTCATCTCTTGCGTGTCACGTGTATATGTTTCTGTATTTTCGTATTTTCAAGGGCTTTGTGGAGGATTGATGGAGAAATACGGGATAATAGATTTTGATTTATTATATTATAATAATGGTATAATTCTCTACAACTTCACATCCCTTCGATAAGCTTCCTCTACAATAGTCGCCCTCGTTGCGACCAGTTGCGACTGCGACTATTGTAGATGAGATTTAATGCTTTTTTCGTTTTGATATCGTGCGACATAATATGTCATTTGAATCTTGTAGTTCGGATATAATTGACGTCTTCTTTAATTCTTATAATTATTATTGTAGTTACTTATGTTAGGAGATTGAACAGACTTGTAATTTTTTAGCAACGAATTAATTATCGTACGATTGGTACATTATTTGTCACATAATTTTATTTGTAACTTTATTTTTCATTCAAGTCGAGGTTATTAAATTTCGCCATAAAATTTGACGCGATCACGCGAAATGAACATATTATAAATCGAGCGCTTCTCCACGAGGACTTTAGAGATACGGTATCGGAGATGCCGGGAAAGATGTGACCCGGCATTATATCAATCGCTACCATCGTCATTTTTTTAGGGCAGGATGAGTCGATACATTCGTTGTGCAACGTTTTACGTGGCATTCGCTAACGCGAGCACGGCCGGTCGACAGTAACGAGAGCACAGGGGACCTTGCGTGGGGCATTCGAGAGATGCCGAGCCCTAATGAAGCCGTTTTGGTGAACGGGCCCACCGTCGTCCCGCCGGTGGCTGAGGGGGAGAGATCGATCCCTTATCGACAAGACTCGATCTGAGATCGGCGTTTAGGCTCACGATCGGCTATCGATCCTCGACTTCGCCTCGATGGAACTCCAGACGTAATTCACGATCCCCCGTCGTCTCTCTCTCTCTCTCTCTCACACCCACACACACATCTCAGATCGTATTTGGTCGTCTTTTCGATTGAGTCGCTCGTCAGTGTCGACTGCACCCCCGCGGATCGCACGCATGACGATCAACGGAGCCCGATAGCGGCTCTCTCGTCATTAACCATTTACCAATCGCGATGTCTCCACGTCATGACGATGCGGGACGATAGTGGCGGATGGTAACGGACATTGATGCGAGAATAATTACAACGAGCACTTCCATACGAGACGAAGGCGCGCGGACAATGGCCGTGAAGCCCGATGGCGATCCTTATGACTTTTTGATATCCATTGCTTATTTGTAGCTTCATACGGTTCCTTTGTAAAACAGAAGAGCTTTAATATGTTGAAGCACTCGCAAATGTAAATCTAGAAGTAACGATATATTTTTAATAGTCCTATTTATCGCAGCGCTAATAACACAGCGTTCCCCTCCTTATATGTTCGGGAAATTATTGTAGAAAATATGATATTTACGTTACAAGAAGTAACGCTCGATTTCGCGCTGCTGCATTAGAGCAGTTGAGCATTATCGAAAGTGTTTACCGCCTCGTGGAAGCTATCGTTTCTCCCTTGAATGTGTCGAGAACAGCCCACGACTGTCCGAAGCGACAGCTCAATCCCACGAAATGCAATATTAATTAGCCCCCTCGTCCCGTTCCTTAAACGGTTGTACCACGAGGGTGGACAGGGTGGGTCGCGGCATGTCCTGCACTTGTCCCGTCGTCCTCTCGCTCATGTCGCGTGTCCACCCACGACGGCCGCGATATGGATGCGAGCATTTAGCCGACGGGACGCTGCGCAGGAAGGTCCTGAATCATCGCGCTCCTACGGAATGGCCGCGTCGCCATTACATACGCGGACAGCAACATAATGTAACATACGCACGCGCGCGCACGGTCAACCACCACCCACATGGTGGGACGATCTCGCCGTGGCGTGGCTCCGCGGACGAAAGTCGATCGGGGAGCGATCGTAAATCTCGCACGGTGACTTATCGCGACATTATACGTTGTTAATTAATGAGCATCTGGGAAAGTACCGTTGCCATCTTTATGCCAGGTCTATTGGGCGCACGCAATGCAATTTTATCTTACATTCTTCACCGCAAGAATGAATTCTTTATCATTCAACTCTCTTTCTTCATTCACTTTAGTTATTTACGCGTCGATGAGTTCAAATGCTCTGCTGTTTTATAGACTTTCGATTTTTTTTATACTGTACATATGTGCTCGTGTAAACTTGAATTGGAAGAAAGATTTCTAAGGAAGTGCGTACAGCAATTCCGTTACGATGTTTTATTAATAATTAAGTACATAGCAAATCTCTATTGTTATTTCAACCTGTTCAAAAACTGGAATTAAATTCCCTAATTGATTGCATCACAAGACCGCTTAGAACTTCTTTGAGATCAAGGAACCTGTATCTGTGTAGATGTGACTTTAGGTAAGAAAAAAACGAAAGCGAAAGAGGTTTAAAATGGCGAAAGGGTATTCGGCTGTAATTGGCGCCAATTAACCGCAGATAGTGAACTCGATGATGTACGATATAATACTAGTATTCATGATATTTCTTCAAGTATTCGATGAGTGGATTATTTATAGCCGGATCGATCGGGTCGAGTCTTGGAATCTCGGTATATTTATTGCGGAGTCCTGATGTACACAGCCACGACGTACGATAGCGTCTATGTTTTAGAGATCAAGATGTAAGTCCGGTAACGAATCGTTGGCATGTTTCATTAATTACGACAGTAGGAAATCATCGCAGGATTTAATCTTCGAGATGATTATCGTAGTTTAAGGAAATAAGAAATAAACCTAGCTGCCGCTTCCACTGCCCGCAGTTTACCTGCGAATACACACGAAGCTTATCTTCGATCGTGAAATCTTTATCTAATTCTAACAATAATTTCTATTTCTTTATTTGTACTTTCGCGAAGTGCAGAGTAAAAGTCAAGAATGCCTTGAGAACGCACGCATCATCGAACGCAATGACGTATCGTCGATGCGTGCTAAGTGAGCGGTTAGCTAGCCGCGGCAATTAGCATCAGTGTCGCACGGCTGCTGTTGCTCCTGTCGTTGTTGCTGTCGCCATCGCTGACGCTTCTCAATTGAGCGTGCGGGACACGCTTGGCTGCCCGGAAAAACGACTTTAGAATCTGTTAAACTGTGCATCAATAACCGATCTTAGCATTGTACACCGGTGTAGCCCGTGGCTGGGTCGTCGAGCCAAGTAAAGTTCGATAAAAGTATTTCTCAATCTGAGAATGAATCAATGAACAGTTTCGCGTCAGGCGAGGTTCTTCATCGTACAGATTGCATTTAAGCGAACGTTTCCCTTTCTAAAAAAGAGATGTTATCAGCGCGAATGTCGTTAAGGTAGTTGTTTCGCGACAGTAATGCTCAAAAGTTTCTTCCAGACAGGAACCAGCACTCATAGTTTTACAACTAAATTTCAGTTGTAAAATATATAATCTATATATATTTATAGAATATTTGATTGGGATATTCTGAAATTAAGAATATTTGAACTCCAGAAGAATATCCGTAGATAACATCAAGAATTATTTGACGCCAGTAAATGACTAACAACGATTAAGCTTTTAATCGACCATAACTGGCGATGTGTTTTTAACACAGAAAATTTATTGCGAAGAATATTACCTTAGCCAGGGTTTGAATCTGGACCTCCCTACACTCTAGGCGGGCGTCTCACCGATTCGACCACCGAGGCATATGGTAATATTTGTCGCAATAACAACATAGATGTTCTCTACGCTTATATATTTTCGACTTTTGTGAACTGTGCACCGATACGGATCGTCGGTTGTACACAGCACTATCGAAACGCGATTTTCATAGAACTATGTGTGCTGTCTGGGTTGTATTAGGTGCGACAGCAAACCGTTTGCTGTGGTTTAGAAATGTATAGTTACGGCAGCAAAATACTTTTAGCAAACCGTCATTAGCTATGGTAGCAACATTTTTTTTCAGTGCAAGCGGAGACAACATGCGAAACAATTTAGCTACGGTTTTTATAAAAGTTACGCGACCTTACAATCACGAGCGATTATGTCAGAGTACGTTTTTTGACTCCGTCCGCGTTTAATCCCGTCAAATTTGCTTTCAGCAAATTCGGTGCATCCCATTAGCATATGCAAATTCCAATGCGTCGTTCGTAAATTTTTCCCGTCGCGATTCCAATACTGTAAATCCGTTTACGCCCCCGTCTCGCTGCCTGCCCTTCGTCAGACGCGAAGCGACTCGAAACTCGAGGCTAGGATCGCGTGGGCATGGATGGACCAACCGCGTCCGCCATGAGGCCGGAACGGAGGCGAGGAAAAAATCCCTTGTGGTCGCAAAACAAAATGTCACGTAATTATCGCAGTAGGTGTTCCATCGCGGTCCCCCCCCCCCCTCCCGTCCCTTCATCCTCTGTGCTCCCCGCTTACGGATAACCTTCCGTAAGACCCGGCATGGAGCAAAAAGCGCAGCGAAAAACCACCGGGAGGATCGTAAAACGGGCCCGTTTATGAGCACCAACGCGTCCGAGAGGAGAGAGGGCGTTTCCACCGGCTGCTATAATAAACATTCCCTATCGGCCGCCTAGAGGCGCAGAGGAAGCACCTGCGCTTTCTCGATGCGGCGGTTTTCTCATCGATACGTCGCTGTTCCCTCCTCGTGGAATACTACCTGAGATTTCACGGACAATCATAAACGACGTAAACAGAACAAATTTTTCTTTATTTTGGCATTTCAAGAAACTTTCTCAGTTTCTATGTCGAAAGTAATCGTTAATTGAAACGGATAATCGTGCTTTCATTTATTAAGTTTAATGCTAAAGATGCGAGTATAATATTGGATTATTGATACAATCCATCTTGACAACATGAAAGTTTTTTTTATTAAAAAGATTGTGAGTGCACGAGGTAAACGCTTGCTAGAAGGATTAAGGCGAATTTATCAGACTGATTGTTGAAGATAATTTGAGATGCTTACGTCGCGTGCGCAATGCGAGAGCAGATGGGAATAAAGAAAAAGATGAGTGGAGCAGCAACAGTGAAAGAAAGAAAAAGATGGAGGCGAAGGAGAGGGGGAAGAAGGGTGAACGAGGAGGAGGGAGCGGAAAGGGCCGGATAGCGGGCCTCTAACGCTCGGACACCGTTAAATTATCGTTATTGATTCGTAATTATCGGGAAATAACTCAATAAAGGGCCTGTGGATTATGGTGCGGGCCATCAATAAAATATCAATTTCGATAATGGCCGCCGGGCCGGAGGATCACGCGAGACCGGGCGAGAAGGGCCGAGGGGAAGGGGCGAGGACCGTAGGGCGATTTTGACGCCTCTCTTTCGCGGCGGCCTTGCCGCGTAATTACGAGCCTCGCGGAACACGGCGGTGGGTCCGACCAGGCCCTTAAGCTTTGCTCTGTCTCTCGCTTCTTCTTCTCACCTTCCTTCTCCTCTTCTTCCGCTATCGTCTTCTTGCTTCCCGCGTCTCGCTGCCATTCACGTCTCGCTTCCCTCTGTTATCAATATGCATAGACGTATCGTCGCTCATTTTGCCGATGTTTCCGGCAAACTGGATACAAAAGTTATTAAAGGAGACTATAAAAGTCAGCAAAGAAGATTTTAGCGCTTCATATTAGTAGGTGCGAGTTGCTGAATGCGTGCCACTTTATAAGATATTATTTATTATATTTCCCATTTGGTCACTGAGAAAAATTTACATCGGATAAACCAATTCAATAGTCAACTAATCAGAATATTCTTCAATGTCTCCAGCGGTAATTAACAACGTGAGTGTTTTCTTGACCATGGCATTTTTAATAATACTTTACTTTACCTGGCATTTTTAATAATACAAAAAATTTGTTGCGAAAAATTTAAGTCGAGCAGTTTAAAGTCGAAAAATAGACGCAAAGACAACATCTTTATACTGTTATTGCGACAAATATCGCCATATGTCTTAGTGGTCGAATTGGTGAGACGTCCGCCCAGAATGTAGGGAGGGTCCAGGTTCAAACCCTGGCTGAGGTAATATTCGTCGCAATAAATTTTCTGTATTATTAAAAAAGTCAGGTATGGTCAAGAAAACACTGACGTTGTCAATTAAACAGTGTTTCCGACGGTTAATTTTTCCATCCGACGAAATTTGATTGAAAAACCGATCATATTTTTCATCGGATATACTGGGAATTAATGCGAAGCAAGAATATAACTAACTAAAGATACAATACAGATACAGATAAATGGATACGTACGGATTTGTAAATCTCGTAATTATAAACAGCTCTGTCGAAAGTAGTCCGACTAATCTTAGTGTCGTCTCTTATTCCCAAATAGAGGGTCCTAAGGATTATCTTGTGATCTCTATGGTGACCCATGCAGTTTCTGAATGGAATTCGTCGCGCATAAACTCGGATTTTTTGTCCGAGCGAATTATTTGTGCACGGGGAGTGACTGGTCGATCTTGTTCAGGGATGAAGGGGTTGATTATCCCTTAGCATTCTTCCACGAACGCAACGGGCGAGTGGCTCGCAGTGGGAACTTGTTTCTGAGAGAACATATCCAAATCCTTTCTCATCCCGGTAACTTAACTGTATGTCTGCGGGGATTGTATTTACATACTATTCATAAGAAAATCTGCGCCAAATCTACATCACAATGTGACATCCACGCGGTGCTCCATATTCGTGATAGGAAGCGAAGTTAATGATTGCAAATCACTGTCCTGGAAGAAATGAAGCTAATAACGATAATCAACAAATATATTGCGAAAGCACGGTTACGCACGCTGCTCGTTACCTATCGATACATCTAATTGCGCGCGTCCAGCCACAGGAGGACTACGAGTCTCTCCGCAGAAATGATGTTGCGAAACGCAGCCGCTTATTAGGGATAAACGCTGCGTCGCGGCGCGTGTAAAAGTGATAACAATAATCGTGCAAATAGACCGCCGTTACCCGTTACTTATCTCCGTTTCTGTTGCACTTGTTTATCCGATAGTATCGAAATGCCACGCGATTCAAGGCCGCCGAGGCTGCAGGCGACACTCGCAACGCGGTGTAATGGACTTTAGAGCTTGTAAAATAGTATCCTATTTTGCGCGAAACAACGTCTAAATTATTGACTCTGTGACTCCGGATCGAAATCGACGGTAAACTGATTTTTTTCTTTTTAAAACTCGACTCGCTTTCCGTTCGAGCGATCGAGGGGCATCTCGTAACAAAAATCTCAGACACCAAGGGCGTTAGCCCGCGTATATAAATTACGGGCATAATCTCTGGCCCAAAGCGTAAAGAGGGAAAGAGCGAGGGAGGGAGAAAGAGAGAGAGAGGGAATGACAGAGGAGCAAGGAGCCAGCAACGACGATATGGGTGTTCCTACGAGCCGATGGCTTCCTGGAGAGAGTTGCTACTCATGCCGCGTAATGCAGCCGTGCGCCGTAATTTTTCGTTGCCCGCGACGCTGAATCCCGTCTTCTAATGCACGACAGTTGCAGCATGCCACCTGTTGGAACGCTCGCCGGCGACGGAACCGTTCGTCGATATGGCTAAGTATTATCGCGACTTGCAATCTGTCGAAACGTACGCGATCTCCGAGAGAGAACTGTCGGCTGTTACGCGCCAGAAAATATTGTATCGCGATTTGTACGCGATATTTAGATACATTATTAATACACAGGGAGAATTTTCTCGAAAAGTTTCTCCTGAAAATCACGTAATCGTGCAGGACAAGATGACACTTCGAGGCACCGATTCTGTGAAGAAAAAAAACACTGTTAGCAACCCATTTTGGGGCCCACAATTAGTAATCGAATTACTTGGATTGTTCGTAACTCTAATCTTTTACGAATTTTACCCCGCGTAACTAAAAATCGCAATTAGCTAGTCTATCTATATCTAAGATTTTTTTAATAATATACTAATCAATTCTCTCAATTAGTTCTGTCGATATTCAGTAACGCAAAAGTAATTTTCACTTAAGAGGCACTAACTCAAAATTTTTCCCAGAGTAGAGTTACGAACAATCCAAATAATTCGATTACTAATTGTGGGCCCCAAAATGGGTTGCTAACTGTCTTTTTTTTCCCAGAGTACGAGAGAATTTTACTAGTAAAATTTCAAAAAACTCGCGTAAAGTTCTTCAAAATTTCCTACGATTACATAATTTTAAGAGAAAATTCTCTCCGTGTACCGCTAGACTAGTTTGTGCGCGGATGTTTGAAAATTGTATTGCAACGCAATTGTTGTTAGCGGAATTATAAAACGGAGGATACAGAATAGACAATGGGAGCGACAATGAAGGAGCACGGCCGAAGCTACTGATCCGCGTATGCTAATTCAGCCGAGCATTCTCTTCTTCTTTTTCGATAGACGTCGACGCAAGAATGAATCGAGTCCTCGAATGACCAGGTGGTCCGTTCCTCGCGCATGCAACTGAGTACGTTCGATTTCTTTGCCCGCAGGTCGATTCCATTCGAAGGTTTCTCGAACATAAAGTCTAGTGAAGACTGAAATGTCTTACATCATTTTCTCACGTGTATGAATAGCGATTCATATCTAAAATTTGAATTGCAACAATCATAGCAGTGTATTTTAAAATTTAAGCGATAATTGGCGATAACCAGAGAGACTCAAGTTCTCGCGCGATTAATATGTATTTTTTCAAGACTATTCTCGCGTTAACCGATCGCCGAGCCCGATGCTCAAAGACGCGCACCGATCAAGCAAATACTACGATGCGCAGCGAATCGATAATCCTCCGGGAGAGAAATAGCGAGCACGAAAATCGCCCGGAAAAAGTCGGATATCGACGAATCACGGCGTGGCCCACCATCGGCGGCGGTAACCGCGTCTTTGTTTTGACGCCTCGATAGATTCTGCTCGACTGAACGCGAGACATTTCCAATATCGTAAAACCATTAATTATCATCCCGGTCCTGGTGTCGGTGTATCGGAACCGCCGGATCCTGCCGCCCCCGGCTACTTAGGTGGCCGACGGCGCCTGGGTGATGTATTTCGGTGTTTTTGTTCGACATTAATAACGACGTTGCTCCTCTCCTCGGCGTTTCCCAAATAAAAGAACACATCGCTTCCACCACAGGTATATACATACATATATATATTTTTTTTGACGGCTCGTTCCTCTTCCCCGCCTCACTTCGCGGGCGCTGATGCGGGGTCTGGTGACCGTTATAATTTCGGGGAGACTAATTTTCGTAGCCGGAGTCGCGCGAAAATCAATCCCGAGTCGCTCATTACGTGTAATAGCCGCCGGAGAGGCTCGCTAATAAAATCATGTCGAACGATGTAATTTCTAAAAGACATAATTCGTAGACTAATAAAAGTCGATAATTACGCTATCAAACGGAGGTAACGGTGAGATTTTAGATCGGCGCCGCGATTATATACCGCGTCTCAACGAGTCCTACGTCCGGGTATAATTTCAGAGGAATGAATTCAATTTTTAATCGTGTATATCGCAATGAAAATACACTATTACTTTCTCTTACGCTGAGAAAAATTTCCACCGGATAAACCAATTAAATAGTGTTTCCGATGGTTAATTTTTCCGATTCCTTTTTCCGATTAAATTACGTATTTATCCGATGAAATTTGATCGAAAAACCAATCATATTTTTCATCGGATATATCTGTTTGTTATTATGTAATTGGATTATCCGATTACATTCAATCGAAAATTTTGCTCAGTTATATTGCGAGATGTCTTTATATATTATTTATCATTAGTGCATGTATATTTATGGCTTATATTATTAATGTATCCCCGAGTTGAAATTTTGGCCCTATGTTGAACCTTTAATTCTGTTATATAGTAGGACCTAAGACAGTAAAAGAGGTCGAACTGCAAGTACAAAGTTTGCTCCTACTTTAAAATTGATATTGTCGGAAATTTCTACTTTAATTCCAATTTAGCATTAAAGTAGGTTATTTTAAGTAGGAGCTAAAGCAAATTTTTAGATATGTCTCATTGTCAGTGGCCGAATTGGTTGAGACGCCCGCCTAGAGTGAAGAGAGGTCCAGGTTCAAACCCTGGCTGAGGTAATATTTTTCGCAATAAATTTTCTGTATTATTAAAATTTCCAGATACGGTCAATAAAAATCACTGATGTTGTTAATTATTGCTGGCGACTTTTAAGAATATTCTCATTAGTAAATTTTTAGAATTAAAGATGCAAGGGAGGAGTGAAAAAATATAATGCCATCAAAGTAGGCTATTGCTGGTCTATGTGTATAGATCCGCTAAGTGGGTGTAAATTATCCTTAAAAGTGTCGAAATTATACCAAAATTTCGACTCGTCCTTTAAACAGGGTCCTTTAAACAGAATAATTCAGAGGAAGAGTAAAATCAAACTTGCCGAAGCGATGTCAGTTTCAATGCACTTGCCGTTTTCGGAGCGAGAGTCGACGCGAATCTGACAACAAGTGTCGCGGCAGCCGCGAGAAAGAGAGCCAGAAAAAGGCGGGTCGGTCGAGCGTTGAACAGAGCAGAACGCTGTGTGTGTTTTTCGAATTAAAGGGAGGCCAATTGTTGATTTTCCCGAGCGGTACCTCAGTGATTCGTCGCGCCACTCACGGCGTCATCTACGCTTCTCGATCTTACGAAAGAGAAAACACGACCACTGGACACGTATTACGCGCTTCGATCCTCTTCTTCCTCGCCTTCTTCCCCGTCCTTGTCTCCGCGTTCTCCGCCGATATCCACGCCGTCGCGACTCCCTGTCTCTATCTCCGGAGAATTAAGTCATTCATCGTGCGCCGAGTCAGAAAAAAGTAATGAAGCTCTCGTAGGATCCACGAACGTGTATCGCCCCTGGGACCCGTGGCGAACGCGATACGTAAATCTACCCGGTGGTACTTGGGGGATTATCCACGGAATCGCGTCCAGGGTGGTCCGTTGTGCTCTCCGAGTTCTTCAATGACTTACTTACTCGCTACGACCGTTACGGATGAAAGAGCGAGGATAGCGTTGGATTTCTTGCGCGTTGACATTGTCACCTCTTTAGAACTGCCTTGCGAAATGCGCCAATACCATCTCCCTCTCGCGTTCATGTCAGACCGATTAGTCTTATCGACAAACAATTAAAAAATATTTTGCCGATTCTCCCGTCTACGAATTATTTTAACGTTTCGATGCTGTAGTCGCTTTATGTCTTCTTGTCAGACGTTTAATATTGCACACTAACTCATGAATGAAAATGGAGTGTATTAAAAGCAAATTAAAAGTGGAAGAAACGCTAGTGAAAGTGCAGTTCACCTGTTACGGCATCTTATCGAAAATATTTTTTAACTTTGAAGTAATTATTCAAGAACGTAAAATAAAGGTGCTGAGGCTTGCTGGGATTTTTGCTCGGAAATAATTCTGTCGCATGAGGCAATTGAGAACGAGAATATTGGCAGCAATTGAAAAAAAAAGATAGAGAGAGAGAGAGAAAAGGACTTTGCCGAAAGTTTTAGGAACGAAAGGCCGAAGGACTCGAAAGGAATCCGGGTGTCGACCGACACGTTGGTACACGCTGGTTCCAGGCACCGGCCAATCCGCGATTTCGTTCCCACAGTCGTCGGTGGACGCGGATTCCGCTGGAGATTCTCTTTACTGGTTCCGCGGAGGACGGTTGGAGGAGGAACGATCGAGGAAGCGAAATGAGACGAGAGGAAGCCAGGACGGGGCAAGAGGTGCGCTTCGTCGGGGCTTTATAACATGCCAAAACGCCGATAATTCGACGGTGTGGTCTCGAATGTCAGCCGATATCCTTTCCCACGAATGGGCCACGACGACGAGCCCCAGGTCTCCCGCCCAAAGAGATTCCAGCCATTCCTGTATCCCGGCGACGACGTGGACGGGCGACGACGAGCAGGACGGACCCTTGGCTCGTGCGATCGCAAAAACGATAAATTAGTTGATTTACGTGTGCGTTATTTTTTTATCGACAAATAATTGAAGACGATTCGAAAAACTGTGACGCGATGGACACATAGTTCAAAGGGGGAAGGACTTTTTTGAATCTCTTCAGATATTCTCTTTGATTTCTTCACTTCTTCTCCTAGTGTGTACTCGCTTGCGATTTTCCTAGATACGTTATGCGAGACGTTGACTCTCCACTGTGCTACACTGGGAAAAATTTCCATTGGACAAACGACTATTCGCTGTTTTCAGTGATAATCCACTGATTGACTTTTGGAGAGTGATAATATTGCAAATTGAAAGAATACGGAACGGTTCTTTAGGTCCTCGCGGGCAATAATGATCCATTGTGAGGAATCCTCTAGATCAGCGCCTGCATCCGATCTACGTTTCGAGAATACGAAATGCACAGCACGGGAATGACAATCGAGTGCCTCCGCGTGCGGAGTGGCTCGTGAAGAGGAGCCCATCAGGATGCCACGCGCGTGTGTTCGTGCACGACACGCCGCGTGTCGTTCCGCCCGCCTGGCTGCCCCGATTTTATCGTCCCGGGGGCTCTTATAACCTCTAAATGTTTTCGTCGCCTCTATCAGATCGCGGCGCCGGGGACGGGGATCGCTCTTTTCTTCGCCGGCAAGGGAGCCATGCGAAAGATTCAAATGACGATAGAGCGGTGAGCGAAGCGTCGGTAAAAAAGTGTCGATGGCACGACGGCGTGCTTTATTTCCAATTAGCTTGAGCTACCATCGTAGCTTATAATTAAGGGGTGGGTCAATAAATTAAACAGAACTTGGTACCAGCGGTAGATCAGCTACTTTGACGAATGTTTATAATTTCATACGGAAGTTGCATGTATTTAATTTGGTGTCGCTTCCGTTTTACAGTCGAATCAAGGCCTTCGCGCACACTTTCCGTAAAACGTAACAGTAAGGTTTTGACCAATCGCGTGGCTCGTTTCGCTTACGGCAACGCTGTAAACAAACGTAACGGTAAGGTTTCGACCAATCTCGTGGCTCGATTCGCTTACGGCAACGCCGTAAACAAATCGAGCCACGCGATTGGTCAAAACCTCACTGTTACGTTTTACGGGCGGCAACGCCGAAAACAAATCGAGCCACGAGATTGGTCGAAACCTTACCGTTACGTTTTATGGAAAGTGTATGTGAAGGCCTTTACTGCAGCACGAATAATTCTCGAATCATAATTTTCTCTTAAAATTTATCCTGAAAATCATGTAATCGTAGGACAACATGGCATTTTAAAGAATTTTATGAGAGACTTTCGAAATTTTATCAAACATTTTACTAGTAATTATATTGTTAGTACACATTTTGCTAGTAAATTGCATGCCCAACTTTCAAAAAGTCTCATAAAGTTGTTCGAAATGCTATGTTGTCCTACGATTTTTAGGGTAAATTTTAAGAGCAATTTCTCTCCGTGTAGGGTACAAGGAATACGTTGGTCTTATTTCAAATTAAAATGGATTTCTGCCGCGTGCGTTTACATCGAGTTGCAAATCGCGAGAAGGACTCGCGGGACAAAATTGGCACGCGCTACTTTCCGAACCGAACTCGCCGGGATTCAAAAGCCGCGGAGGGGTCTCTTAACGACATGTCGTATTTATCCGCGACTCTCCGCCTCCCAGACATCCGTTCCATTAAGTCGACGCATCTACCAAGCGCCTCGGCGGAATCGCCGGGATCCAGGATCGCATTCCCCCCCGAGCTGAAACGAACCGCACGCGTGACGGTATGCGTAATAATAGTAAAACTGAATGAATCCACCTCGGTCGCCTCCAGGACGCGCTCGTGCTTTTCGAGAATGCGTGGACGGCGGTCAAGGGGGAGGAGGCGAAGGGGGAGGGTTGGCTGCCGCTCAACGTCGAGCTGGCCCGGGGTAAAAACCCGAACTCGCGAGGGCGGGGAAAGGAAGGGCTGGCGTTCTGCTGGTGTCCGTTGGTCGAGGTGGGGGACCGAGGGGGTGGGTGGGTCAGGTAAGATCAAAGGAACCGCCGTGAGAAGTGGTCCGGCTGCCCGAGATTCTTGTCTGCCGGGGCTCTGGTAGTCTCTCTTTCTCTTTCTTCTTCCCCCCCCCCCTCCTCTCTCTCTCTCTCTCTCTCTCTCTCTCTCTCTCTTGTGGCAAGAATTTGTTTTACTATCGTGTGTAATACTATCCCCCTGGGTGCATCGCCGAGTGTGGATCTCAATGTGATTGACGATCCAAGAATTCGATGGCGGAAGTTGATTGGCCATTATGCAATGATGTAAGTGAATGCTGGGTCCGCGTTGCATAATTCGAATTTGTTAGTTCGATGTATTTTTAACTTATCGAGAACTTTGGATCACATGGATTACGTGTGCTACAGATGAAATTTTATATTGTGCAAAAAATAATTCTTTCAGAATTGTCCAGAGACATCGATATATTAAGGATTGTGTAGCGAATCGATGTTAGAATGATAATTATTCGTTTCCCGCTGGATAGACGTTGATTTATTGGAGTACTTGATCTTAATGTAAAATCATAAATTTGCCTGTCATGAACTGACAGACACGTATCCTACTAAGTAAATCATTATTATATAAATCATTTTACTTCTTCACTTTACGCGGTTAACAATTCTCTATATTAGTTGACCGTAATCGTTAAAATTTCTCGGTAATTAATCTAACGGAAACAGAATAAAAATGTATTATTATGAATTTTAATTGATTTAAGCTCTCTTAGCCATACTTAGATCACACACACACACGCACAAATTTACAAAGAAATATGTACTTATTACTTGTGGGCATGAACGGCGGATGAAAGAACTGGTGATCCGACGGTAGAGAAAGAGATACGCGACAGAAGGAGGAAGCGGCAGCAGAAGGCAGATCGGGGGAAGGAGCATGTGGAAAAAAGGTGAAAAGGGGCGGGCGAGAGGGAGAGAAAGCCGGTAGGTCGGCGGTGGAGTGTTGGTACCATTAGCGCGGATGCCTGTTCGTATGCGGTCAGGGTCCTTTTATCCCGCGCGGAGATTCCTGCGGGATTCCTGCGTTCGTTATCATCGCGTGCAGCATTCGCTGAACGCCGCGCAACGGTGGAAGGCAGAGATGCAGGAAGAAAGAACGCGATGAGAAAAAAAGAGGGAAGGGCGAGAAGGTGGACGGGGTGGGGCGAGGGCGAGGGGGGAAGGAAGGAGAAAAGAGGAGGATGAGGAGAGTCCGAACCAGTCCTCCTCGGGGCATGAGCCTCCCACGACATTCACTCGGGGCGCAGGAATTATGAAGTCGTCCAGTTGGGGAACTAGTTGACTATATTTCGCGGGAGTACGTCGACGGCGGCGCGCATCGTGTAATGGGAAAATATTGAATATCCTGCGACACGGCGCGGCGCGTCGACCGTGAGGCCGTAGTTCGAGGGATTGCTCGTACATCTCGTCCGCGGACATCCGCTATCGAGGTTCTAGCGCTCGAACGGAGATCTCTTGTGAGGACTTTAGCCTGTATAAAATCAGATCACATATGCATACCTGTCAACTAATAAGAATATTCTTCAATGTCGCCAGTAGTAATTAACAACGTCAATGTTTTCTTCACCATATCTGGCATTTTTAAATGTCACCTCAGCTAGGCGGGCGTCTAGAGTGTAGGGAAGTCCAGGTTCAAAGCCTGGCTGAGGTAATATTTTTCGCAACAAATTTTCTGTATTATTAAAAATACCAGATATATGGCCAAGAAAACACTGATATACCTATCACTCTCTCGGATTGCGACAGGAAGTTAACTTGTTGTACTCAACTTATTTTTAACAGACGAATAGTAAAATGTTACTTACTTGTATTATGATTTCCATGTTTCGATGAACTTGCTATTCTGCAAATTATGATTTAATTATTGACTGTGCCGCACGATAAATCGATACAATTACTTAAAATTAATAGCAGGATCTTTATAAGTTTTTTGGGAGGGGAACAACCAGGGTGTAACACTGATATAACCTGAGATGTTAATTTCGTCATTTATTTAATTTTCTTATATGTTTATTTGTATAAATTACGAGCAATAATTAATACGTCTATTATGCACAACATTGGGATTACCTTATTTATAGGAATTTTCTCATTCGAAGAGTAATCTCTCTGTCCAGCACTCGCAAGAGATATTTTTAAATTCGCGGGATTCTCAATATCCCGATACTCGATAATAAAAAAGGGGGGAGAAAGAGTAGGGTACATGGGAAAGATATAAAAATAATTTACCACTCCCGATGTCGGGCTTCGTCTTAATCGCGCGTGTGAAAATCTGCTTGTATTTACAACCGTTTCTTACGGAGAAATATACAGGGTGTTCCCGGGTTAAACGGCCAAACTTGAAAGATATATTTAGGACCTCAAAGCAAGAAAAATTTTCCTCTGGAAATATGCTCGTAAACGTTCCGTTCAAGAGATATTGACTTCTGAAGTTATGAACTTTTAGGAATGAATAGTTTCGAAATAGGACTCTTTCTTTGATTTAGAATTCCTTGTCTGGTAAATATACGACGGAACTTTGTTTACGAAATCGAAGGTCATTGGTAGGCTTTTATTTTCATGGTAAACAAAGCGTCGTATCATCGT
>NW_011967220.1:1782492-1808517 GCF_000949405.1 Vollenhovia emeryi
TAACAGTTCCTAACAGTTCCTAACAGTTCATAACTTCAGAAGTCAATATCTCGTGAACGGAACGTTTACGAGCATATTTCCAGAGGAAAATTTTTCTTGCTTTGAGGTCCTAAATATATCTTTCAAGTTTGGCCGTTTAACCCGGGAACACCCTGTATATTGGCCACCGATTGGCTCGCATTGCTGCAAAATACATCGCTATAATTTATTTATATACAAATATGCGATCCGTGTACGAGATTGCCCATTTCCCCGAGGGAGCGAGTGTCTAAAGTGCAAGGAGGACACCATTATAATAAATAATGCTTTCACGAGACCACGACGCTCGCGTTGTCGCCAATGATCGTCACTTAAATCGTAGACCTCATATGCAGCAGGATAAAATAATTGAAGGCTTCTTTATACATCAGCTTACTTATCGTGATCAATAGTCCTCTACAGCGGAGAAGCAAGCACTAATCCATTTTGATTAATGTACGTAGAGATATAATGAATTGAATTTGAATATTACCAGCGGGGATAATATTTTTGCCAAATGTCCCATCTTCGATGGGTAACAGTCGGACGAAAAAGTGCGTGTGCGTGCGTGTGTGTGTGTGTGTGTGTGTGTGTGTGTGTGTGTGTGTGTGTGGGTGTGTGTGTGTGTGTAGCAGCCTTAAATTATTTTCTTCTACCATATGACATTGTCACAGCTGAGAGGCTGTGTCAGAGCCTGTATTATGGGGGGAGGGGGGAGAGGCCGATCAGCCCGATCCTCGTCGGTGAACAGCGAGCCGGTGTTACGCTGGCATTTACACCGGTATTTTACACCGCATCCCACAATCTTCCTATCTTAAAGCCTTAAAAGCCTACGATCGCACGAACGCTTCTCGCCATCTCAGTCTTTAATACGCGCGCGACGCGACGTAATAAATATATATGGTTCCGTTCGTTTCGCGTAATACTGGAGACGTGGAGATCGCGCGGGTTCGCGCGGGACTCCACGACGACTTCGATCCCGTCCGGCAAGACTCCTGGCAGAGTTTCCCGCGGAAACCAGACCGGGTCGTCCACGAGAGAGACTATCGGAGTCTTTTGAGCTAAAAAGAAGAGTAGTCTCGTCTCTCGAAAAAAAAATTCCTCACCGTTTTATCCAGGGTTGTCGCGTAAACAGAGAAAGTTCCAGCTTTGATCGTTTGAACCCTGCACGAAGGTTGCCTCGAAGATAATCAAGACTCAGAGGTACCTCGCGAGTTGCCTCTTCAGTGACACGTGTGTATCGTCTTTTTTGTCCTGCACAGCTGACACTTGACCTCGCAGCACCAGTGGAAGGTGCAGGAGCACCTCTCGATTACCGTCACCTCCTGAGTCCTGTGGCCCCTGCCGCAGCACATGAGGTCGCAACCGTCGACGCCGATGCTCGTGTCGTTGCACTGCCGCCCTTGAGTGCCCAGGATGCCGAGTTTGGGATTCTTCTCGCAGAACGGCGGCGACGGCTCCACATAGACGAGATCCTTCTGCCCGGGCGGCTTGTGCTCCGGATTGTACGGCTTCAACTGGAAGTTGTAGCGTTGCCGGCGTCCGAGACCGTCGCGATGCTGGTGCACCGAGTTGCTCGCCGAGTTGCTCGTGATGGCATTGTTGTTAACGCGCGCGCGGTCCGAATTACTGACCATTACCCGAGAAGCCCCGTCGAAGCGATCCTTCAGATTGTCGCCGACCACGCGGAAATTCGGCAGTCGCATCCAGCAGGTCTTCACCGTGCACGAGCCCGACATGCCGTGGCACTTGCACTCCTGATGCATCTCCGAAGTTACGTGCTGTAATGAGAGGGGCAAAGTCCTCTGTAATTTTTCTCGCAGTTAAAACGCATCATATTTTTAGCATTCTCGCCTCGCGATGGACGATTTATTCATAGTTTTCATCGCAAACTGGTTAGCAGATAAAACAACAGGATGCTAGTCTTGAATGAATCCCGAACTTAGGGTTGAATATAGATATTTCATTATTCTATTTAGGGCGCAATGAGTGAAACTATTCTGGAGAATAATTTTAATGCTTTTGTTCATTCCTTTCATCTATTAAAAGATAATAACTCAAAAAGTTAAAGGAGCTTACTGCTCTGCCGGCTTCGTTATTGTGTAGGTTCATCTTCTCGCGGAGATTCCGACCACGTTCGCCAGTGTCGACGAAGTCGCGAGAGAACTTGAAACCGTATCCAATGTTATCCGAGCAACCACCCCATTCCCAATCTCGAACGGCGGATGATGCGCGTGATTGGTGAGTGTAATCGCAGGAGCACGATTGAATGCTGCCCTCGCTACATGCCCTCGCGATACTGTGAGTCACTGCCGCACTCGTGATGGCGTAGACGAAAGCGGTCTCTCGACATCCTGCAAGAAAATCATGGAAAATTTACGTTGTGCCGTGCCATAGAACTCTCTGTTGAGCGCACGTCAAGGGCGAAAACTCAAGTCCAAATGACGTTTCTGCTAAAATCAACTGTTACATGTACATATTATGCGGGGTTGGCAAGTAACTCGTTATTTGTAACGAAGTTATCAGTTACTTTTTTTGGCAACTCCAACTTAACTTCGTTACTTTCTCTCTATCCGTAACTTAACTCAGTTATATTTTTTCGATAACTAGTAACTAATTCTATAGTTATATTAAGAGTTACTTTATATTTTAAACCTCCGCAGATCGCATTAGGCCTTGCATTTGCGCATAAACGCCTTTATCGACACTTTACAAGTCAAATGCAGATTTGATATTTATATTTTCATTGCAAGAAAGTAACTGCAAAGTAGCGATTCGTTATCTTTTTTTTAGTAACTGCAACCGTAACGCGTTACTTTTCCGAATTGGTAACTTGTAACTGTTACTAGTAACATTTTTAACAAAAAAAACTGTAACTGTAACTAGATACTTTTATAAAGTAACTTTCCCAACTCTGATATTATGCTTTCGTCGTAATTATATCATTAAGTCCTTCGGTCTGTATTTTATTTAGCCAGCTGCGTAATACTTTCGGCTAGTTCCGGTAAAAGTTTATTCTCAGCAAGTTTCTTCGTTAGAAGCGTGATGGGCTCTTGACAAAGTGTTAATTTCTTTCCTGATGGATATCAATATTTTTATACTCGCCACGAGTGCTGACAAAACTTTCACGGTGTTTGGTCGCGTAGGAGGTGAATGGTGACGTCAGGCAACGTCTCAATCCTCCACGAGGGACTACCTGCGCGAGGAGTCCTCGCAGGTGGAAGTGAGGGAGAACAGGAGTGCACTTAAGAGAGAACGACAAGAAGAACGACGGAAGGAGAGGGGAAGAGAGAGAGAGAGAGAGAGAGGGGGGGGGAGAGAGAGAGAGAAAGCAAAAGACGGTACGTGACCTTAACCCTGAGTGGGCTGACCTGAAGCACCTCGACCTTATCTGCATAAGGTGCAGGTGCGTGCCGGCTCCTTTTGTGCCGGTGAAGATATCGCGCGAGAGAAGAGCGGACGAAACAATTTCATAAATTGCGAGCTCGCGCCATTCTAAGACGGTGTTACAGTGTCCCATTAGCGGAAAAATATTATATGCTTTATATTTTTAAGTTAAATCTCAATTAAGTTAATTATTTCAATTAATTTTTTTTACTTTTAAATGTCCTCATTTAATTACAATAATAACATATTTATAGAGAGAGAGAGAGAGAGAGAGAGAGAGAGAGGAAAATAACTACATACTCATTATTGCAAATATTTAATAATATCTAATAATATATTATATATCTTAAATTTTTTATTAGATAAGTTTTTAGGAGCAATATTTTTTAACATAACTATATAATGTTTGAAAAAAATTAATAAAGTTTTCTAAAGAGATAAGCTGAAGGGTTGGTAAGTTTGTACAACTATTTTCTACTTGTTACTGATTTTGAATGATTTGTGAGTTGAATTATACACGAGTCTTCGGAATAATGGACTAAAAACCGATGGGAAACTTTCCTGGGCCGATTAAATGCGCGTGCGTGTCGAAATGTTAGAATCCGAAAAATTGAACAAGAATGAGACGTCGGACGACGGACGTTTAACCGTGGACTACGAATGAGCACGAAAGTAACTAACATTCGTCCGCAACGGATCGTTCTTCGCTCGAAATTCTAAATTTGTTACGAGCCTTTCACGTTACGACGTAAAGTGACATCTCGACACAAGAGACGTCTCCCCCCTTTAACAGTAGCGAGCATTGAGAATAGATAGAACAAGGTCGGACAAAATCGTGGAAGAAAGAAAAGAGCGAGAAAAATGAGAGACAATTTTCTTTACTCCAAACGCCCAGTTGACCTTGGCGGAAGCGAGAGAACAGGCACGTTAAAGAAAAGCAGAAAGATTTATGCCGTTACATGACCCATTGTCACGGCAAATCCCCGCTCCGTTTCTTCTCTCTCTCTCTCTCTCTCTCTCTCTCTCTCTCTCTCTCTCTCTCTCTCTCTCTCTCTCTGTCACCCTAAATTCGATCAGTTCCAGATATTATTTATTATAATGTCAGACTACCATGACTGAATGGATTACGTGCCGTTCGTAATCGCGTTGCCTTCTAGACGAGGCATCCTCGATTCTGTGGACTAACGACAGCAGGAAAGTGTCAGTTTAACAAGGAAAGGCATGAAGTCAAGGGGACGAATCGTCGACATGTTGGATAGACAGGAAGAGATATCGCTACGTGTTGTAACATAGTGACCGTTAATCAGTTAGCATAGCTCGAACGGAACTATTTCAGGAATGTCTTCATTGTCGTTGGGATACGTCAAGTAGCGCGACATTTATTTCCATGCAATTTTCGACGGACCTTTCTTACTTTCAAAGAAAATAAATTTCCGATTTTTGTTTTTTATGTATTCTACGTGCATATTTACGTTTCGAAGAGAAAACTAGAAGAGGAAGAAAAAAAAAGGAGAAAATTATTGCGGGATAAAAACAGATTTCTTGCTGTTCCTTTCTTCTTTCTTCTTTCTTTGACTTGAAATATACTACACGGAAAAAAACATTTAGCTGCTGTAGCTAAAACTTGGTAAAATAGGGACAGCTAATATTGAGCTATCACAACTAAAAATATTAGCTGTCCCTATTTTACCAAGTTTTAGCTACAGCAGCTAAATGTTTTTTTCCGTGTATACTAAGCCGTATCGGCATGTTCATGCACGTTGAATCACATCTTTCACGCGCTAAGAACGCGGCTAATTGTTTGCGACGAACGTCCTCGATGAACTCATTGCCTCGTCGTGGATCTTGTTATTCGTGGAAACCAACCCGTTCGATTTTTCTTGGTTTTTACGCGTTTTATGATTTGCAAACAATCGGACTGTCAGATAAGCGAGTGGCGGTCTCGTTTCTCGAAGGCACGGAAATGTGCCATTATCGGTGCGCGTGCGAGGCCGCGGAGGAACGACACGAGGGAAAGGAAGAAAAATGTGTGAGAAACGAGAGGGGAAAGAATGCGACGCGGCGTGAGATTTGGTGCGAGGAAAGTTCAGATGAGAAGGGACGCGAAGCGCGACTCTCGATAATCCCCGCGATTGTTTGCCCTCGACGAGGCGAGTACGCCGCTCTCGCTTGTTCCGCGTACGATAAATAGTTCGACGGCGGTTTTATCGACTCGTTCAAATAGTATGAGCAAGTTGGAGGCGCAGCCAGAATGTGCCCGCAGGGTAAACACGCGCGCGCACATCGATGGGAGTTCCTTGCTCGTGCTCGCGTACTGCTCCGGAACCTGACGACCTGGCAGCGTCAGGGACGCTGTACGGACGCGGAATGCTTCGCTCTCAAAGCCGTTTTGTGTAGAATCGTGAAACCTTAGCAGAAAATTAAGTAGACGGGACAATTTTTGTTCTACAACTATAAATCGTACATCTCTTCGTCGATGTCTTGTTCATTAAAACAGGATTAATTCGTCGAAGTTCCATACTAGACTTTTGTTTAATAGCGAACTCGGTTGCTTGCACTAGTGCGCACTGAGCCGCACACTAAGGCTTGTTTATAGTCAGTTCTTATATTTAACTTCGTCTTAAATACATGTTCAAAGAGTATTTAGTAAAAAAATTATGCGTGTAAACGTTGTACAGACCATTTTGCTGGATAAGAAATATCGCAAGAGGTATTTAAGATGATCTTTAATATAAGAATTGACTGGAAGCAAGGCTTAGCGTGCACTCAGTGCGCACTAGTGCAACCAACAGAATTCGCTATAAGATTATTTTAAAATCAACGAGTGCTAGTGGCATGAAGGCGACAAAGTGCTAACGATCTATTATAGCATTCTGGAATCGTAACTTTGAATTTACGGACTGTTCGAACATGACGAAAATTTAATATAAATGACAACGTACGAAACGCTGATTAATGGAACTCGTGAGACAAACGACTGGCCTCTCGACGTAAGGTCTCGATGTAGTATATAGAGCGAAAAGCCGCGACCGAGTCGTTTTTCGAGATTGCCCTAAGCGGCATCGTCGCGCATCTTTACGAGGGACATTTGCGTCTCGGCTGAAATTCCACGGAGATAAAATCGTTAGGAATTATTGCTACTGTCGCGGCCCGAGTACCTGTCAGGAGACAGAACGAGTTATGGTGTAACCACCTACGCGTGGAATCTAAAACGACGTACTGGCGATGGTGGTCCCCACGGCGACAATATCGGCGACGTGATGATTTATGTAGATATGTCGTAATACAGTCATTAGACATGAGCTGATGGCCCGTGATGTCAAGTGATAGGCCAGGCGTAAAACCGCTTACAATGATTCATTACGGACGTTATAAAGAATGGAAAGATGGATTTATTACTTGCGCCGGGACAGAGATTGCCACTTCAGCTCAGACCCGAGATGTCAATGCGAAGAAAAATGCAGGTCTAAAAGATTGGCCGTAAAAACGGCTTTCATCCTTAACAGACATACAGAAAATTAAGTCGTTTATTCAACAACGTTGCGGCTCATGCGAACGAGAATAACATCTACCACTACATATTATTTTTAAATGAGTCTTAATAATTTAATGCCTTCAGATGTGTATCTTCGAAATATTACAAGATTTATATCGTGCGTGTAAAAAGTATTTGTCTCCTTTATTTTGCTTTGTCTTTAACATATTCGCCAACGACGTTCCTCGATACGCGGGCGACGAGGTATCTCCGACGACCGTACGAGTGCCATGATCGCGGCGACAACTCGGCAAGGGTCGAAAATAAGAAAGACGAAGGAGAGAGAGGCCAAGAACACACAGAGGCAGAACAGTCCTGAGGAACTCGAAGACCGCGGAGTAACACGGAGCGCCATATAGACCCGCGGGAACGAGGGCGGGCTTGCGGGGGCCCCGTGGAAGCAAACAAGATGTAAAAATCACGCGGGGCCCATTGGGTCGCGGCTCACGTTTTCGCAAGAAACCGTGGCGTGCCGTCGACACATGTAGCCCATCATAGGCCGCGATTTATGGCCGTGGCAAAAAGCGCCTGGTGTCGCCATATAAGACGCGTCCTGCCGCTGCGCGCACTGGACGGATATTGATTGAATTTATCCTGCGAACGGCCGATTGCGCGCCGATATCACGGTGCGCGGCCAAAATATTCGGAACGTGTCGAGGAGATAAGATTACGAGCGTGCGTCAGTGTTGACCGGAGCTCGAAAATACCTGCGCGATTAACGCACGTTTCTACCAATGCAGATTAACTTTAATCTCGGTTTGACTTACTTTAGATCTTTTTCTAGTTTTAAACGTTAGAAGAAGATACAAAATCATTTAAGCCCGTATCAGACTACGAATTGAGATTGAGATTTGAGTAAAATTTCACCAATCAGAGTAAATGTTACTAAATCTAAGATTCATAAACTTTACTTCCGATTGGACAAATTTCAATCTAATCTCAATCTCAATCCGTAGTCTGATACCGGCTTTAAGCTCGTATCAGACTACGGATTGAGATAAAATTGAAATTTCACCAATCAGAGTAAACGTCACTAAACCTAAGATTAGTAAACTTTACTTCCGATTGGACAAATTTCAATCTAGTCTCAATCTTAATCCGTAGTCTGATACAGACTTTAAGCTCGTATCAGACAAACGGATTGAGATTGAGATTAAAGTGAAATTTGGTAGTAAAGTTTATTAATATCAAGTTTAATAAATCTTACTCTGATTGGTTAAATCTTGATCTAATCTCAATCTCAATCTCAATCCGTAGTCTGATACGGGCTCAAGATTGCGCGAATTCATTACTCCGTCGTTAAAAAAAAAGAAGGACGGCCGTGGGATTTTAACTCCGTTGTGTAACGTGTGTCTCCTCGGAATAATGTAATCAGCTGGTAAAAATAAAATTTGTTACGGATTTCCGCTCTGTATCATGGAAGTTCTTTGTGGCTCTTCCTTTTCTCGCGCCTTACAATTTGCCTTCTGTTGAACCGCGCGCTATAATAGAATTATGAAGGCGAAATGCAAACCGCGCGCAGAGCTGCAACGTCATTTCGTGGGATAGGGTGCAGGTCCGTAACTAATCGCGAACTTCTTTCGCTGATTGGTTGCCTTATTGATAGAGCATAACCGCGGGAGAAAGATGATTATTTGCATATTATATGTGTTGGTCAAGATTGAAATCATTCTTGTATTCGTCGTTCCACTGGTTACACATCGAACGTTATCACCTGTTTATTTTTCAAATCGCCCAGAAAACGCTTTGCGCGCAAACATCTAGCATTATGACGACGCGCTGGGAATGGGATTTTGCTTGCATTGTTGAACCATTTTTGCACGCGAGTTGTTAGATATTTGCGCGCAAAATTACACGTTAATACACGAGCTAACTACCTGCGTGCGAAAGCACAAACTAAACATATCTTACGAGCGAAACTCAGGTAAATCTCGTACAAGTTTGCGTGCATAAAGCCAACGGCACTCGATACTATTTGTCCTACTGGATTGCTTACGAGAACCAATAAGGATGCAGAGTTCTAGATCAGGTGACTCAAAGTTAAATCCTGATTGGCTCCTGTAAGCAATCTAGTAGGAAAAATAATATCATGTACCGTTGGCTTAAAGCCTGTGTCCTCGAAACTAGAACTTGGACCAAGTTCCAGGATCGTGGATACAAGCCTTAAGACAAGCAACATTTGCGCACAAGAATTGTTATCTGGCCGTCCATTCTTTCCTTTTATTCTCATCCCCCGAGCTTCGAATTAAATTAACTCCCATACGCGGACGAATCATCGATGGCGCGGTTGTCCCCCTTTTTTTTGCGACTCGAATGATTTCGGCTACGCTCGTCAAAAATAATCTGGGAGAGGAAGGGACAGTGTTATGCGCCCGATGCGGCGGAGTCCTCGCAGTTTACCGAGCAATTAGGCTGCGAGGCTCGCTCTTGCGAGCTACGGTGTGTGCCGAAGAGGAGGAAGACGCGGAGGCACGAGAGAAAGCCGCGAGAGAAAGGAGCGGAAGAGGAGCCGGGAGAAGGAACGAGACGGAGGAACGGAGGAAGGCGAGGGTACCAATGCGGTAGGTGGCTCTTGGCGGCGAAATGATTACAGGCCGCGAACGCACTCACTACCAGCTATAATATCGAGTACAAACGCGGCCAAAAGTATCGGAGCCGGGACCCCGAAAATCCTCTCGCGCGCCAGATCCCAGACGCGCTAATCCCGTGCGCTCTTTCTCGTGTGCGCGACGATTGCGTATTATTTAAATTCAAATGTCACGCGGCCAGCGCTCTCGTGTTACCTGTCGACAAAGGTTTCGGTTCGCATACATATTAATCGACGTCGCGATTTTTGCCGAATCGCTAATTGTTGCGTTTCACACACCGACGCGCGTGAATATATTAAGACCGTCTCTTGCTCGCGCGTTATTAGAAATTCCAGCGTGGATTGACAGCTTGTTCTGTACTCGATAATGTATTCGCGCGGAGAAAATTAATGTTCCACGCATACAGAGAGCTACCCTGTAACTCGGTACTCGTATTTCTCAACCGGCGGCTCAAAATTTATACGAAACGCTCCTTTTTTCTCGCGGCAGTAAAACTAAAAGTAAAACTTGGATCTCTACGCGGCTTTCTTGCTGCAATAAATATGTATATTCGCAACGTAACGTGACGCGCGGCACACCCGGTGATATTAACGTGAGACCAATACGACGCAATAGACTCGTGTTATCCCGCTTGAAAATCTATACGTCGCGATCCTACTTTCACAACTTATATTTCCGACATGACCGCCGACAGTTTGAACACGGTTGATAATCCGGAAACGGCCGTTTAAACCGCTGTTCGACTGCGAGTTCTTTCCGGACCCCCTCTTTGATCCTCTCATCCCCTCCTTGAACTTATCCTTGAATGCGACAAGTACAAGAACGCATTACCGGCAGTTGATAGCGATCTGTGCTTCCCTTATGCCAGCACGGCGAAAGATCAAATCTCGAGGAGGATCGAGGACAAAGAAGATACGAGACGCGAGAGGCGGCAGCGAGAAGAGCGGAGGAAACTGGTCCGCGCTCACACAGGGTGATGAAAACGAAAGGTGAAAGGTCGAGGACCGTCTCGTGGAAGCTGTGCGAACGATCCTGCAGATTGTTACGGAAAAAGGCAAAGTATATAAACCGAAATCTATTGCGCAGGACAGTTCAGTGGTTTCGTACACGGAAAGACCGGCTAAGGCAAAAGTAACTAAAATTTAAATATTGCCGTATAAATAGTAGAGGCACGGATGCTTTACAGATCGTTTTACTGGCTAAGAAATATTTCAAGAGATATCTAAGAGCCTTTAATGGAAGAATTGACTGTAAACGACCCTCAGTGTGCACTCAGTGTGCACTAGTGCAAGTAACCGAATTCGCTATAAGTTTGCTGCACAAAACGTATATAGTTGTCTTCGCTACTTGTCAGGCGAATGTGGGTATGGCAACCACAGATATAGCTGTCCCAAATATTACTATTTATTGGGGTTGTGCCAACCCTAATTAGACATGTGGTAACCACATCGGTCTCTCCGTGTAGCGAAATCGCTAATACGCAAAGGGTTAAACGTGGGTCCTCGTAAATACACTTTACGTCAAATACAAAGAAGCGAGAGAGCGTTGTTTCTAAAGATTAACTTCTTTAACTCGCACGAATTTGCGCTTAAATTCTACTTATTCGCAACAAATATTCTGTAGCGCCTCGTGCAATGGACTGGCGGACGTCGTCGTGACAGGTTATTCGCGCGCATCAAATTAATATCTCCCACAATGGTTAATCTTGACAAGGAATTAACATTACGATCGATCTTTAAACCGCGTGACGCGCTTTTGTGCCTCACGATTCGTACGTAATCATTTTCCACCCGGTTCTGACAGAACAATGTATCATAGAAGACGCGCGGCAAATGTAAAAACGGATTCCCGTCCCCGACGGCGTTATTATCCGTGAGTGGCTTTCTCGGGGCTTGATTAACACATCAAGCGTTATGGATGCCACATGGCGCTCTCACGTTTTCGTTTACAGGTGTCGCATAAGTGCCGCATGTCGCCGTGCACGCCCGTTCAATTTATGGAATTTTTAATAGCTGCCGCGCCGCGTCTTTATCCCTTAAACGGCAGCAAAGTGCAGCAATAACGGCGTGAGAAGTGCGTAACTCTTCGAATGATTTTTCACGCGTACACAGAGATTATTATACGTCGAATTGAATGTACGTTAAATGTATTAAACACACCAGCTCTGTGAACGCTTTCATAAAAACCTCGCAAGACACTCGAAATGAGCGCGGACTCCATAAATTCCGTACTCAATAACGCAAGCAATAGCGTCCCATCAGGAAGATACTTAAAAAAAAAACAACGAGGGCAGAAGACTCGCGGTATTGTTATACAGATGATACCTCAAGGTATCCCAGGTAGAAATACAGTTAATCATTTTTAGTATGTTGGCATACGACAAATGCGCTGTAGTAACAGCGAGTGAATACAATCGGAGGGTGAGTCGGAAATACATAAGGGGCCGATTGTGTTGTAGCGCACGGAGGCTACGAATCTATCGGCAACTAGATGCCGGCGTCAGTCGCAGACACACCGTAGGGAACATCTCGTATTAACCGCCAATCCGCGTCACCCCATCGCGACGTTACGATTATCTCGCGTTGCAGTGTGCAAGCGAAACGTGTCTCTGGGCGTCGAGGCGTGCGTGTTACAGCCTCGTGAAAATAACGCGCGCGCTACTCTCTCGCTCTCTACCCCTTTTCTCCCTCTCTCTCTCTCTCTCTCTCTGCGCCGTGTACTTCTTTTAGTTTTACTAAGTGGCCATATGGGGACATTCGACATAATGGGGTGGGAGCGGCTCGAGCGAAAAAGCTCGGCTTACAATCGCCTCGACGAGATCTAAAAGAGCCGCAGGGGAGCCAGAACTGGTACGAGAAGGTCCATTATCAGGTTGCAAAACATACATCTGGCCGGTGAGGGCACGTGCCCGGGGCCCTCGGACGAAGGGCACGCCTCCTAAAGTCCCCCTCCCCCTGGCCTCGGTTCTCTCCTCATCGGGGCATCGTCGTGCCCTCGTCCTTCTAACCCCACGACGACTTGGAGCCTTCGCGGCTCTATGCGCCCGATCTACGCGATCGTTCGCATTCGAACGAGGTGTTAATGCGCCTTGTCGAGAGCACCGCGGGCGTCCGATCGCGGTCTTAAATAGCAACGGAATAATATGCACTCGGTAAATATAATTATTTGTTATACTTAATAATGCCATGTACGAATTCTACGTAAAAAATGTAGATTCGTGCAACGAGATCATTCATTTATGCTGATGTAATTATTATGCATTTTGTTATTTAATTATGAGGCGTGTCGAAGCTGTTAATTTTTGTGTAGTCTGTAATATTCTAATTTACCTGCGTTTTATCTTGAACGCGTTTCAGATATATTCCATAAACATTACAAACACCAATTTGTCAAATTGGTCAGACGCCCGCCTAGAGTGTAGAGAGGTTCAGGTTCAAACCCTGGCTGAGGTAATATTTTTCGCGATAAATTTTCTGTATTATTAAAAATGCCAGGCATGGTGAAGAAAACACTGAACTGCTGGCGACTTGAAGAATATTCTTGTTGGTATATTTAACAAACTCGACAAGCACAAGCACAATAAATAAATTCATAAGCTTTATCGTACGTTTATGTATAATCGAGATAAAGTTAAGAGAAATATGATCCATTCGAACATTCGCTTTTCGGCTAGATAAGAGGCCAGTGATGCCGCTTTAAATTTCGCTTTGCACCCTGACAAGTCCACGACTTATATCGACGGTGTTGTTCGCTCGGCGATGACGCATTGCGATGACGAGATGACGGCCCTCTATTATTTAATCTACCAAGCGTTACGAGACGTCCCGAGCCCGTGTTGGCTTAAGCAAATCGACAGATTTGTCACTCGTGATCGTAACCGCCGCGATCGGGCCTTTCTCTCTCTTTCTCGCTCCTTATTTCTCTCGTTTCTTCCGCTGAAACTCGTCCCCAGTGAATCTCAATAGGTATCGTGGCACGATGGATCGTCTCTTGAGACGTAGAATAAGCACATCTTCAAGTATGTATCGTTTATTGCGACGTTTGTTCCCGCGTAGAAACGAGGAGCTCACCTGTTACTTCTTTAATCAAATTAACGTCGACGGTGAATCGAACACGTGGCTTTTCACGGAAATAGTGCGAAATTGATTATTGGCTCTTGGATATAAATATATTACGCAACATCGTAACAAATTAGGTCTCATTATTTTCCGTCGCGTGCGCGTCGTCGATTCATCAATTCCCTTACCTCTGTCGACGATCTTGCCGAAGAGATTTTTCCCTCTGAGAAAATTTTTCGTCGAACAGTTCCACCGCCGGTTGCGAAACTGATATTGGCATTCGCTGATGGCTTGGTTCGCGCCCCTTGACACCGCCATCAGCACTCCCGGATTTTCTCTAACGAGCCTCCTCTGCTTTCTTCTCAGGGACGCGTAGACCGGTTCTATGTGTATGGAACCTGGTGACATCGGTAAAAAATTGTTGGGTTCGCCCGCTTTTGCAATACCCCTAGAAACAAAACAAAACAGCGGCGTGTTATTTTTTTATTATTTTTTTCCCTTCATGTTTCATACGAAGTAAAACTCGTAACTTTTATAACGGCGAGAGTAACAACAATGAAAGTGACACGTGATAAGAGAAAATTGTACAGTGACGGACAGAATGGCTGCAATGCTTTTTTAAAAATGAATTTAGGAACGCGCGTTTAAAATCAGGTTTACGTTCCAAAACGTTTTCGTTGAGGCGAATTTTACTCGAGAAATAGATCAAAATCGCTCAAAATGATTCCGGAATGGTCAGCGAGTAAAAAAGGTGTTGTAACCATTCTGCCCATCACCGTACTCTCCAAAAATACAAAGTGGTAAAGGGGGGGGGGAGGGGGAGAAGCGGCGTATAACCGGAAGGATTTGCTGAGAGAGCTATCCTTTACAATTTGTCGGAGGGAAGCCGTCGAAAGTGGCTTTTGAGTGCAACTATTTCAAGTCCCTATTCATCTCGGACTATTCCTTGGAGTTTCGTTGAAGGAAGAAGCAGGAGCGGCTGAGGCAAGGCGGCATCGACGGCGTCAGGCAGACGCGTAGCGTTAAGGACGTGTTTTCAAACAGGGATCGTGTTAATGAAGAGCCTTTGAGTAAAATTACTCCCGTGATCCACGGGTGCGTGGCTGCTCCCCTCGTCCGGGGCAGCGTAATCCCGATCATATATCCTTGACACAAGCGCTAAAGCGTACATCGTATGCGCGCTTTCGTGAAATTATCAATTTATATGCAGCCGCGCTTAAAGCTAGCCCCGGCAGCCGGCCGAAGGAGCTTAATGCAACGCGATCGCCGATAAATTCCCTTAATGAGCCCCTGTGTGTTCGTGCTGGCCGAGCGCCGTGCGCCGTCGTTATCGTACGTGTCGCGTATTACATGGCCGGCGTAATGTAACGCACAAGGTATCGAGCCATATCGCGTGAATAAATTTTAATTACGCGGCAATTCCGCGGACGATAATGCGCACCGTCATCCGCCGCGATTGCATTTGTCCTATCCGATCCGCAGGCGCGACAGGTGCGATAGATCTGGGGAGGGAAACAACTTCTAATTATATTCCACGGTCTTGGCGCAAGCTTCTCTGGCCCTCACGTTTTCTCATATTAGAACTCCTAAATTATATGAAATATGCAAAAAAAATGAAAATACGATAAATATGATAAATATGAACAAAAGTGATAAAATTTTCAAGTTACCCGTAAAGTAAATGCTTTACTTAAAAATTTTTAGAAATATTTATATCGATTGTACCCGTACTTTTGCAAGGCAGTGGTTCTATAATTTTGTATTTCCTTGATTTATCGTCTTGTATTGGAAGAGAGGAAGCTCTCTTAAATATTAAAGTAATCTTTAAAACGCAGGGCTATACGACCGCGTTTGCGGCCCCGTCGTAGAAATTGCTCGCGAGCGTCATCCGAATCCGTGTGCAACTTCTGAGTGCTTAAGCGTGCGAGTTAAACAGTAGTCGTCACCGCGAAACGCCAATTTCGAGCGTAAAAAAGTGCGCTTTCAGGAGAGAACGGGCAGCGCGAGAGAGAATGACGAGCGATGAAGGTGGATTAGCACGAAAGACGAAACTGGTTCAGCAGTTTCGATCAACGGTGGCTCGTCGTGCGTATATATTGCATGTATAGGGTGTATCGGTGTCTACGGATTTGCTGTAACCCCTCGAACGAATTTCAAGTTGGTCTTGCTCCGAGGAAAATGTAACGGAATGCAATTACTACATGGGAAGAATTTTCTTTTCAAATTTATCTCGAAAATCATGTAATCGTGGGACAACACGGCATTTTCAAGAACTTTGTGACGGTTTTTTAAATTTTATTAGAGTACTAGGGTAAATTGTACGGTACAATTTTACTAGTTTAATTTTATCGTACGTTTCACTAGTGAAATTTCAAAAAACTCTCATAAAGTTCTTCGAAATGTTGCCCCACGATTACATGATTTTCAGGATAAATTTTGAGAGACAATTCTCTCCGTGTATTAGAGTGCATTCCTATTCTACGCAATATCTCCACAACTTCTTGTCCATAACGGAAATTCAAGTTGCAATTCTTTTCAGATTCCACGAACTGGAATATAACATTTTATGATTATGTTCGTAAAACGTTCGAATCGTCTAGTGTAAATTATTTACAATTCGAAAATTAGGAATATAACGAATAGGAATATATATATTAATTTTTTCCAAGCGATTGCTTACGTTTATTGCTGTTCGGAGAAAGCGCGCGTCCGCCTTCCCGATACACCCTGTATGTATATAAATCAAGCTGCCGCGCGAGTCCAGCCTGTGAAAGAATTCGCGTCTCGATCGATCGAGCATCGCACAGAAAAACGTTTAAACGCGTCCACGGTGCGCCCTTCGTGGGAAGAGGGACGCGAGGACCCCGAAGAAATGCTGGACCGCGCAAAATGCATACCGATCAAGCGCGGTAAGAAACGTGTAACCCGCTCGGACACGAAATAATCAGAGAGTTTATCGGAGTTCGCAGTTAAGGGTGATCTTAACTAGACGCAGGTGCATCCCCGCTTAATATTTGCTTTATATATTCCCTATGATCATAGAGAAAAGTCTCCTGCTAGGAGATAGGCTGTGAGATAGCTGATTTTCAACGTCCGAATTCAATCAAAATCTTTTTTCGCGACGATTACACGATCTAACAATGAATTTTCCACTAAACTAAGATTTCACTTCAAGACCAATAGATGATGCTTGTTAATTGAACAGAAACCCTGCTATCTCATGTTAGGAACTTGTCTTATAATAGTGAACTTTCCTCTATATATATTTTTGCTGGAATGATTATTGACATATACCGAGGGGGAAACAGCTGACCAAAATCTTGTACACCAATGCCCACTAATGCCCAGTGGGCATTACTTTATCTTATTATTTTATTTTATCTTTATAATACCCCAGCAAGACCCAATACCCAAACTAATGCCCCAAAAAATGCCTAGTAATGCAATATGTACACCACAATGCTCTCAGCGGTTTCCCCCTCAACATATACCGTTTGTAGTGCGATAGATATTCACTGGGGCGTCATTACTGCCTCGTTCAAACCAGACTTCAATGTAGTCTACGAATTCCATACCTCGGAATCTATAGATAAAATAATTTTTCAATGTCGAAAAATTGTTAAACGACGCAACTGGCAATTCTAATGAAAGGAAATTTATTGCGGAAAATATTACCTCAGCCAGGGTTTGAACCTGGACCCCCCCTACACTCTAGGCGGACGTCTCTAGGCGAGGAAAAAACGTAAAGACGTTCCTGGATATTCACCGTCCTTCGTAATCCTCGAGCGAAAGCTAGACTAGGCGAGTCTAAGCCAAAACGGTACGATCGGCGGTATTTAAGGAGATACAGGCGTAATTCGATAAAATGTTGATATAACACGGGTGTCATAAGCACTCCTCGCGGGAACAGCTCTTCGCGGTTTAAACAGACTCGTAAACGTCAAATTTGACCGTGTGAAAGCACCAAATGCACCGGGTATTTGTTGTTCTTTGACGAGCGACCGCGCGGGGGGACGTTCGCGCGCGACCTTTATTTAAAATAGCTCGCGCGCTCTAGGATCGAATCAGTCATCGTCCGACATAATAAACAGGTAATCACTGTCGCCGCGGCTCCGTCGACGCCTCGTGGCCCGGGCGGAAATTGAGGGCCTAACAGAAACCGGGGCCCGTGTGGCGCCCACCGCGAAATCACTGTCAGCCACCCGCCGCCGAGGTCTCGCTCGTTGACACCACGAGTGGGCTAAACAAACTCGCGTCGGGGCGCGAGGTGGCAAACACGTGGCCCAGTAAGAGAAGACAGAATCGTCCCTCGAAGTTGAATAAGAAAGCGGGTGTATTTTGGTTTATACATGAAATCTAGAGCGACGCAAGCTCAATGCGATAACAACGGGGAGACACATGAAGTGACGGTGAATAAGAGGGCCATCACTTGGACAAATCTGAATACGTGGCGGCAAATACGTGGTCCAGTGAGAGAAGACAGAATCGTCCGTCGAAGTTGAATTAAAAGGCGGGTGCACTGTGGTTTATATGAGAGCGATACAAGCGCAATGCGATAACAACGGGGAGACACGTGAAGTGACGGTGAATGAGAGGAACGTGTCACTTGGACAAATCGGAATGCGAGGTGGCGAACACGTGGGGGCACTGGAAAAGGAGGCTGGCGAACGTAACGTCCCGGAAGATCGCTTTCTCGCGTCGCTTTAGGGCAAGAGACGTAAAAACGAAGGCACGGTGCGACGTACAGGAATCTTTCCACGCTTTACGGAAGCGTAAACGTAACGTTAAGACGGCGGGGGCGGCGCTCGATTAAACGGGGCTACGTCGCGCGTATTGTCGCGCGAGTAAAGGGTAGAGTGATAAACGTGGAATCGAACCGGCCCACGGCGAACATCGCGTGGCCCCGTGTACGTCCGGAATGCACGCGGAACAACCTACATGGCGAGCCCTTACGATTCGTCACGCGCGATCCGCGAGCTCGCACGGCCCGGCCGATGGCAACGTGATGCGGCTCCACCGCAGCATCGGCGGCGGCGGCGGAGAACACGACGCGCTCTCGCATACGGTGCATTCAATAAGCGATGTCCATAAATAAGCCGCGCCGCGGACCGGTTAGGATATATCTATTGCTTGTAATTTACGTCGGGCTTGAAAAGCTTCAGGGACGACTCCTCCGCGTCTCCTCCACCTTCGTATACTTTCTACCGCCAGACGATGGCCGAGACGAAAATAATTTATCGCCCCGGGATGGAAGGGAACGGGGACGGGGAGGAAAGGGCGAAGGGCAATAACAATTCCCTCCCTCTCCCCCTCGCCACAAGTCACGCGCTCGTAGTGACAAAAGAGTATATTAAATTCGCGCCGTTATCCACAAAGTATCCGCGATACATCGCGTGCGTTTTAATGACGCGCGTCATCTTCAAAATGACGTCGGCGGTGGAGGATTCTTCGTAAAGGCAGAAACTTAATCGAGCTGCGGCTTCAGCGTTAAACTAATATTTATAGCTTCAGATAGTTTCGTGTTTTAATTCGAGCGATCAAAAGATCTTATTCTACGCCGTAGTTACTGTCGATTATCGAGGATCAACCAGTCAAATAATCTCATCAAATGGCACGACTGTTGTTTATTTTCTATCAATTGTGGTGTAATTTATGGGGTCACATTGTTTATCTTAAAAGAGTTTATCTCGCGCTCACGACGATGACGCTATTTCAGTCTTATCCTTCGTGCGCGTGTTGCTCGCAGCTTCTGGACGAACAAACGCGGTTGTGTATGCGGAACTAACAATAAGTCTAACTCACCCGATAAGCGCATTGGATTCCAAGTATAAAAACGAGCAGAATTTACACGTGACATTTTAACCCTTTCATGCTTGAGTTATTTTTTTTACTTTTTATTGATATAACGGGTTTTCGGTTAATGCATGTTAAATTATTGGGTCTTTTTCAATTTTGTAGGTGGGACTTGAATGTCCCAGCGGTCGTGAAAGGTAATTAAAGTAAATTAAAGTCGCAAGGCTCGAAAATATTAAATTTCTAAAGTGAACACAGTTAACAGCCGAATATTTAATATCTTGACTTAGAATCATTTGTATGCATTATTAATTTATTAGGCTCTGTCGGCCCGTTAATTGTGTTCATTTCATAAGATTAATTAGGCCTGATACACGCTATTGGTGCGCCACTCACTCCGCTCTTTTGTTTGTCTCTTTCTTTCTTTCCCTTCAGTCGCGACTTTTCGGGATAAATTCGAAGAGAAAATTCCGCGCATAGATAATTGAAAATTGCTTCGTTAATATTTGATATCGGTGGAAGCGGAGCAAAGGCTCGGTGTGTCCTAGACCCATCGTCGTTTTTGTCCGAGCAGTGTCCGGCTCCAAGTAAACGCTTCTCTCCGCGCGTATCAGCGTTCTCCAGCCGCGTCGAAGCGATCCCGACGTATGTCATCTCTAACGCGAGCCCGTCCCTATCCAGAACGACGGCGTCGTGAATCAGGTCGTGATATCATGAATCACGACGGAGACGTCGCGGGGCCCGACGATGTCTTTTTCATTCGGTCGACCGACTTCTCGTCTTTCTCATCGTAGGAGAGCCCACAGCTGTCACGGCTGCGTACGCCTCGCTCCTGATTCCCGTCCCCGAGCCGTTCGATAAATCGACCACACTTGAGTCTACCGGTTTGCGATGAAAGCGATAGATACAATATTGTAGCGATTATTAGGATCGCGCTTGCGTCGCGGGACGTTCATTCGAAATACGAAACGCGAATGGCGAAACGTCCTACTTGTATGGGACACAACGTATCGTCTGCACCAAGAAAAATATTTTATGCCAATTAATATTATACAAAAGTGCATTCTGATCTGATCAAACAGAATTCTAGTTGTCGTAATTGAATTTATCTCGATCTTTTGTAGCTAGAATATTTCATAGATTTAACTTAAGTATCTGATTCGTATGTTTCTTCATGGCTCTATCAGATTATCAATTTTTGCAACCTGACTTTTTTCCCGTTGAACGAAAGATACAAAGTTCTTATCAATAATTCCACCCTTGTTGGCTGGAAGAAGACAAGTAGCATTTAAAAATATGTGGACGCGAAAAAGTTTTTGCGTAAGTCACAAAGTCTAGTTTTTACGTGTAAGCACAATAATTTAGGTTTGCTTGCTGCGAAATACACATAGCGTGTCGAAGAACTGTTATTTCTGTTACACGGAGGGTATTTTCTCTTAAAATTTACCCTGAAAATCATGTGATTTGAAATTTACTATACATTTTTACTTAAAATGTAGTAAAAACTTAAAAAATTTTTCAAAATGCCACGTTGTTCCACGATTACATGAATTTCAGGGTAAATTTTAAGAGAAAATACCCCCCGTATAACAGAAATAACAGTTACTAGTAAAATGTATGGTAAAATTAAGAAAAAACAAAATTCTTCAAAATGCCACGATGTCCCACGATTACACGACTTGTAGGTGGAATTTAAGAAAAAATTCTCTCCGCGTGTATATCGTTTTATCAGAAGCTACTTTGTTGCATCCATAAAGTAAACTCCGCAGAACCCACGACGTATCGTGACGAAGAACCCCTAGGATTCGTTGGCGATTGGAACAAAGAGAAATTCATGGATCGTAATTTGGACAGTCACGGAAAACTCGCTGCCAATAATTTCTTCGTACGATCTGCTCTCTCACGGCGGCGGGACGACTGTAATCGCGTAGGTACGCGCGGCGGCACTCAATAAAAATTCCGCGGATACCGTTTATAACAACGCGAAGTTCGAGCGCGTCTTCGCCGAGACGGAAAAACTCGCGAGGCTTAATTAACGACGGCAAAAGTAATAATCCGCCGCGCTCGCGCGCGCCTCAAAAATCCGGAAAGTCTCAGCTCGCGCGCGCTTTATGTCGCCGCGAGGTGTAATTATTGCCCACGTCCACAATTAATCGTCACCATTAGCACCAGTTGCGACCACCCACGATGCGCGGTAACGTACGCCGGCTCTTGGCCGGTCCACCGATCGTCACGGTTGTACCTGCTGATCGATCGATTCCGACGTATCTCGAGCCGATACGGACGAGAGACTCGCGACTCTCTCCTCCGCGTTTCCCTTCTAACACAACTAATTTGTCTGCCTACCGGTTCAATATCATTCCAATGTTTATTTCACCGTAAAATATCTATTTATCTGCGCTGCTTTTGAATTAATTCGTCTCGCTGCGCTGGTCTTTTGAATATTAATGTTCCTAGCCGCAATGCATAGGACTGTTGGCTTATTGGGCGGAATATACATATAATAAACTCAAGTAATGGATCGTGGAGCCTATAATGTAATAATGTAAATACAATCGAAATAAATATATTGGAATCTGAGTGCAGGAGTACAGGATGTAATAGAACACGCGGGCGTACTTTCACTGATGCATTCAGGATATTAAGATAGAGGAAAATATTCATGCAAATGTTCGTCCTATCTCAGCTTGCCTCCGAGTTACAAATGACGTTGACATACCTCGGCAACCCATCCGAGGGTTGCCAACGAATTCGGACAACACCTGGCAATTTTGAACGGGTCAGAGGGTTAATGGTCTAGAGGCCTGTATTCGAGCCGAAGGTCACTTCTGAGCAACTTCTGTACAAGTGGTACAATATAAAAACGGCTATAACTCGGAAATAAGGAGATAGGACAAACCTTTACACTTTTTCTTTCTTTAGTATCCTGAATCCATCAGTGAAAGTTATATCCACATGCCCCGTTGCGCTCTGTGTATTCTTTTTCAAGAATTAAATGGATGTGAAAAGTTCTCGAAGTTTCTAAGGATCCGAGTTTTCGCTTTCTATCTTTCTTTCCAACACTGGCTGCGTTCGGTAGCAAAAGCTGCTGCGCAGCTGTTGTAAAATTCATGGATCTGATTGGCATATGCTCTTAAATTCACTCAAAATTATGAGAATACCCCAATCAGATTCACGAATGTTGTAACAGTGGCAAAGCAGTTTTTTCTGTTGAACGCAGCCACTTTGTCTCTTTCAGTAATGACGCATCCAATGGCTGCATTCGCCAGAAAAAGCTGCTTTGCAACTGTTGTAAGAATCTTGAATTAGTGTATACACTTAATTTTGGCAGAATCTAAGAGCATCCAATCAAATTAACGAATCTTGCAACAGTTGCAAAGCAGCTTATTCTGCTGAACGCAGCCGATGACTTAACGGCCTTCAATTGAAATTAATCGTAGAAAGATCGTTGATCGAAATGCTCGGTCACACGCGATATACAGCCGTGGCAAAAGCAAGAGCAAGTGTGCTCGTGTCTTCTTAATTGCTGGTAAACGGTGAACAATACGTCACAGTTTGAGCTGGCCGTCGCAAGCAACGCGCGACTCGTCGCGTCGGTCTAATTAATTCAACGGCAATAACGATCGCCGCCGAATCGTCGGGTTTCGCGCGGAAACCGGACGAGCCCGGTTGATATATCGCCGGCGATTTACGGCTACAGGTTGCATATTCGCCGCAGTTATCTCACGGGATAGCATGCGAACGCGAGCGCTCGATCGCGCGCGTTATTTATGGTCGGGCTAATGAAGTTAGTCATTATCTAACGCATATCGCGCGCGTGCAAGAAACCGCGGATCGAAACGCGGAGTTAGAATCATGATTAATGAATTAATAACGACACACACACGCGGCGGGCGCTCGCTCGCGCGCAAACAACGTTGCTCCCGCGATTAGCGCGATAAATGCCGGGGCAGACAGGTGTTAATGCGTGCGCGCACGAGCGCACGGCGTACAATAATTAACGCACGAAGGTCAATGCGATTCGAGCGGAGGATTACGTTTTCATTGGAAGAAGCTACGTCGAATGCACCGGTGAAAGAACAAGCGTGAGAAACGTCACTGGTCCCGCGAGACGTCACCTCGCGCGATATGTTTCTGTACGCACGCTGACGCTTGGCGCGTCCCTGGGAAATGTACTACGCTAAACACGTGCGAAAGAAAGAAAAGGTGCAAAGTGAAATATGAAGTTCAGGTACCAACGTGTATGCATTTCACCGCAACTGAGTTTTTAGAAAAATATTAAGCCCTGAAAATGTTAAAGGCTTTGAAAAATTCTCTATCTAGTGTATTTTTTTTTCAAGATTGTTACGTCTATTTCTCGGAATTCTTCGGTAAGTAAACGAAAATAAGTATCTTACGTTTTTACTTTACCTTTTCATTTGATCGTCGTGCAAGTAATTGATATTGTACTTTTTTCTTTTACCGGCAAATCGATTCTTAATCTATTTCTGACAAGAAGCCAATTGACAGATCGATTTAGAAAGCGAAAACGAAAGGGCAATGGAATTTCCACGCCGACGCAAACCGGTCGAAGATCAAGGGCAGGTGGAACTGATTCCCTCTGCACGATTTTTCTTTCCGATGATTCAGCGAGTGCAATAATGATCTCAATTAACGCTTGAATCGTTAGCTGTGATGTCAGCATTGACAACCGGAAAAGAGTCTTTAAGATCACTAATAATTGAGCCACGAGAAAATTTCTCATTATTTGTCGAAAATACCTAGTTTATCCTTCACATGTACCCACAATTTACATGCATTTTAATTCAAATCAAGCAAATTGCCCGTAACCATTAGGTATATTGCCATTAGCTGCAAGAAAAAAAAATAATGCGAATGAATAATGTGATTCGAACGAGCTAGTGGAAAGACGAGGCTTTTCATCAAGCTGAATATTTTATAGATCTTTATTCCCTTGCAGATGATTGTTTCAACATTTTTATGAGCGCGATCCCAGCTTGATTATTTATTTATTGATAATTCATGCAGCAAACAAGAAGAGAAAATCTCTATAATATAACATGCAATTCCGATGGACATCATGTTTTCCTCAAGTCCTTTCGATTAGTCAAGTCCATTCGATGACTTTGTCAACAGGTCTATTAACCACTCAGTGCAACCATAATTTATTTCAAAAAGGCTCGCTAATGTCGGCGATAAAATATTTTACGACGCATTTATAAGCGTGTGTTCGTGGAAAGAGAGAAAGAGAGAGGACAGGAATTCGACTGTATACCGAAGGTGAATTAAAATTAAATCCCGGGCTCGCTCCCTGACACTCACCACCACGTGGATCCCCTGCCGCGATTCTTGTTTCTGGTGATCTCCTCCAGCGACGCGTGAACCGTCGCCGAGAGCACGGCCAGAAACATCCAGAGCCTCATCTTCCGGCGTGTCTCGCGTGTGTCTACGTGATCCCGGAATGTCCCGCGCGCAAGATCCGCTCTCGTCTCTTATCTCCGATCGTGGACTAGCACCGTGGACACCAACTATCACTGAACGAACATCTTCTCGCGAATACTACCCGCGCTCTCGATCCTTCGTCGACGCGAACTTACTCTCGGCTCCCCCTCGAGTCGCACTCACGGGGTCGTGTGCATGACCCCGACGCTAATCGCTTGATAAGATCGTCCTGGGATTTAAGCGCGATCCTTCCGGGGTGTTTCGATAACGGTCACTGATCACCGCGTCACCCTTGTGGAATCGACGTTCGGCGAACCGTAACGGAGCCGGTCAACGTTATCGAGCGAAGACCTGTAACCGTCTCTGTCTCTCTTTCTCTCTCTATTTTTCTCTGCGAGCACTTCCGCGCACTGATCTGGAGACCTGTCGTTTCGTGTCAAGCCGAGTGTTCGTCGCGAGGCTTGTCAAGGTGTCCGTTAGATCTGACTAACACCGTGACGCTTAGGATCCTGTGGCTGACTGCGAATACGCCAGAACGTGAAACCGGCCACGAAAATTCACCCCTCCCGAAAGGCCCTTCACGAGGGGTGGGTGTCACCCTTCAAGAGCGTTCGAACGAGCGATAGGTGGTGGGAGAAAAAGACGTACGACGGCCAAGCACAAAATGGTTCGAGAAGGTCTTGTATACCTGCCGAACCCTCCTGGACGCGTTCCAGCGTGCCGGACGCCGCCAGCCGTTTGCTTAGGGTCACACAGGTAAGGCACCCAGACTCGGAAACGCCACCGGAGCCGGTGTTTAAGCTTCTCGCCTAATCTCTCAGGGGTGACGTATACGCGTGCCGCGCTCTGCTCCTTCCGTTCCGTTCATCTGTCGACCGTCCGTGCCAACTCTTTGCTTCCTCGATGGGGAGGTCCTTCGAGTGGTAATGTGTGGTGGTGATGACGGCGGCGGCGGCGGTGGCGGCGGCGGTGGCGGCGGCGGTGGCGGTGGCGGTGGCGGCGGTGGCGGTGACGCGCGCGCGTGCATGCGTACCTGCCGCGGGCGTGCGTGCACGCGTGCTCGTATTGGGATACGATGTAAGACGATGAAGGGGAGAGATGTTCTATTCACCCTTTTCTCTTTTGCACCCTCTCTATCTATCCGTCTTTGTTCTCTCTTTTTCTCTGTCACTCTCTGTCCCTCTCTCTCCCCCCCTCTCTCTCT
>NW_011967220.1:1809414-1819959 GCF_000949405.1 Vollenhovia emeryi
CTCTCTCTCTCTCTCTCTCTCTCTCTCTCTCTCTCTCTCTCTCTCTCTCTCTCTCTCTCTCTCTCTTTCTCAGTTCGTCCGTTCGTTTCGCGTTGCTCGCGCGCTGCTTGGGGGGTATGGTGCAACGAGTCGGAGAACCAATACCCTTCGACGGGCAAGTATAGGCCTCGGCTAGCGACTGCACGCGCTCCTCCGCGGAAGAGCCGATCTCTCTTCAGAGAGAGAACGGAACGTTCTCCCTTCCCCCCTGATGCGGTGGCGACCACTGGACCCCCCCAAGACCGATTAAATCTCGCCCCGCCTCGCTCGGCCCGACTCCCGCCTCTCTGCCCCCTCCGTTCTCTGCCTCCGCCAGTGTAAGGCTGCGATCTCTTCGATTTCTTCCCTCCCGGTGTGCTTCTTGTCATCTGCTTCCTTCTCTTCCTCGTCAACGACATCATTCTCTTACCTCGCGCGGCGCTCGCTAATGATTCTTCTTCCCATTTCCGCTCTTCATTCTAGTTTCTTTCTCACAATTCATGCTTTCATTTACCTTTTGCGGTGAGAGAGGTTCTGGAATTGAATCAACTCCCATCGTCAAGGAAGGGTTTTCAGCGATGCTCGGAAGGCAGATACGTAGAAAGCAACTATTTAACTCCATCTCCAAGTACGAAATTAAAAATGTAAAATGAGATGCAACAGAGTAGTTTCATCAGGTTTGCTTCTGTAAATCATATCGATAAGCAAACACTACTTGAGAATTTTATTACAAGATATTATTATAGACTGTTGTTCTTCAGAACTTTAACTCTTTCTCTCTCTCCCTCTCTCCCTCTCTCCCTCTCTTCTTCATTCTCTTTCCTCGAATGTTTTCAAAGGAAGAATTTATATGTATGACTTTGGACGATCCTAAAGATGATGACACCTTTTTTGACAGGGTCATCGCAATCGCCGACTGTTAGGGTCTGTTAGGGTTGCCACCTATTTCATCACCGCGCATTCTCATTCTCTCGTAGAACGAAGCTAACAGTTTCTGACAGACCTCTTGCGCCTGGCAAACGTGGAGAGCACGTGGTTCTCAAGGGCAGATGGTGGGCGGGCTTTGCTAAGGCTACGCCCGGCTCCCACTACGGATCCTCATGCTCCTTGCGCAAGGAGTCTCTGCCAGGGTTCCCCACTCCTCGTCTACTCCTCCGTTTTCTCTCCCTTCCAGCCTCTTTGTCGACCGCGCTCACTTGGTCCCTCTACCCTTTTTTCTTCTCCTTTTTTCATTCAGCTCTTCCCTCACTACGGCCCCGAGTAGTTTTCTCCTCTTCTCGTCGCCGGTCACCTCTCTTTCGTCGGGAATGCGTGAATCGAAAGGCGGAGGTGTGCACGCGCGCGCGTATGTGTGGGAACGCATCGCGGAATGCGGGACAGCGTAGCTATGGAACTACGAGCGGGGCCTTTTTTTCCTCCGCCTTGAATTCTGGAGGACTCTAACGTAATGTCGTCCATGTCGGGAATTTTTTCGCTGCCTACAGGAGTTTTACTGCACAAGAGAGTCTTTGTTCATTGCGATACATAGGAGATCGATATTAAACGATCCGATTCGAAAATTTGTAAGCAGCGATACAAGTAACCCGGGAAAAATGGGAAAAAAGTTCCTTATTTCAATCGTGTAATATCTAATTATTCCGTGGCCAATATTGGCTGTACATTGGAAAATGCTGGCCAATGCATTTCCAATATAACCAATATTAAACCAACGTTTAGCCACTGTGCTACTAGGAAAGTTATGCAATATGGTCGCGTTTTTAAATAAATGTTAATAAACTTTACAATCATTAAAGTCGTTAAAATATCCATTGTTGCATAATATAGTGTAACGCACTGGCTTTGCATATTCTTCTTCATTCCTCATGAAAATTATCGTTATCATTGTTGTTGCGTGAATGTTAACGGACTACGGTGTTAAACGCGGCCAAACATTTCCCTGCCGGAAGTAATTCTACAAAATTCTACAAAAAAATTAAATATAACTGCCAGAATCTAAGAAATTCTACGTAAATTTAAAAAGTGTTATAAAAATCAACATGAAAATGCTAGAATTGGAACACTTTTGTTAATTTTTGTAATATTCTATAAGTAAGCAGATGTTTTAATTCTTGAAGATTTTGTTGTTTCTCAAATTTTTAAAACTAGTAAAGTTTTGTATTAATTTTTACAAAATTGTACATTTTCATTTTCATGTATTTCTACTACTTGCAATAATTTCTTGATTTAAGAATATTAGAAATATAAAAGAAGATATAAAAATTTCTACAAATTTCTATTTCAAGTCAATTTTTTGTAGTTATTTATAGTAATTTTTTCCGCTAGGGTTGCCAGCCTGCGTCAACAAATTTAGGTACTTATTAATAAGAATATTCTTCAATGTCACCAGCAGTAATTAATAACTTCAGAGTTTTCTTGACCATATCTGGTATTTTTAATAGTACAAAAAATTATTGGGAAAAATATTACTTCAGCCAGGATTGAACCTGAACCACCCTACACTCTAGGCGGGCGTCTCACCAATTCTTACAATTATTACTTTACAATTTGCTCTAAACGTGTGCAATACGGAAGTAAATAAATTGTTGAAGAAACTAGAAGATTAATAAAAAATAATTTTAATCAAGTTTTTTAGTCGACATTAATGCCAGACAGTGATCACACAGTGTTTTAATACTGAAAATTTATTGCGAAAAATATTACCTCGGCCAGGGTTTGAATATGAACTTCCCTACTCTCTAGGCGGGCGTCTCACCAATTCGACCACTGAGGCGTGTAATATCTGTCGCAAAAACAGTATAAAGATGATATCTTCGCGTCTATTCTTCTCGAAATTAATTTATCCCGATGCGATAGCTCGAAAGGGAGAGAAAACAGCCTGTGTCGGCTGTATATCGTTTCCGCATCTACTAACGATAAAAATAAAAGCGAAGAAAGAAAGCGCAACGAATGCATTCTCTCTCGTAATGATAGACGCGGCGAAAGCCACTGGCAATACGTGCGTCTGCTCTTTTACCGAATAACGTATAATTTGGCAGTAGCTCGAGAGGCGGATTCAACGATATGTCCATTAGTGACAATAAGTAACGAGGTCAGAAGCGAGATTGATGAAGCCGAAACGAGCGTGCGCGCGCGCTACTGCAACTAATTTCGCACAATAATTTCAATTAATTTTTTACCGAAGCTACGTACGTTTGACGAGTTATCTGCTGGAAACGAGAGGGCTGAATGGTGGTGAGAGTTTTATCATCAATTATGCGAGGTCAATTTCGCCGTAAATATTATACTTTTTATGCTCATTGATTTTACGTATCTTTTTAACGAAAATATGAAAGAAATTAGGATACATTTCGACATGTTTAAATTTAATTCAGCTGTACCTAGTGGAGCGGCGTGATTGTGCATTTCCTGTATGTCGTTGAGAAAACGAAGGTCGGAAATAGAAAAGGATTGCAAGAAATCATCGTAAGATGATTCGTGATGTAACCAATTGCTATTTCATAAAACATTTATGAAATGTTTGGAAGCACTTTCGGACACTTTGTACTCCGCGGTTTATATATTTCGCCACGATGTCAAGAAGATTCTACGAAATCTATTTTTAGATAGAAAGTATCATAGTGAAATTCGCTATTAAAGACGAGGCGACACCCTCAGAAAGGATTTCTGTTACTAAGACAAAAAATATTCTTGGCGCATTTATATCTCTCACAATCTCATTTAGTATCAAAATAAGACAATATCAAAATAAAATCAATAATTCTTATTCTCCTTTATCGAATTAAAAGATTGACTTACTATATTGAGACAAGAGTAATTTATATAAATACAAGTTTATATATTCTTGCGTTTTAGAATAAATTTTCCCTCCATCTTACAACGTACGAAGTTGGCACCACAATATTCGACAAAAGACGATGCGTACTATCATTTTATTCTAGATTTTAGAATTTTTCATTTTTCCCTTTTTAAAAAAGAGATGTTAATAGCGCGAATGTCGTTAATATCGAACAGTTGAGGCCTCTTTTCCGCGATGCCGATTGATTTTCTCGAAGCGAAGTGTGCTTTACTTCTCTTTTAGATTTATACTAAATAACGATTTGCAATTTAGAAATATACATTTGTATACACCAACTATTGAGGTAAAATCTCTAATCTTAGTACTTAGTACTAAGAATTTAATATTTTACAACGATTTTTGTTTCGAAACACTTTCTCGATTGAACAGAATTAATCATTAATTTAATGAATACCAATAAGTCCGCGGAATAATACGCAAAACGTAGCAACAGTCACGGAACAAAGTAATGTACAATAAAATATTAAGTACGGAATTTTCCATTGCGTAGACAGGCCAACGAATTCTCAACGTTTTTTTGTTGTTTTTCACTCGGCGCGGTATTGTACGACGATTAAGCGGGCCAACGAATTCTCAACGTTTTTTTGTTGTTTTTCACTCGGCGCGGTGACGTACGATGTTTTTGCGTGCCATCGTGTACCTGAAGGTCGCTGCGCGCGTTATCATTCGCTCGCCGAACGTCGAGCCGGCAAGTAGTGGCGAGAGTCGCTCCGTTTTATTACTTTTGCGTTATCGGTTTCCAAAACTCAATCGCGATAAATGCAGGGATAAAACACTATTGATTTGCACACCTTTATTAGTAACAAGTAACGTTCCTCGATTAAGTATTAAGTTTCTACAATTTATAATGAGAAACGAATTGTATGTTGAGGCGACGGCTCTTTATCAACGTGTACATAGATATTTTACATCTAAAATATTAACGTAAACCGTGGTACTTTGTCGCGGTTACATCTCGTTTACGCACCGCGCTTTTAATTATTTATCGATTTCGTGTAATCTGTTCCATTTTCGGGAAAAGAGAGAAATTTGTGCGACTTCGGCGTTCGCGCTGTAATTTGCTCTGTCGTTCTTCGCAACTCGAACGGGCAGGAAGTAAAGAAATTCGCTTATCGCACATCGTTATATTATGTAAATGTAACGAAAATTATCTCGATTAACTGTTGCAATTAATAACAACTATTTATCGCTGGAAACTTCGCTCACATAATTTATTTCGAGAATTAGATTGAATGACAAAGAATGTAAAATATCGTTTCGTTGCGGACTAATAATTACTTCTCTACCGCAGATTATGCTTGGATTCCGATGCTCGCGTTGTGTTTTATATCGCCAATTCAAAAGTGATTTATCCCTTCTTCCGAATAAAAATGCAAGTTGTTAGTTTGAGCAATTTGTATGACAGAAAGTCACGCGATATTTGTTAATAAGATTTCGTGCGTTTCGCGGTATTTAACATCGCGTACGGGAGTGCTTGAAATTTCGCGCGATCGATGATTTTTGCGAGTGAGTGTTGTGTGAGTGCGACAAGGAAATCTGAGAGGAGGAGGAGGCCCAGGTGGCATCGGGCAACAGCGGAGAAATCGGTGAGGTGAGTGTCTTACATTTTTATGTTATTTGCTACTTGTGCGAAATAAAACATCTCTTCTGTATTTTTATTTAACTTACTCAAATGATTCGAATAAGAGTTGTTAGAGACAAAACCATACGTATACAATTTTGTGAGTTTATATTTAAAAGAAAGACTTTTTCAGTATTCTTTATAATTATTTTAATAAATATCTATTTTTAAAAATATAAAATATAAAGTATACAATAATTTCGATTTTACATAATTAGTCTATAATAATCATATACATGTTTGTGTTTTTACAGCTTAACATACATAGTTGACGATGTACAACTCTGCTGTTGCGAATCGTATCAGTGAGTGATAAATTACTTTTTATTTTAAATTGACGTTGTGCATACAATTACTTCTTTGCGTGTACACAAATTCTTAACAATACACAATGCCCAACTACAAACTGCGCGCGCGAAGCGCGCGTTTTGTCATTTCTAGTAACATTAAGATTAAACTATTCCTTTCTCTATAACAAATGTGATTGGCGCTCTATCGATCCTATTTTATGATACATTGAAGTGTAATAGGATTGGACCGGGAAATTTTTTCTGTGGGTGGATGGACGCGATTATATTACGTAACTCGATCGTATCGATTGCAAGGTGAAAATTTCTTGCTCGCTTTAAGGACGTCCTTCGTGTTGACTTAAAGACATACGATGCTAATTCGTTTCTCAATGTTTCCGCGGTAACGAGGAAAGGAGCGCCATTATTTGCCGAGGAGAGAAGGCGAGGCGGTTTATCGTTAGCCAGCAAAATCCGAGGCAATTACGCGTGGAATGTTCAGCTGCGCCGCCGTCGAGGAGACGCGATTGCACGAGCTTCGCCTGGAGCTCGAAGTTCACGGACCATGCCTTTCGTCTTTTTCTCTTATCATTAAACGATTGTCGGGGCGTGTTTTAAGATTCTCGTGTTCATTTGGAATATAATCTGCACGTGTACGCTGCCCGTTATCTCCGATAACAAATATTTGTTGGCGATTTGTCGGCTCATTCTCCCCGTGTCAGACGCGAAGAGGCAGGCTCGCAATCAGTGCGCTCGGTGCGCTCTCGTCGAGAGACCCGTCGCTGTAAAAATAAAAGATCGCCCAGGGTCCGATCCAATCCTAATCTCGCGAGCGGACAGCTCGCACGATCGCGTTGTCTACCACGCGCGCGTGCATTTTCCTCGCGCCTCCGCGCGCGAGCGCAAGCAGAAATAATCGTTCCCGCCTGTAAGTCACGGACGAGTGAGTCGTTACTATGTATGATCGCCGAGAGCGAGGACGTGGACTTCGCGTGATGGACAGCCTGTCTGTACCGTACTTAAGCCGACGCTTATGATAATTACTTAATGCCGCTCTCTAAGAGTTGCACGCACGTATAAATGCGCGCGAATGCGCCGCGCGGCTTCTACGAATCGGCACGGCCGATACGCCGCGCGTACTTTTACCGGCGACTAAACGAAGCGTCCGGATACGCGCGGTGCGCCTGGCCTGGTATTAATGTTACATTCGTGCCACATTTATTGTACGGAGGTACATCCTGCACACGTGACGACGATTTAAAATAGAATCGCGCTCGTTACGTGTGCAAACAAACAAAAAATCTATTCGGCACACCGCGCGATTTGTAATACTTTCTCTCATTTTTTATGTTAAATCCCGTGATCTATACAAGGCGTTTCTTAATAAGTGCGAAAACTTTTAGGAGACGATTCTTTGTCGAAAATTGAGGGCGGTTTTTCATATAAGCATACTCCTACATCCCTTTCTGTTGAGTTACACTCCTCCAAAAATGGAGGAAAGAATTAGAGAAAGAAATGAAAGTTGGTGGATATTTTTCTTTAACTTGTTTCAAATTTGAGAAAATGTAAAAACCTAATTTTTATCCCCCATTTTTGGAGGAGTGTAACTTCACAGAGAGGGATGTAGGAGTGTATATATTTATATGAAAAATGCCCCTAATTTTCGACAAAGAATCATCTCCTAAAATTTTTCGCACTTGTGAAGAAACACCCCGTATAATACAATTTCTTTTACCTTTTATATAAAAGTCACTCTCGTATTAATATATTCAGGCAGAGAGATTACCATATTTATTAGTAACGATAATGTTTTTGCATCTCCCGCATGTCTTTAATTAGCGCGCAATTAAGCGCTGCCAGGAATAAATATAAAGACCACTTCGCTATTATACGAACAGATCCAGCACATGGCTTTTAACGTAAGATAACCCCGCGAATGATTAAGCGATAAATCTTTGGATTATCACTCCTTCATACGTCTGGACTAAGCGGCAGAATCGCCAGTAATTTAAGGCCAGTAGCTTGAAACGATATGAAAGAATACGATGTTGGACGTTTTATACATTTAAGTACACCATTTCATGATTCACTGCAATGTTTTAATTATACGGTGTATCGGGTAGTAATAAATTTGCCACGAAAATAAATTTGCTTGTCTCTAGTTATTATACATGTCGACTGATCTCTTTCGCAAGGTTGTATCTCGATTTTACGCAATTTCCGGTTTTTCTGCTTAAAGAGTCATTCCACTTTAACGGCCAAAAACTATACTTATCTTTAACAATTTTTTTCACAGTAAATACACCATACAATGAAATAAATCTTTTTGGGATTTGTTAGGGCACTCTTAATTAACACAAAAAATTTTTGTCATAATTTAAACATTTTTTTAATTAAGCGTTTTCTACACCATTTGAATGGCGTATCAAAAAAGATGCAAGTCCGCTGCGTTGACGACTTTTTTTATTATTCAAGCTTATCTGAAACAAAAATAAAAAGATTTTTTATCTATAAGAGCGTCGCTATGTCCCGAACCTCAACTGAGAATTTTTATTTAAAAATAACAAAATGGTGCCAATTTAAAAAAAATTTTACTAAGTACTTTTCAAAAGTTTTCTTCAAATTGGCACCATTTTGTTATTTTTAAATAAAAATTCTTAATTGAGGTTCGGGACATAGCGACACTCGTATAGATTAAAAATCTTTTTGATTTTTGTTTCAGGCAAGCTTGAATGATAAAAGTCGTCAACGCAGCGGACTTGCGTCATTTTTGACACGCCATTCGAATGGTGTAGAAAACGCTTAATTAAAAAATTATTTAAATTATGATACAAAATTTTTTTTGTTATTTAAGAGTGCCCTAATAAATCCCAAAAGGATTAATTTCATCGTATGGTATATTTACTGTGAAAAAAATTGTTAAAGATAAGCATAAACGCTCACGTTGGACAGTAAAACTGGAAATAAGGTAAAATTGAGATGCAACCTTGCGAAAGAGATCAGTCGATATGTACACGTAGAGAATTTTTTGTTAAAACTTGCTCTGAAAATCTAACCGTGCTCTCTAAAAGTCAAACAGTGGATTATCACTGAAAGTAGTGAATAGTCAGGGATTTACAGTTATAAATGTAGAATTGCAATTTTCAGTAGTACACTTATAACCGCAAATAATTGACTATTCACTGTTTTCAATGATAATTCACTGATTGACTTCTAGAGTGGGACAGCATGGCATTTTGAAGAACTTTACGTATTTTGAAATTCTTCGAAATACCGTGTTGTCCCACGATTACATGATTTTCAGGATAAATTTTAAGAGAAGATTCTCTCCGTGTATAATTATTAAACATAATTCGAATATATTTATATAAAACAGGTTCCAAATATTTTTAGAGCTTTGTATTCAGTCGAAAATAAATTTAACATATATCTCTGGCAAGCAAAGTTATGGATGAAGTTTCGCTCCCCAGGGATAATGTTGTGAAGATCCTTTTTTTCGGCATTCGTGTTGGGCGAAAATGTGTGTCACGGAAGAACAACGTTGAAAACTTTCCGGAGATTTAACCAAGATATAACAGGGAAGATACAGAAGCGATAGTTTCTTTTCTTCCCCTTAGGTCGAAGGTGATGAGATCCACGCGGCTGTTGTGAAATACTAATGGCGGTACTGAGCATTTTCCTCTCTTCGGAGAGCAGGAATCTTTCCCTTTCTCATCTCCTTCACCCGCCCATTCCCGTTTCCTTTTCACATACTGTCGACGGTTACGTACGTCCCGGACAGCGGAACGAATTTTATGGTAGACCTGTTATGGGCCACCATGATCACATCGAAACCTCCGTGACATCCGTCGATAATGGCGACCGAAAATCCTCGATGAAGACTGCGGTTTCTAGGTAAATTAAATTTCGTGGGCCTCGTTAACTCTCTTGATCTTCGATTATGTTTTCGGAATTGTTAATGTTTCAAAAAGTTTATATTCTTGACATATTTTACAAATATGCAAGTTTGTAAACTTTGTTTTACACGCATGAACATGTAACTTTCTGAACACATTCAACGCAAAATAATATATGGCCGAAGTGCTTATGCTATTATACAATCGGGCAGCCGCAATTTGGGCAAGAATCAGATGGCCAACGGCCAATTGAAAGTCAGTTTGCACGTTTCGCTTGTGGCGGCACGACGTGTGCTATCGTGCTCCTTTTTCAAAGTCGATTCAGGGTGAGAGAGGAAGGGAAAGTGGAAGCGAACGGCGGAGAGGTGAGACGTGGTTGCTCGTAAATCTAAAGGCCACACGTTCAAGAGGGAGGCTCTGAATAGGTGTAAATGAAGTTGCGGCCTGCCGCAAAACGCAGTCGGACCACCCCGTATATTTTGTCTCCTGTACACGCCGCGGACCCGCCTCTCTTCCTCTCGGCCTCCTTCATCTCGGCAAATAAATAGTCCCACGCGCACGGTGGGCCTACCTATGGTCTTGATAACAATGTCGACCCCCTTCTGACTTCTGGCTCCTTCCTTTCCAATCTGTAGAGATCTTTGCGCCACGCCCACCAAGAAAGAACAAGATATATAAACTGCGAAAAGACAAAAATGCAAAATATTTCAGTTCCTCCGAGATGCGCTTCTGAAAATTTATATAATTTTTCATTTATCAAGTTAGATTTGTTTAGTATCTCTAAGAAATATTTTATGTTTCTGTTTATGGATATCTATATAAAATTAAGAAATAATGAAATATACAGGGTGTTATGTAATACCCGCA
>NW_011967220.1:1823344-1841352 GCF_000949405.1 Vollenhovia emeryi
AATTAATATATAATAAATAAAAAGTTTTAGTTATCTATGATTTGCAATCAGTGTTCGAAATAAATCCATAAGATGCGTTGACATATTTGTATATTTCATAACATATGTAATCTTTAAATGATTTCGTGGCGTAACACGAGAGATCTTGTATTTCCAAATTATCACTTCTCGCACGTTGCGCATCATCAATCCTGAAGTTTTAGTGATTGAACGGTTATTTCGATTTTTCCGTTCGAGGGATCGGCCGAGCAGGTATCTGTCTCACGTACTCCCGGGGTTCGCGCGTATGCGTGACTTTCTACGGCCACCCGGGACACCTATGTAAGATCTCTGGGCGGGGTGCGAACACGTCGGGGGACATCAAAGGACCCGTGAGAGGTAATTATTGTTTCTCGATGCCGGGCCGAGAGCGGAACCGTGAGCACGGTGGCGCCTGCACGATAGGCGCTGCCGTTCTCACCCTGTCCCTTCTACCTCCAAGAAGGCTCATTTCTTGTTGAGGTAGGAGACAGGCGCGACGAGAGGGAAAAAGAGCGAGAGAGAAATAGAGAAAGAGAGAGAAGGACAGAACAATTCCGGGGCGCTCCTCCCAGGACACCCTTAATTAAGAGAACGCCATTCGGCCCGCGACCGATTCCTCGCAGTCCCGCATTCCGAGTTTCTACACGCCGCAGCAAGGTCGACTCGACGATTCCACCGTCTCTCAAGGACGGCGTCGATGACTAGGCTCGATTTCTCGACGTCATTGTAAGAAGCTTAAACTGAGGTGTCGATCTTTAAGCGATAGAGATATAGGTGGGATTAAAAGATAGGCGTGATCGGAAACATGTCAAAGTCTATTTTCTCGGTCAGGGGTTAATCGGCAGTTTGACTTATTCCTTGATTAGCGAAATTAATTACTTCATCGGGTACAGGCGATTTTATTTTGTCAATTTATAGTATTAAAAGTAAATGGAAGGAAATGTCATGCATACGCCGGACATTCATTTATTATTGATAATTTGATTGCTAATTGTAAGATATTAAATCATGTCGATCATGATATTAAATCATATCCCAAGAATTACTTTTTATTAGTTTTAGAATTTTGAGAAGTTAAAGATGGGAAAAGAAATGTATCTGACCATAATTTCATTTGAAGGTATACATTTTCAATTTATTCGAATACATTTACTTTTTATGAAACATATGCGTGGGTGGCTCACATTCTCTAAAAGTAGAATATCATGCTCGTTATTTTGTTTTTCATCTTTGGTCAATGATTTATTAGAAATATGATGCTTTCGTTAAGTCCCGACTATGAATTCGTATAAGTTTTAGAGACCTTAATGAGAGCGAGTTTTGTGGAATTATATACCTTTTGAAAATAAGATTGATGAATATATATATATATATAATACTCTCTTTTGGTTTTCTGCGCTTTTTTTCTTTTCATACTTTTGGTCATTTAGAATTTCTCTGGGGATTTAAGTTTTAATGGCATCAGCTGTGTGATATGGAATGTCATTGTGTGGAAACTTTGCAAAGTAATGATACAGATACAAACTTCCATAATGGAGAGAACAAGCTGGGACCTTTTTACGTGGGAGGTCTAGAATTATATTTCAATGTCATAACCCAGTCACTACTGAGGCAGGTAACAATCTGTAGATTTTCTTTTATTCTCAAGAACTATGCGGACGATTTATAAAATTAATTATAAGCAAATTAAACGAAAAAAATCAAATATGCCAGAACTATGTCTCTATTGCCTTGTAAAAATTTTAATATCTTAATATTTAATTAAACTATAGGCTATATTAGATTATATTATAGTGATTTTAGAAAATTTTATGCATTGCAATTTTGATATACAAAATTTAAATATATAATACAAGAAATATATTAACATTTTACAATATTTCTTATTAAAAACAGAATCCAAACCGTTCGGCATATAATTGCCATGCAATATGGGTTTTTTAATAAAAAACCTGACTCGAAGATTATCTTGCAAGAACCTTAATGATTCAAACAAATTAAATTATTTTGAAGAAATAAAATCTTGAATTCCAGTAAAAAATTGTATCTTGACTTTCAACCATTTATAAATTAATTGCTAACGATACATTATTACAATTATAAAACGGTCCAAATTAGTGAGAGAATCTCTTTAAGATTGGCAGCTTAGGATCATTTAATTACGACAATTAGAATCAATATAATTTTTTTGTAGTTGATATCTTTCTACACATAAATGTACAAAACAGTCAGAGAGATTCATCTTATCTACGCATTTCATCTCTCAGTACCGATCGTGCAGTGTATCCGAGACATAAAGAAAATCAGATGGCGAATCGCGGGACGTTGGAAGGGGAGGGGAGCCTGTATAGTCGGGCCAGGAGGAACGTAATGTTTTCATTAGGTCGCGATCATTATCTGGCCCAACTGAACAAACGAGCAAATGCCACGGGCCACATAGCGTACATGTATTAAGACGAATGGCCGCGGCGGTCCGGTAATTAATTACGGCCTCCCCCAGTGTTACTAATATTAATTAATCCCGTGCGTCCTCGGGGCCCACGCAGTGCGCGCGACCCCGCGTTGGCTGATACCAACGGTGCGGGTCATCGCCTAGACGAAATCGTTGAGGACTGCGAGCCACCTGTTCGGGGAATCGTCTCTGGCGCTGCTTCTCACACACTCGAATCATTAATTATCGTACTCGGCAGTGTGCGTGCACGCGGTTCTTTGTGAATCGGTGCACGTATTACCTCATTGCACGCTCACGTGTGGGTTAATGGGCACACGGAGAAAGAGGTCAGGTCGCTTTCAATCGAATTATCAATAGCATTAGATTAAATAAATATCAAGCGATATTTGGCGCCGTGTACATACACGGCACGTATAGTAAACACGTGTAAAGATATCGGGGCATCTCGATGGTCGATTCCTTGTAAACGACTGCTATGAAAGACAAGTGTTGATGACGCTAACGTATATTATAACACGTTAGTTATTATATAATATCACGGCATAACGGCTTTTTAATTAATTACAGCTTTGTCTTGCGCTTCGATTATTCTAATATTGCCTTACGAAATGCTTGTATTAGAACTCCCTATCGACAAAGTAACAAAGTATTCGAGGCGATAATTAATTATTCGTAACACCGTTGACAGTCTACTATTTCAACTTGGTACTACGTTTCAAGACCGAAAAAAGTTATCAGGGCGCAGTTCACTGGACTGCAAAAAGATGTTGAGCAAAGAACGAAATTACACACCAAGATCCCGGCTTGACGTCAACGGTGCTTTTATTATCTGTGCGATATTCACGGTCTTTTTTATTAATTATTATTAATTAAATTCTTGTTGATTAACGACAATTATTTTCCCTGATTCGTGGCAATCGTTCGATTCGCACGATGAAATTGACTTTGAGCTTGAAAAAGTCAGTGCGACGAGGCAGTAAGAAATTTTCCGATCGATAAATCCACAGATTCTCTCGTCGATCGGTGGTGCAACGCAGAACGGCGATCCGGGAGAGTGACGGGGGGAGGGACGGTGACAAAAAGAAATAGAGACCCGTCGACGCATTCTTCGCGTGACAGGACGCGTTAATACGCATCCGTGAGATCTGACGAATCGATCCGCCAAGAAATGACGTATCGCGGGCCTGTCGATTCGCAGATGAAAAAACTTTTACGAGATGATGCCCCGCGGCTGATCCAACATAACGCGTTTCTTGCGCGTGCCCCTTATATCCGAGTCACTGTGCGACTAACGTGGTAGGTGATACGTTCCATCGTCGAGTCTCGTTTCGTCGCGTTTAACAAATTAACGGCAAGTAATTTCGGCTCTTGCATTTTATTTACTTTGTACGATGAAATATAATGCGAGTTATATTATTATATTTGAAGACTGAGCTTTATTTATAGCGATAAAAATCTCTCAGCGAGACGATCGAATTTTATTGTAGCTTTCATAATCGGCGCTCGATAAATCGATCGATCGGCTCAACAAACGTCAATTTGTCTTTGCACCTTTTTCATGTATGTATACGTATAAAGCAATTTGTTAAGATATTCCATTCATAAAGCGATCCTCACTTCTGGACCACCTCGTAGTGTTCGACCCGCGTGACTCGAGACCGATACAGAACCGATCGGGACTCCCTCCTCCCCTTCTGGAGGTGGTCTAAATGAAGAAAAAAGTAACGAATGCCGTGGGCCCGCATTAATAAATCGGCGGGGATGCATGGCGCGTAGATCATCGTGTCGCGGGCTCACAATCCATGCGAGAATCCATGCGATGTTCGAGTTTGTGCGAGAGAGAAAAAGAGAGAGAGAGAGAGAGAGAGAGAGAGAGAGAATAAGAAAGAGAAAAAAGACCTTTGAAGAAGAAGGAGACAGAAGGAAGAGAGCGCGAAGAGTTTACCAAGGAGGATTCTCCTCTTCTTAATTGCTCCGATTAATTAGCCACCACGATTTCGCTATGGCTAATGGGCGGTCGTACGTTTCCTCGCGGCCCCGCGGACACACGGATATATACGTTTTAATAACGTTTCGTTAATCACGTGACACGCGAGGCGAATCGGGACGTGGGCCCACGTCGGAGACCTCTCGAGGGGATCCCTGTTTGCGCCAACTCTCGTTTCACGAGGGAACCGAAGGCAGCTCTGCCCACGCCAGAAAGATCCACTTGCGATTAGATCTCAATTCGACTGAAACGTCTCTTAGTCTCTCTAATATTTTCAAACTATTTCCTTTCAGCGAAATCGAGATATTGCCATGCATTACGATGTACAGCAATAAACGCTTGAGAATATTAATGTGACGTAAGGTGATTTTATACATTTGTATAGTAATAAAAAAGCTGTGTTAGAGCTTTCGTATCTCTCTCGAGTTGAAAATTCTACAAGCAATTTTTCACAAGTTTTCCTCGACCGAAATATTTAAATTGGAAACGAATGCAGAAGAGTTCGTTTTGTAAAGTAACAGTTGAAAGCGCAAGTGCAAAAAAATTTAACGTTTATGAAGTTTGTTGCTTATATTATTGGCACATTATTTTTAAGAGTCTCCGCTATTTGACTCTTCGCACGATTGTTCTGAGATATATAACACGCAAGTGAGTTGTGTTAATTTTTATCCGACTTGTATTACATATGGGTGCATATAACACACTCATATAATGATGTCCATTGCTCATCCTTTTCCTTCCGCGCCCGCGGTCCTTTTATCTGTCAAAATTCTTCCCTCGAAGCCTGCCGAATTAACCGCGCAAGAGGAAGAGCGCATGTGTTGCGAAGAGACGAAAAAGAAGACGACCGGTATATCTCGTGCCATCATCTTCGCTCTCTTTCTTTTTTCGCGCGTTCACTCTTTAATTTGCTGAAATTTCTTCGGCGGCCCCGCAAAAAAGGACGATAGGGTTAACATACCGAATGACTACCGCTCGCAATGCGACCAGACAATTCGGTTCTATCTCTTAATCGATCATCGAACCGTTCTTCTTTTCCACGTTTCGGTTCCTCTTGTTCTCTACCTTCCTCCCCGCAGACGGGACGCACTTACGCAACGCATTCCGGTTTCTTGCTCGGTCGCGGGACTGTCTCGTATTTTCTTCCTCGGAGGGAAAAAGGTCTCTTTATCCCGTCCTTCTTTCGTCCTTCTTTCTTCGCTTCTTCTTCTCCGCCCGCGGGAGTCTGTCTCCTACCTCCCGCCGAAGTTTCTTCCGGACGAGTGTGGACTTGTGGAGTCGCGCACGGGAAAGACCACCGCTGCCAGCTGCGAGGAACCGGATCTTGACGGTTAATTAGTAGCTCCGATCATTCGAGGATGAATCGATCTACGTGAGCCACCAATGCTCACGGTTCTCCTATGGGTGGCGGATTACGAAAGAATGGCCGATGTCGTATAATACCGAAGTTTGTTTCTTCTTTTGTACATATGTATCTGACGTTGTGCTAATGACCGATTTTATCAGTCAATTTTATCACTTTTACCATTAATGTCCAAAACTATATAAAAATTCAAATTATAGAGAAAGGCAAAATGTCATTGTTGTAGATAAGCAAAAAGGGATAACGTAACTCATTCGGAATTTTGTTCCTAATTTTAACGATAAGTTTCGCAGACATAATTTTGAGATGATGATTGAAGAAATATTATTGTTTCGGATTTTATTAAACGCTGGAGATAATGCACGATATGCAAGACAGCAAAGATAAGCGTTTTAAACTTCAATGATAGGGAACTAGCCCCGTTTTCACTCTGTAAAAATATTAGGGGATTCATGAGGGGTTGAAGGCCCGGCGGGAATTCCTAATATTGATGTGTATGTGTGTGATGACGGAAGACCGTATCCTGCCGAGCGCTAATGGATTGATCCTGGGTGGCTCAAATCCACGTAATCACAATGACCGTACAGATTGAATTTCAAGTCAAAATTTCGTGATCGTGGGATAGCGTTGTTTATACGCTCTATAATGTGCTACACAATATATTGTATCCATTATATAATATAGGTTTATATAATATAGCATTATATAATATAGAGATCTAACTAAATCTATAATTAAATGTCCTAAGAGAACATAACATTGAATATTCAATAAAAGTGTCGGATCGCTGAAGATCTGATGATTTTAGAACTGAATATAATTAGTTATGTTAATGCTATAATTACGACTAAAGTATTAAAATTTAATAAACTGATCAGTATGTCTGTCTTTCTTGCTGAAAAGAAAGCGTATACTTATACCTGTTTGTAAGGATAACACAGATGTATTAATTAGAATTTAGAATATAATGGCATTGGCGAAAATGATTCTATATTCATTCTGTGATCGATAACAAGATAAGAATGAGCTGTTTCCGCACAGGATATGATTCATTCTTGGGAAACTTTTGACGGGACCGATGAATCATTATTTTCGCGGTTCCTACGCCATTTCCGGAAATCGTTTAGATGGCCCGACCTCTTTACATAGAAGTTGACTCGTCGAGTCATCGAGATTGTAAAAAATATATCAATATAGCTTTAACTTACTTTCATATATTTGCCAAGTTGGAGTTTTATTTGTCATCGAGTCACACAGATTTGAATTAATTCACATTGCTAAGTTTAACTAAATTGTATTATATCTCAATAAATGATCGTGCAGTTTTAATTGCAGTCAAATTTTAATGATAAATAAAATGTATATAAAACTTAATTTTATATACATGTATAGATGAAAGTTTTATAATCGATAATATGATAAAAAAATGTTACAATCTTCAATATGTTAATATTTAAATTTAGGTTTGTATTCGCAGACGATAGAATCATTGTGCGGTTATGTATAGGATTCGGCAAATGATAAAAGACAAAAAGGGAAAGATAGAGGCAGGTAAACAGGTAGAGAGAATAATGTAGCTCGTGGAAAATTAGAAACGTTTTACCGACATAACACGAGGGGAACAAACAGGAACAAAAAGGAACTGTGGTATATTGACCTGGCTCTTTGACTTCTGTTGACCTTTTGTGGCATAAAAATGGAGAAAGAAACAGAATTCTAAAAAGAAGAGCGTGATCAAATCAACAAAAGTCTTCGGGTTTTTATTTATTTCGATGATCTTTTTATTGCCGTTGATTATTTTGTAGTATCATTTTAGGTAAATCATACAACGAAGTTTTATAAATTGACTTTTCGGGAACTCTAGCAATAAAACGAAATACTTTAGAGCGACGTTCTTAATAGTGACAACGACTGCGAATGATATTTAGCGGTTCTTTATTATTTTATTTAAAAATCTACAATTGATAGATATTATAAGAATCCTCATTAAGAAATATACTTTCTTATATTATCATACATATTGCAAATTGACGAATGAGAAAACGGTCCGAAACTATTTTAATTTTTTCTGTTTGCTCTCGAAAGTGTGCATTGTTCATAATAGTACATATTTATTTAACAACGTGTTATGTACAAATTTGAAAATTAACAATACATATGTACTCGTGTAATACATGCAAAGAATAAGTACAACTTGAGAATAAAAACTTTTCAATTGAAAAAACTAAAAGAAACATATATTACAAATGTGGAGAAGAAATTTAATATTTTTTTGTTCACTTACAATGTTTCTCCACGATCATCTACATCGTTAACGGTTATAATGTGAAAGCAGCCTTTTGTAATCATTCGTGTTGTGCCTGAGCGCAACGAATTAGTGGACCTTGTGGTAGGTAAGATGCATGGTAATGCCAACGCCACCCAAGTTAAGACATCCTTTTTCGAGATATAATTAAGCATCCTGTCGTAATTTTCGGCGCGAAGGAACGTGCAAAACCTCGCTCCACGGGCGGTTTTCCAGCCTCGAAAGGCGTGCGAAATCGTTAATAATTCCCGGATTCTCCGAAAAGGAAGGAATAACTGACATTTCGAGTTGGCCGAACGAAATGGAATTTAGCTGGCTAAAATTATATTTAACAACACGCGCTCTAATTTTTAAATACCATTATAAATCCGAGAATACCTTATCGAAATAACATTAGTTTCGCTATTATCATCGTAGCTTCGACACTACCAATATGAGACAGATGTGACTTACTTTTCATCATCTCAAAATAGATTATTAAATACATTGGTATGATTGAGTTATCTAATTTTTTTATTAAATATGCAAACATACTAATTATAATATTAATAACATTATTAACATTAAATTAATTATATAACAAATACATAAATATATATTCAATAATAAATCATAAACCAAAAGATTTTAATTTTCAGCTGAAAGTGCTGGGGACAAAAAATTAGATAAGTGACGTTTCGATAATAATTGTAACAAAGAGTAAGTTCTTTTGGCTCTTATTAGTGGTACGATGAAGTGTGAACGCACATTGATTTATCGTTTACTTATCACTTTCTCCATGCGTCAAACGATTTAAAAAATGGGATAATGATTGCGCACAAAAGGCGAGATATAGATCTCGGCCATAGTATTCTCACATTTGTTAGAAAGAGGCTGTATAGAGGTACAATGAGCGAGTGGCGGAGGGCGGCAGATGCAAGAAGTATCTGACAGAGATCGCGTAGACCTCGTGCGAAATATCGCTCCCAAAGCGGAACGGGCTAAATCAAGACCCAAATTCCGAATTAGCCATCCTCCGTAGCTTTCCATTGAGGTTACTTCCGCGACAGCCGCATCGTGCGCATCATTCTGCCCTTGGCGGACCAAACGACGAGTTTTCTCGAATTTGTCATAGCCAGGTGAGAGTATCGAAGCGCGCGTTCTCTCTTTTTATCACATGCGACGGTCCGGATGCACGCTAGTTAGAATTCGGTCAAAGGGAAATCTCCCCTTCTTAAATTTAAACCAACGACGGTAAACCACGGTGTCCGCTGTCGGACCCCGGGGGGGCGAGGCGGGACGAGGGGGTCTACCTGACTATGAATGGGCATAGTTGTCATCCTGTCGACACGATCGTTTCAAAACTCCTCTAGCGATCCGGGCATTGACAATCTCCAAGTACCATAATCATCTTCGATCTCTCAATCACCTTCTTTCTCAAAGGCTTGGTGGTCGCTATCGAAACGTTGTAGTTTTGTTTTATAATATAAAGTCCAGTTTCTCTATCTCTCAGCGTACCGCTTTACGTGGAAGCATATTTTAGCTTGAGACATATTTTCTTAATTGTTGATTAATATTTTAAGTCAATTTTGGTGACGGAGTATCTTAATTAGTTATTTCGTTATTATTGTTAATTAGTAAAATGGTATGTATTTGAACGAAAATGTTGTTTCAGAAAATAAAATTATTTTGATCGTGTACAACGTTATATCATCTTCTTTACATGGAAAAAAACTGAATATCATATCTTTAGATTAATTTACTGACTTATAAAACTGAAAACCTTTCATGTGGAAACGCGTAAAAGCAACACGAAAGGAGCATCGTTTCGTATGAAAGTGTAATGTATGTACTAGAGATCTATTGCTTCTTTTGTTGCAAATGACTTTTCAGTATATATGAATAAGTAACACGGAATTTGGAATAGACGGGAACATTATTCAAATTTTTAATCGCCGACCACACGATATCTGTACTGTTTCCACTCACTGCTGTCGTGCAATCCGGGGACCTCGGTGTCTAAAATACCAGCTAAGAAATTAATAATCCGTTAAACGATTGCTAGTGGACATAAATTTATCGCGCGACCGGTATTCCGAGTGTGGTCCGCTCGAGGGGAGCATCGTTCACTTTCAGCGCAACACGGCGATAAATTAATAGCGAATCGACGTTGATGAGGGACGATAACGATCGACGCTTCGCCACCGCTATGCAAACGACTCGGTGGCAAGCGGTTGGCGCAAAAAAAAAAGGACAAAGAGCGCGAATGTCCGATGGAACAGTGAACGAATGGAAGTGAGACAGATAGATAAGAGAGACGGTTCGATCGCGGCGAAAAGGACCAGAGAGAAAGGGAGGGAGGGAGGCGAGGGTGGGCAGAGAGAAAACGAGGAGAGGACAAACACACGAAGAGGAGTACGACATTCCAGATGCGCTGTAACCAATTTGTGAGCCGGACGATAGTGACAAATACACGATATTGCCATAACGTATCGCCGAGGCATGACTATCGTCGGAATTAATAGTCAACGCCGCTGACTAATAGCCTCATTAATTAACGATCCGCGGGGCCAGATTAGGCTAATCCGGCTTAATTTAGTGATCGTGCCGTCGTTCTCCTATCCACCTACCTGTCTGCTCTGTGTTCGGTTGGGAGGGCCGGCTTACCTCCGCGCGCAGGTAAATCTCGTTCTCTCGCGGCTCTCGCCCTCCGCCGACCTCTCCGGCTCCCTGGGCGTGATCGTTTGGACGATCGGGCCTTTATATTAATTGAAAAATACTCGAGGAATTTTCAACTTCTTGGCCCCGCATGCGATTTGTCGCTAACCCGCTTCCCGTTTCGAGCCTGAGTTATTTTTAAGTTACTGCAGATTTTTACCGCGTCCTGAGAGATTATTCCATCTGTCAAAGGATTGCGCAGAAAATACTTAAAGCTTATAGTCATTGAGAAACTCATACTTTCTATTAGCGCGAAGATAAGGTCAATGGAATGAAGAATAAGACGTTGTTCACTACGTGGCAGGTAGATTAAAAGATATTTATTCACAATTAATGTAAACTACTATTTTTCATTTTTATTCTTATATATAGCATAGCCGTATGCTAAAAGATGCGCCACTGTGTATATTATTCAATAACCGGTCGCTTACCATTAATTTATCAGATTGTGTAAGAAAGGCTACAAATTTGAAAATTATTAGATATTAATATTTCAATATCTAATAAAATTTATTAAACTCAGAGAGTCTTAGATCAATATATTAAATCAAAAGTTTGTTCTTCGTCCACTAAACAAACAGATCGCATCAGAAAGTTTTAATTGTTATAAGCTTGAAACTATACGTGTAAGGAAATAAAAAATTAATAAGAAATAACTGTAACAAGTGATACCTAAGAAATAGTTTTTACTGTATTTTTCATCTTTATGCTGCCTAATATAACGACAAGCTGCATCCGTTTTTTGAAATATGAATTAGGAAACCAAGAAAGGTTTACAAGGCGTTACATTGCAGGTGTTTAACGGCGCGTAAGAGCAGAGAGAGGATTTTATGGTAGCAGGTACACCAAAATGGCGGCCGGCCGGAGATCAAGACGCCTGCGGATCGGCGACAGTCCCGATATCTGTTTGCCTGCATGAAGTGCGTTCGAGCGCGTTACAACTCAAACCTTTTAGCCGGTTGTTTGCACGGTGCTTTGTATTCTATTTGTACAACCGCTTAAACAACTCGGCCTGGACGTAAGCCGCATTGAAGCCCCCTCGAGCGAGTTGTGCGAACCCTCGAGCGGAGTCGAGGGGGCCACTTTCGTGACGAGCCGCATCGATGCTCACATCAATGCTTTTCCAATGCGTCTACAAGCTTAGTTCTTAGGTATTTCCTTTTTGACTTGAACGTGATTCTTCAGGTGCAACCGTACGTCTTTGCTTTATTGTCCTCCGCCTATTTGAATTTTCTGTCTATCTTCTTTATATCCCTTCCGAATCCATCGATTTATTAACATGACACTAACATTTTTCGACGAATTCAACACTGATGGAGAAATTAAGCAAAATAAGGAAAAATATTCACGAATAAAAATTTAAAAATTCAAGTAAATTAGAAGGTGAATATTTCAATTAATTTGAAATTTAAACAAATCGCAGATATCTTCACTCCAAAATTTTGTACAAACTATTCTTGCTGCACACGTGGCAGTTCTCTTATAAAATACATCGAAGAACATATGTATAATGTTACGAATGTTACCCTAACAAATTTATATTGATATTTTACTTTATATTAAAGAGATTATCATGTTCAAACTTATATTATCCGGATTTTAAAAGTGAGGCCACTAAAGTGCCAGGAATTTTTCGAGAACGCATTGATTCCGATACCCATACCATGACTAATCTCTATTAAAAAACAAGCATTTGTCGACAGTTGTCCCCCGTAAGAATACCGTGGTATCGTGAGAAACTGCCTAGAGATGCCATAGTATCTGCGGCATATTAGTACAAATGGAGAACGAGGGAACGAAGCCGAGAACGGGGGCAAATGGGCAACCAAGGGAGGTGGATTGGTAGCGATTAACTTTTACTTAAGAGGTACCTTCGCTTCGGCCGGCGTCATCTCGGAGATGTCGTGCAACAATGGGGCACTTAACCGCCGCGAAAGCTTAAGTCATCGTAACGACCAATCAGCAGGGCACTGCCTCCCCCTCCCCCCCCCACCCTCCCAATTATCTCGGGGCAAAACAATTAAACGCGACCTGCGGTTGCCTCCTGGGATCGCGCTAATGCCCGTCGCCGCATAAGCGGAGCCGGGATTCGGGACTTGTGGCTTGTCCGGCAGGGACAAAGGGATGTGCATCTTCATCCAATTAGGCGATAATGGAACACGGACGCGCGTTTTGCCACGGGGCGCGACGGAGATGATTCCCCAATCGTCCGGCGATCTCCTCTCCCGCGTGCCAGGCGTTTTTGCGCCGTCCCGCTTTTATATACTCTGTATTGTACTCTGTATTGGTGCCCCCGGAATAATCTCTTTTTTGCGACTGTAATTTGCAACGGGCCCCGACACATATCGTCTCTCGCACGCTGGCTTCGACTTGTCATTGATATTGGATTTTCGCAGAGAAAGCGAGAGGGGGGGGGGGGGTGGAGGGAGACAGGGAGAGACACGAAAATACGGGGGGAGAGAGGGAGGCATTTAGATATAATCAATCTGTACTGAATATTCAGACATACGTCTTGTGTTATAAAAAATATATGTAACAAATGTAATATTTTGCTGAGAATGTTTCGGACTTTGAGACCTTAATTCTAATGATAATTTTTTTATTCGAAAGCAGTTTATTTTTATCCAATAATTAATTTTAAATATCGAATTTAGTGTTTCGAGTATTCTAATTTGGGCACGCAAATGATTGAAATTAAATACAAAGTTAAATACGAAGGATTATTCATACACTCTTCAATTTGTAAGATAAAAATCAAGTTATTCTGGGATATAACTTGTATGTGTGTAACACGACGCAAAGAAGTGTTTTCGCAGTTCGTAGAGTGAGGTGAGTCAACGCGTGGATCTCCTTGAAAATTCGAATAACCGATCGACCCAGAATAGCCTAACGATTGGGACGAATTAGGCGCACGAGATGTTGTGACAGAATTTTATAATCGCCCACCGTGATTCGAATCCCTCGATTAACTGTAGGAGCATGAGATTGATTCGTATGGCTCGGCGCGCGTCAGCTTCCAGTTTCATGTATCGTATAATACTGCGATTACCACATAGAGACGCGCACCGTCATCGATCATCGGAACCTTCGACCTCCTAATAGTCCACTGATCCCGAAGTGGTATCTCGCGATCGCTCTGGTGACTTAAATGCCTCGAATCTGAGACAAACGGACTTCGTGCGATTTTGAACTTTATATCTTTTCGAATGTAGAAAATTGCTAGACGACGCTTGGCTGGCAAATTCTAATTAAAGAAATTTATTGCGAAAAATATTACCTCAGTCAGGGTATTTTTCGCAATAAATTTCTTTAATTAGAATTTGCCAGCCAAGCGTCGTCTAGCAATTTTCTACATTAGTTAATCATATACTAGCGTCAAATAATTCTTTACGTTATTTATATCTTTTTATTGCGAATACCTAATCTTCCTTCGGATATGTTTTTTCAATACTGAACATAATATAATACTTAATAAAGAGCAAATGTTAAAGAAAACTGCGACCGTGGTATTTAAAACAATTTATAATTTAAATATATATAATTTCCTCTAACTTATTCAGTGTAAATAAACAGGCTGTTGTTTCGATAACTAGAGTAACTTAAAAGCATTTTGCTTTCGAAATATGTATTTATTAGCATGTAATTGGTTTAGTATTTTATTGTTTTTAATAATTATTTATTGTAACTTTTAAAAAGGAGCGCAAATTACAACTGAATTTTTGCACAAGTTGTATTTTTATATATCCCATTGACAGGAAGTAAACAGATCCGAAGAGATCAATTTAAAAAGAAATATAAAAAGTAAATACACAATGTTCAACTAAAAAGGATATATTAAGAAGGAATTTAGAAAAAGAATTTTTATTTTTCTCTTTCATTTCTCTCTTCTGTTCTATGTCTACCAGGTGTTTTTTGTGACCCATTTAGTTATAACTACGTGTTTTATTGGAGAAAATGCGTTTTTTTATGAGTAAGCTCTGCTATTTGGGTGCCACTAGTAGTAATTCTTTATTGCAGTCTGACGTTTTTCAACACCAAAGATACGTATATACTCGTTCTTCGACCGCGAATGTCTTCGATTTGCCTAAGCAAACGAAAGGGCCATAAACGCGTGCTAGGCCCTTTCGACCCGACATTAGCATCGCTATCAAGGTACCATCAGTCCATGTGATTGCTTAATCCTGCGTAGCACGAACGTGCATACCGGTCCTGGGAACGAAATTCGAGCTCTCGATTGCCGGTTACCCTGCAATAAAAATGAAAACCACTCTCGGAATGTTAAAATGACGTACGTAATTTGTCGATTACCCGACTCTGCGTAGCTCACTTTTGAAATTGTCACTTCTACAATTTGGCAATTGTTATAATTATTTTCAGTTTTTAACTGCATTGATTATTTATACTTTATATGTACAAATTAATTTCTTTAGTGAGATTATAACTCAAATATGACATCACGACAGTTATCGATGAATTAACATTTAATTTTATTATTTATTATTATTTGTAACGTGCTTTCTTGTCTTCTTGGTGAAATTATAACGAACGTATAATGAATATTGTAATAAATATATAAATTATGGATATCTTATTTTTACCGGTGAAGTAAACAATTAATATACATACATACTTTAACATATTTTGGTAATAAATAGTTTACTGTAGCATATGAATCGTCGTTATTCTTAGGTAACATAGAAGACAGTATACTGTCAAAGAATCATCTCGTTATGATCTCTGTTGATCCTCGAGGAGGAGCTTTAAACTTTAAGGTTATTTTGAACGTCGAGGCGCCGATTGCCCAGTGGAATTTAAAGAGGACTCTTCCACCTTCCGGCAAATATTTGCTAGCAATGTGGCCGGGAAAACTGCCCATCGATGTTATTTGAGCCAGCTTCGAGCTCGCACCGTCACAAGTGCATTACAAACACCAGGCTCTGTCGACACGAAGACATCGATTTTCACAAAAAATATCTATCCTATATATATGTTCTCTATCTCCTTCGAATTCGGATTTTGCTTTCTGAAAAAATAATCTCACAGTTATATTTGTTTGTACACTAGGAATCACTGATGCCTTCCCATATGAATTTAGGCGCATGTAGAACGCATATACATTTTCCATGTATGTATATGCAAAATGTATAAATGTGTTGATATGTGCACAAACCCATGTGGGAAGGCATCAGTGATTCCTAATGTACGTCTGTATTCTTTGTTGTGTATTTTATAAACTAAAATAGATTTCTAAAGTCAGTAAATAATATTTTATTATTCAAAGAGTTAAATATTTTAATCAAATCGATTGAATATTAAATTTTTAATTGTATTTGAATTTGAGATTCAAATAATTTGACTGCGCAATTTGTTGTCTTAACATAAATAATTACACAATAATTCTTTGGACTATTCTCATTTGGATAATTCTGTTGCGATAAATCAACGGTCAGTTTTAGCATCGTGAAAATATTAAATAAATGATAATAAAAAAAGAAAGATACGCTATATTAATAATTAAAAGTTAACATCTGTCAATTGAGGATTATCATTCATTTATTTTAAGAAAAACTTTATTAACGTGGATTTAGCCTTTTTTTGTTGGGCGGATGCCGTGTCGTAGTGCTGATCTAGAGGTTGCAGGCAGGTGTCCGGAGTAAACTATGCGGATAAATACATACGTATATGCGCACCCGATAATATTTGACTCGAGAGTGAGAGGAAAGGAGGTGCGCCCGGTTTGTTCCTGCCGGTGCTCAAACATTAGGACCTTCCACACGGGCCTTGCCTGGCCTTATCTCGATTCTTAAACAAAGGAAATGTCAGTGGAAGAGCCACGCTTCCTTATCTGATTCTTTCTCATCACCACGTCGAAGCCGGCTGTCCCCCGAGCTCGCTTCCGTATTATTCTTTCAAGTTCATAACCATCTCGTTTTAGGACTCCCATTCATTGCCCTTCAATTTTCGGCAGGATTTTCTGCGTTCCCTATGGTGCGAGAAACTCACACGATTGTTTTCTTAAGATGTGAGGTGAGATGATCGAACCCTTAGAGCCTGTCAAAGAGAATGCGTGCTTAACAGCTTAGCGGCTTTAGCCAATTTTCGAGGATACCGATCTTCGGAATAAAAACGTCGCTTAATCTATTGTAACGCTTGTCGAGTCAAATGTATTTTGTAGAACGACAAGATTACTTTGTTAAAATGTGCAGTGTTTTGAAATAGTAGGATACGTTCATAAAAGGTTTAAGCTATATGTATATTCAACGATTATATATATTTCATCTTCTTTTTTTACATGTTTATTTATTTATATTTATATTTAAATTATGCGCATATTACAAGGTAAAGAGAGATATTTCTATATTTCCAAGTGATTTTGAATAAAAAAATTAATGATAGACAAAATTTCTGCAAAATATTTCTATATTAAAATATATTGCTTTCACTTGTATTAAATAATAAACTTTGTACAGCGACTTCTTCGCGAAAATTTGTTCCACCCAAAAAGGATAAATATTATTTAATTATATATTTAAGAATAACATTAACAATACAAATGAATAAAGAAATTTAGACGTATATGCATATAACTATATGCAAGATGCTCATTTAATTGATGAGTCCGAGTCCGATTTGGGTTGTAGCGCCATTGAATGGATGTATAAAATAATCATGATTTTCGATGTCAATTGATTTTTGTAATTTGCTATTTTCAAAACAAATATTGTAATGCTGTTTAATGAAGGTTTTACCACAAAAGTTGCGTTTCTTTACAGTTATGTTAGTATAGTATACATTCAGACTAAATAAAATTAAATGTAGACTATGTACTTTGGGACTTCTTTACGTCCTATAGGACATAGTCGTTTACTTTTATTTGTTCTTAATGTACATATGTACCTAATGTACCTAGAATGCACTTGAAATGATTTTAATTAGACATCGGAGAGAAGAGGGAAACTAGAGTACTCTGTCATAACAATAGTGTATTTTACATACACTAAAAACCTAGACAAGATATAACATTTATTGTCATGCATATCAGAGAGAAGCCTGAGAGATGTCACGGCCCCGTTTTTCGTGATACGCGAATGCGATACGCCCTCTGTGGACATTGAAAACGTGGACATTGAACTACGTAGCCAATTTGCACATTTTGCTAAGTGGGTAACGCAGATTTGCGAAA
>NW_011967220.1:1846460-1853113 GCF_000949405.1 Vollenhovia emeryi
TTACAGCGCTTCTAACGAGATAAGAATCGCTTATCTCGGCTCATTAGTTTATGAAATATCGTAAATTAATTCTGAAAATAAAATTAATTTTGTCCCGAGATCGAGATCACGAGTCGATATAATCGTCTATATCTTCGCACAGAATAATCGTAGCGAGATGAACCTGGTCTCGTTGGAAAGCTAAGATTTCAGCGCTTCTAACGAGATAAGAATCGCTTATCTCGGATTATTAGTTTATGAGGCATTATTGATAAATTCCGAGAAAATTGATTTTGTCCCAAGATCAAGAGTGTGAATGAATCTTTCGATTGGATGAATCTCTCTCACATCGTGCATTAAATAGCAACACTAATTTATGTTCACTCAATATTCATTTTTCTAAATATACACATATGTAATTGCACGGTTTTTTGTCGATAATCCCCTCCTCGGGTACTACCTTGTCGTGGTGGAGGGGCTTAAGTACCCCGAAGAGTTAAGGCCTTCACACATAAAATTCCGTAAGGATGTAAAACGTAAGCGTAAGAAAATCAACAGGTTGGATTTGCTACTGCTTGCGTCATTGCCTTACGTTCTCGACTGTGATTGGTCGATTTTCTTATGCTTACGTTTTACGTCCTTACGGAATTTTATGTGTGAAGGCTTTTACTCTCTAAAAATCAATCAGTGCATTATCACTGAATCAGTGAATATTCACTGTTTTCAGTGATAATCCATTGATTGATTTTAGAGAGTACATACTCTAAAGACGGGACAACCAAAGGTACCCATTGCACTATTTGGGCCCGATTTTTCAGTATCTAATAAACTGTTGACCATAGTTTAATCGATTCTCTGTCTCTTCTTAGATAATAATATAGAAAAGCATGGCATAGAGAGTCGAGTAACTTTCATATTAACAGTTAACCAGAAAATGAGAAACCAGGCCTAACACTCTCTAAAAGTTAATCGGTAGATTATTACTGAAAATATCGAATCGACTCACTATTTTCAGTGATAATCTACCGATTGACTTTTAGAGAGCACATTTATTAATTGATTCTGTTCATTTCAGCACGAACTTTCGGGAACTGACGAAAAATTTCGCTATTATTTTGTCAGTTTAAACGAATCGCAACCGCGCGCGGCGATTCGTCGTGTCGCGTCGCGTTCGGGAGTGCCGTTTATGTAATTGAACTAAAGACTTTCAAAGTGTAAAATCGCGCGAACGATCTTTGTGTTTTCGCGAGTGTGCAAGAAGACAACCTGAGTGGAGGAGGAGGCCTGGGGAAGGCATCAGGCACCGGCGGAGCAACTTTAGGGTAAATATTTTTTCTTTTGTATACAATTAATCTTCCTCTTGTATATTTCTTGAATACTCTATATTAATGTGAACTTTATAATTGTATGTTACAGATTCGACGTATTATAGTTAAACTCCGCTGCTGCGCATCGGGTCGGTAAGTGAGTAGTTTTTTTATTGAGGTAATGAATCTCGTAGATCGCAGAATGTAGACCATAGATTGATGGAGTTTCATTACCTAAAAAATGGATAGATTACAGTATAATTTCATGTTTACTTTAAAATATTTTATTTATCGAAGGAGATTTTTCGCGACTTTTATTGTGGAGGGTTGAGTGCTCCGTTGCAGCACGTCACATATTTTCACGCAAAATATGACGAATATTATTGATATATTCGTCGAGTTAATCTCTTGTGACCTATTCTATCCATTTTTCAGTAGCAAATTTATACATGTATGTAAAGTAAAATACTATGGCGTGAGATTCGAATATTTTGTCGAGAACGCTGAAACTTTATATTATTTTCATACGTTATTTGAGATTATTATGATTAACTAGAATGTTCAATTGTCGGTCTATCTATCGTACGGAAAGTTTTTTTTCTCTGGATCTCACGTCATTTATTCTGTATGTGTATCTCGCGATGTACTTTCAAGATGCGTCTCGCATGAATACATGCATAGTTACACGCATCTTCGTGTTTTCGCGGTCGGTCTTCGCGATCAGTTTTCAGCAAATTTTTCAAGAAATTATTGTTTAATTTCATTCATATTATAAGTTTTCATTTATCGCGGAATGTTATGATAATGTTAAAATAAATATAACGCCAAGTAAATTGTTTTTTTCTATATACATATATACTTGAATTTCGAATTTGGAAATTGAGTCGCGAAGAGATAGTCATTATCTATTCTCGAATAAATAACGGAAGTAAAGATATATATGATTAGTTTTATACAGAAAAATTTTTTAATTCATTTTCTTCTTTAATTAACTTCTCGTGGTCTTGCATTTCGATACGATCGACACTCGCATATAATTCGAACCGTACGAAATATCTGTCGGTGACGATAACCGACTATGGAAGGAGTTTCCTTCCTTCCTGATCTCTGGTCAAAATGATCAGATTGTATGGCCGGGAGCAACGAAAGGTATGTCCAATCTGGCCCAACGAAGGACTAAATACGACGAGGTAAGTGGTCAATATTGGCCACTCTAATGGAGTACCTAAGTAAGGTGCTGTACGAAGTATACTTTGATTTCTTTAGATTTGTTACAATTCGGGTGGGTTATGCTTCTATATGCATACATTCTCGCATATGTGCGAGAGTGAAACCGCTATTAAATCCCGCGAGCGCGTTAAACTCCAAGCCAAACCCCTACAAAATCGCGTCGCGGTTAATTAAAGATTTGTAGGTTCATTATGTTGAAACACGGGTAGGTAGGTAGAAAATGGATAAGTATATGATCTATAGATCGGAATACGGGTAGGTAGGGATTCGGTTAGTCAGGGATAAGGACATAATTCGAGAGTTTAAAAGATTAGATAACATAAATTAACGAAGTAACAAAAACATCAATATAATAAGTACGTAAAAAGAATTTCGCGTTATTGTACGTATACCGAATATTTCATATGTATATGTATAATGTCGAGAGAAATATTGTAGGTATTGTACAGATATTATATTTTTAATTTTATAATGTCATTATTTCTTTTATAATATTGTATGTATTGTAAAGTAAATTACAAGAAAAATGAAATAAATAATAAAAATGTAAAAATCAAATTGTAAAAAAAAGAGGACCGTCGTTAAACGCGGCGGGGGTGGTGGAGGGCCTCTACATAGGTCGAGTTGATTCTATCGAATAAGGTTTTAGTTCAATTTGATTCACATAGTCTTTTAATCAATAGAGTTTCGTTTGCAATTGATCGATAAAGCCTTTACAGTTTGATTTTCCGTTTGCACATTAGTAAAAAATGTTAGACAATTTTAAGCACATATGTAACACGTTGTGTGTACTGTGTACCTAACATTTTCTATTAATGTTTTACATTGTAAGAGTTAGGTATGTATTATTGTAAACACACACATGTCACATGTTCATATGAAATTTTATATCATAATGAAAAATTGCACATATTTTTATTGTGTATCATATTTTCAGTTTCGCTATGTAACTTTCTCTCTTTTTGTATTTTTGTATATATTTCAAAATATGTTGTGAAAAAAATTAATTAACTTATAAAAATGTAAAATCGCAATTTTATCGCAAACAAAAGAGGACCGCCGATAAGAATTTGGCGGGGGTGGTGGAGGGCCTCTACAAGTTGGTCTGTTTTTATCGGGTAAAAATTTAAATCAAATAAAAAGGAGAGGTATTATTTTATTTATAACTAGAACAATGCAAAGTTTAATTTGATCAGAATGCAATTGCATTGATTGTCCGATATAAACGGAGCAATCTTGTATCTACAAAAGAATGGTTAAATAATTTAATATCAAGCAAAACGCCGGTGTAGCCATTCTCAGGTTTCTCTCTTGTTTTAGTACGTGAACCAGTCTTTCAGGTCTCTAAGGGGACCTCTAACTGGTCTCTCTAAGACCAGTTACTAACAGCACTTGTAGGTAAGTAACTTACCGGCTGTAGATGGCTGTAGCGTAAATCGGCCGTGAGAACCAAAGTCCTATTCGAAATATGTATAATACAAGCATACAGCCAAGTTAGAAACTATAAATAGAATTATAATATATATTATACATACATATATAGAATAATCAAAGTAAAATCAATGGTAGTAAAATCGAAGTTAAATCAACATGTACCTGTTTTAGCGTCTTCATCCAGACTTTTGGCATATAAGTCTCATACAGAGATATGTTGGAGTCACATTGCGCAAGAACATACGCAGATATAAAAAAAGTATATCAACGTGTGACCATACGTAATATGACCACAACTTATCCATGTTTTACTTGAGCAAATGCTCAAAATGACCTCCTTCCATCCTTTCACAAAGTACTGCTCTGTCCAAGACTGCGCTACATGCTTGACGTAAGATCTCTGGACTTATTGCACGACAAGTTTGTACAATTTTGTCCTTTAGATCCTCAGCGCTAACAGGTCGCGTAGCGTATACTCGCTCTTTAAGATAACTCCATAGGAAAAAATCGAGAGGTGTAAGGTCTGGTGAACGTGGCGGCTATTCTCGGGGATCATGAAGTACGATCCAACGGTTACCGAATTTCTTATTTAACAATGTTCTTGTATGTACAAACTTGTCGTGCAATAAGTCTTGAGATCTTACGTTTATACAAAACGCCGAAAAATCACATTTAGACCAACATATCTGTGTGTATGTGAGTACGCTAAAATTGGTGTGAACTCCCTAACCTGTGCAAAGGGATCGGTGGGTATGGATTTCTTTTCAGATTAATAAAGTATACTTTATTAATATATTATTAAAAGAAGATTGGTATTGAATTTGGTGTTAATGTGTGCAATTTAAGGGTTCAGTTTATGCATACATACATATACTCGTACATATTTATCGATATTAATATGTCGTCATCCCTGAACTGTTTAAATATTCAAGATTGGAAAAATGTTAAAGATCAAAGTTGTACGATTTTAAGTAACGCATTAAGGATCGTCTACAATAGATGAAGTAAGCCTGGCGTAAGAAGTAAGAGCAGGAGTAAAGAAATGAATCATTTTCATTTCTTACTCCTACTTCAGCTTTGACGCTTACTCCCGGCAAATTAGAGCGCAGTTCGACCAGTGCTATAAATATTTTAAAAAATTGTTGCTCTACTTTAGCTTTTACACTGATAATTAACTTTTTACTACTTTAAAATTAAAAAATTCTTGCTACTTACTTCCAATGTAGACGGTCCTTCACATAGTAATAAGAGTATAATCATTGAACTGCTTTGTCACTGTTACATAACAATCACCTAGACTGTTTTAATTCAAACCCCATAACATTGTAAAATTTATATTGTATAATGTAAAAGTTTTCTCAAGTATCTTAAAATGTTTTTTAGTCTTCTTCATTAACACGAAGATCGATGGCATCTAGCATGCACTCTAATGCTTTGTCAGGTAAATGTCTGAAATAAAAAATATAATTTCATCATAGAAAGAGAAATAATAAATGTTGAAGAAATAAATAAAATAAGAATTATATTTTTATAGGCATAGAAAGTACAGTAACATTCACAATTATCAATATATTTACAGTTGTGCATTTGAAAATACAGTGTATAGATCGTAATTAAAGTTTTATTGACATAGTTTACATCATGGACGTAAAAAATATCTGGACAAAGCGTTAAGTACCCTTTTAGACGTGGGGAGTAGTCCCTCAGGGTAGAGAGGTTCACAGTCGCGTTCATCTGTGCCTCAGTTAGTGTCTATTTTCACAATGTTAACTGACACGTTGCAACACATTCCGTGAAATTACCCGCTATTATTCTTACGAATATTGCACAAAATAAATAAATAAATAAATAGTGTGTATAACATGCCGGATTGTTGGGCTAAAGGCGGTAAAAGAGAAATAAAGCTATTGTGAGAAATAAAGCTATTGTGAGAAATAAAGTTTCCTTTGTTTTAAGTTTAAATAGATCATATCTCCGTAAAATTATCCGTCGCCGCAATCTTACATGCCTCATCCATGTCAATATACATTTCATGCCTCTCACCCTGTGTGCTTTAACCCTGCAGTATTGCGCTCTGTCCAGATATTTTTTACGTTCATGATTTACATACCTTGCAATCTTAAGAAAGGGCAGCAAAAATGACGGTATGCTTTTGATTTTATAATTTCGTCTTTGCGCATCGATTATTGACGAAGCCGCTTTTTGGGGTAGCACTTCTTTTATTAATCGTGGCACTCTATATCGTAAATACAATTTAATCGTTTATCATTGATAATTGCTATAAATATCTACTACTATACATATCTACTACTATAAATATCCTATTAATCAAAATAACCTTATCATTGTCGATACTCTGCCGAAAATAATTCTACAAAATTCTACAAAAACAATAAAATATACTGCTAGAATCTAAGAAATTCTACGTAAATTTAACCGTTTTTTTAAAAGGTGTTATAAAAATCAACATGAAAATACTGTAATTGGAACACTTTTGTTAATTTTTGCAATATTCTACAAGTAAGCAGATGTTGTAACACTTCAAGATTTTGTTGGTTCTCAAATTTTTGAAGATAGTAAAGTTTTGTACTAATTTTTACAAAATCGTACATTTTCATGAAATACTACTTGCAATAATTTCTTGATTTGAGAACATTGTAATTTGTAGTACTATTTCGTAGATATTTTTACAAAATAATAAAT
>NW_011967220.1:1857548-1940271 GCF_000949405.1 Vollenhovia emeryi
CTGTATAACGCCGTGTCTTGTTGTAATGATCGAGGTCTGGTTGTTCTTATTACTGGTTGGCCAATGTACTTTCTCTTGTCAGACTTTATAGTTCTCAACTCCCTTGTATCTCGTAAAACATTTTCATTACGAGATACAAGGGAGTTGAGAACTATAAAGTCTGACAAGAGAAAGTACATTGGCCAACCAGTAATAAGAACAACCAGACCTCGATCATTACAACAAGACACGGCGTTATACAGGCTTACTCTACGAAATTTATCACACATGTATCAACTAGCTTACTTAGCATGACTCGACATTTTATAAAATAACTCCGACTAAATCGACGATGGTCCTTCAACATTACATATTTATTATATTCGTTAATTTTTGTCATACTTAATTATTCAAATTATTAAGATGTATAATTGCAGTAGAATATTATAAACTATATGCGCTGAAGAAAGCACCGTGTGCCGAAACGCGTACGCAACTGTAACCACGATGTACTAAATTAATTATAACAACCTAGAAATCAAGCTTGTAAAAATTGGCCTTAAATACACTTCGTTATATGACCTAATATATTTTTAATTTTGTCAGTAGACTTTTGGCAATTACTCAAAATGTTACTTTGTGTTTGCTGGGTACTATAGAAGTAGAATTTGTTTCACGTACCTGATCGTCGTGACTGTCCATGATGCAAGAAGGTCGAGGATTAAAGTCGCCTTCAACTTACTCTATTGAAGAAAAAGTGATCGACTGCGTCTCAGAGTACAAAGATTACACTTTTAACATATTTTTTAACGAGACGATTTTTCGAATGAGATAGTTGATATCGGATTCTCAATAACGGCTGCTCCGATCAGCTTCTAAGTACGTTTACTAAGTAACTTGGGTTCGATTTTATATACGATAAGTATTTTTATTATTTGCCGATGTTATTATTCTACAAAATTATATCAAGAGGGGACTGCGGAAAGAGTGAGGGAATGAGAACGGGACACTTCGTTGATTGGACGGCAATATTGCCCCGCCACTAGACTCGTGAGTCTTCCACTACTGCACGCATAGTAGGTATATCGGTGGGAGATAACACACTAGCAATAAAAACTGGCACGTGTGTACAGACCTGCGTACGGGACTTTGCCAATGATAGTAAACGGCGTAATAGACGGAAATAGCCATATAATGCATTCTCTCACGGAAAAAACCATATAATGCATTCTCTCACGGAAAAAGCCATATAATGCATTCTCAGAGAATCAGCTGTTTCTCTCGCGCTATATAATGCAATCTCAGAGAAACAGCTGTTTCTCTCGCGCTGTTTGTCGCTGCTGACGGGTTCGACGATTTAAAGTTGGGGATATCGGATCAGTATCACGCTATTACACGGAGAAAAATAATTTGCTGACACAGCAGATTTTTTGCTGTTGTAGCAAAATTTGTTCGTTATTATATGGACAGCAAGAAGATTTGTTACGAATACTAATCGCAATTTGCTGCACGGAGAAAAATAATTTGCTGACACAGCAGATTTTTTGCTGTTGTAGCAAAATCTGTTCGTTATTATATGGACAGCAAGAAGATTTGTTACGAATACTAATCGCAATTTGCTGGATATAATTTGCTGGATTAACAAATTATCCCGAGCAGAAATTTTAGTAGGGTTCAGGCAGCCCTGACAGGGCCCTTTGTTGCTCTTTACAGTTTTTAATATGGGGTGGGGTATCAATAGGCTTCCTATTAAAAAATTCACTTTGTAACTAATTGTTAAATTGTGTTAAATTGTGTTAAATCACATACTCACATAGTCATCAAAAGTATATTCAGGTTATTGAGGTCTATCCATGATCCAGACAACTCGCTCTCGCATCATATCGGCTCGCCTTTTATACTAATACGGGACGATTTTTACTTATGAGAAAGACGTGCGGTCGCCACGCCGCGGCAGTATGTGGTACTAGTGCTATCTATTCAGGGCCTCTATTCAGTCTATTCCGTACACGATTACCGACGACCATCGATATCGTTAACGACGTTTGCGCAGCTTTTTTTACATGATAGAAAAGTTGCGCCAACGTCGTTAACGATATCGATAGTCGTCGGTAACCGTGTGCGGAATAGAGCCACAGGAGGGAATCAGGCGTATCGGGATTTCGTTGTGACAGCAAATGTATTTGCTAAGAATATATTATTTTGCTTCAGTAGCAAATTTATGTGATTGTAATTACAAATACATTCAGCAAATTTTGTTCTATTCTCGCAACAAAATAGATTTTGCTATAATGACGAATAATTCGTAAAATTAGTTCTATCAACTAAATTTTATTGCTATTACTACGAATATGCAGTAGCAATGGCGATTTTGCTATCACAGCAAAATTATTTTTTTCCGTGTAGCACGAAAAGCGTCTTCTATCTTTCTTCAACATATAACGAGCAACGAAGATAGATTGATACTTTCTGCGCAAATAGCGGCTCCGCGAACGCACCTATAATTTGTCATATTGCAATAAATAACAATATGTATATCTTTAATTGAAAAGTAATAAAGAATACATGTTAGAAAAATGTTCATCCAGAAACAACATGTACATACATATATTACTCCTATTAATGTTCCATTCAGCAATGAAAACATAATTATTATTTATTACATATAATAATTACTTTTTAGAGATTTATTGAATTCCATTGGTGATTAAATTTTTGTAGTGTTTTATTTCTAAGGATTCCTGTGATACATATGAAAAATATGAGAAATATCTCTACTTCTATTAACTTACATATTATTTCTGCAGCTGACATCTATGAACCGTTCGGTTAGCTACAGTTACGGTTGGTAATCCATCTCCTATAGTAAAACGTTATAACAACCGCTCTGATTCACCTTGTATAAATAAGAGATATACATATGTATAAATTAAAAAAGATATATGTATTTACATGTTACTTGCATGTTAATAAAATGTTAATGAAGCAACATAAATTTACATGTATGTACAAAACGTATACTTATACATATACATATGTATATAGTTATATACATATGTATGCGAGATGAGTTATATTTCGTGAACCAGTCTTTTACTATGTGATATGGATTACCGACTGAAACTGCAGCCAACCTGGGAAAAAAATGGAAAAATCTAGTTTACATATGTTTCAATTATGTAATATCTTGTATTTTGAGAGATACAATTAGATATTACAAGATTGAGACATATATAACAAGATTTTCCATTTTTCCACAGTTGGCTACCGTTTTGGTCGGTAATCAATCTCTCATGGTAAGAGACTGGTTCACAAAACTCTCACCCTGTATACATATGTATACTTATACTACTTATAGTAGATAAAAATGAAAAATGTGGTATCGTAGATGTCAATATCAGTGAGTAAAAAATTAGCAACATGTCAGCTATTTAGTCAATTTAATCAATTTAATCGACATATTGCAGCAAATTGTTTCGATATACCATAAAAGTTTTCGCATTAAATTGTCTTCTACTATCAAGATTTTTAGATATAACGATGACAGTTTGACGAGCAAATCTGCCAAGTGCTGTCTCGCGATAGATTTGTAATAAAACTTTGCTGAAAATCTGTAATACGATAAACAAAAATGAAAATCAAATATTATTAAATCAATTTATTTATTTAATTCGAATTAATCTATTCTTCTCTGGACTTGTAGTAGCACAGTATTTCATAAATTTATATTTGAATTTATTCTGCAATTTTAGAATTATGCTCTTGATGCTGCTGGTGATTGGAATTGGTAAAATCAATCCGTGAATAAAGTGCGGGTCGACTATTAATAATCGGTGTTGGATCGATGTAATCTTATTCTTCATTCTTCTTCGCAAAGAGAATCCGACATTTATACGAAGTGCACTTGAACGAAGCTGGGCCAACTAGCTTTCAACATAATAGGCTCGTTCCTTGACGGACGCCTGGTAATAACCTATCTTAGAACATAATATATTCTTGTCAAGACTGAAGAATGATTTGCATTATAGAAAGTAGAATTTTCTGCCTTCCCTTCAACTCTAACTTCTGAAAGCAGCTTCAAGTTTCGTTGCCCCGTATCGTATTAGATATATAATATATTTTTCTACACGAAAACTGTTTTAGCAGAGTTACCTTTCTTTACTTTGTTCTTTACTAGAATTAGAGAAGTTTGACGATAAAAAGGTAACCAACGAAGAGGAGAACACCTTGTAATCTAATAATACAAAACTTACATCTATTTCTTGTCATCATCTCGCGCTATAGCTTTCGAATATAGCTAGCGTAATTTGCTATTTATTGTGCAAATATATTTGAGATTATTACACAAAATAAAATCAGGTTTATAGTTTGTTGTTACATAATAAATAAAAAAATTTTTAATATTAATAGTAATTTAAACTAATAAAAATGTTTTGAATATTACTGTTTTTTTAAGAATATATTTTTTCTTGTAATGTCTTTCTTAAAAAGATTTACATATCTGTATCGTAATTTTCTATCTTCTTTAATTTGCTCACAAATGCGAGCATACATCTATTAAATTTGAACGCAAGAAGTTAACGTAATTAGCTTTTAGTCGGCAATTCGTAGTCTTTGGGGGCAATGAACGACCTTCAGACATCCTTTCACCCTACCGTGCCTTTTACCCTACCAGCATCCTGCCGAGCCACCCACGAATGTAGATTTCGAAGATAGTCTTTACCCGTACCGCTTGATCTAAATACTTTATAATGTAAATAGATAGATTCGTATGCATGTCGAGGAGAACAATTCGAATTTTGACAATAATAATTGTTCAGAATTAGATATTGGTCTGAAGTGGTTTTGGAATAAAACTGCAATTTGAATGCAGGTTATTTGTAGTTGAATCTCAGCAGCCACTAGCTAAAGTCAATAGTGTAAGCAGAGAGAGGAAATTGATCTTAAAAAAATTTACTTTTTCTCTGCATTTATTTTTAGATAAAAAGGCAATTATCAATAATGCCTGATCTCTTTATTAATAAACATTACATAAAATTGCGACAGAGAATAATAACGTTTCTATAAATATTTATGTTGATAGGGAAATATAAGGGGGGCTGAATTTATGTAGTACGATGCAAAATCTAGAAGAAGCTTAAATTAACAAATATAACGCAGAGTTTAAGGAAATTTAAATAGAAAAAAAATTGAAAATTGAAAAGTGTTAAATGAGATTCCTTCGTTTTTCCAATTTATATATTATATTTTACGCGCAGGCATCTTATTAATTTTGTTTTCGCGCTACGCGTGGAAGGTCATAATATTTATATTTTAGACGCGTGTACAGCTGCTACAGCGTTAATCGGTCGTTGACTGTTTCAACTCGCGCCCCGCGAGCTTGTCTAATTATTTACCACCATCTCCACTGTGTCCATGACAATTATCGATCTGTCAAGGAAATCCCCGTGGATCCGAGCGGGTAGGTAGGACGATGAATCAACGGCGGGCAGTTGAAACGCGGCGGATCACCGATGGGCGGCTAACGCTAAGAGACGGCGGGGCTGGTCGGACGAACGAGGAGGAGTCTCATCCACGTGGATCAATACCGAAGAGCGTGCAGGCGCCTCCACCTTTTGCGAGAAGCAGTACTCTCGCGCCGCGGACACGCGCCGCACGCTCTCCACCGTTGATCCTTCGTGCAAAGGCCCCGAGGGTTGACACGGGAACGCCGTCGTTGTTCGCCGGCGTTCTCCTACGTCCTCACCTTGCGGGAGGATGCGAGGCACCTGCCAACCGGGAAAGAAGGATCGTTAGATCTCGTGCGCGACGTGCCTTACCCGCTCCCGCTCGCCCGATGCACTTTTCTTTCATCTTCGTTCCGTGACACATCCGGGTTTACACGAGAGGTACTCTTCGATTTGCTCGCTTCCGTGTGGAAAAACGATCGCGTGTGCTCTCCGGTCCCGCTTCTGCCTTTTGTTTTCACATATTGCATTTTTGTATTTTCATTCTGATTTTCCCCACTTCTGTGATACGTGTTTACTCGACGTGCTGCATTAACAAATAAATTTGTATCAGATAAGTTATTTAGAAATGAGTTTCGATTTTTACGTCTTTATGTTGTCGCCGGTAATGTGATCTAGAAAAAGATGCGAAAACAGTTATGTTTCCGATAACTTCGTTCAACAGTTTATTAATAGTTCATCGGGTATAAACGAATTATATTAGTCGGCTGTTTCGTTACAAATGCAAAAGTCGTTTCTTATTGTGTCCCGCTGCTTGGAGCTATTTTCCTTTCGAGATATCATGCCTTCTTTTCTCATAAATATATTTGATAAGAAACAAGAAGTACTTTTCATTTTCTTCATTTACATGAAACATAATTTCGTGATGCATGACATCTTCTTTTCATAATTATTTATTTCTTATTTAATTTATTTAGCTAAACGCATATTTTTATTTTACTTAAATCTGCTTCGACCTTTCCCACTATTATAAAACATAAAAGTTTCATGTCTTGCAATATCTTTTCCTTGCTGTACTTTTAGACAATATATCTTTGCGGATGTTTTTCCATTTAAAATAAATTAAAAAACAATATCTCGCAATAAAATTACGTGGGTATCATCGTATTTCATAATAAGGGGAAATATTAACTCTTCGTAGGGGAGAATCGTCACCCTTCCTAGATATGATGCTCTATATTATTGATTTTCCTCACCATTTACTCTCTCAATTGACATAATACAATTAATCCATCATAGATATATGAAATCTTCGTATTGCCATGTTGCAAATAGTTTTTATAGCGTCCGTTATGTTGTTGTGCTCGGCGATGTTACACAGTGCATTATATAATTATTTATTCAAACGTAGCCTCGAGCCTAATTTAACTTCACCTTTACTCCGGAGCGGTAAAATTTATTTAGAATCGAGGAGAGATTAGTATTTTTGTCCTTTCAAGTACTACGATTTCCTTTTTGGCGCGTGTTGTTATTAAATTGTCGGATGACACGTGCTAACAATACGCTTCAAAGAGATTATAATGAGGCTAGGTATTTTTAATATCACTAAGAACGGCAAGTGTACAGCAGAAGTACTCTTTGATACATAAAGAGATCTTAATCAAGAATATGCTTGAAACTTTATTATCTCTTATCATGTAATTACAATTACGTAAAATTTCGGAGACTGTTCTAATTTCTTGAATATTGAGAATTGAAGGACTTCAAGAAAACGACTTTCCAGATTCTTTCCTACGAATAAATGAGAAAAATGTGTAAAGAATATGTGACTGAAAGAAAAACATACAACTTCGAATGTTCTTACGTTACGTATTCAAAGCTCGATGTTTTTTTTTCTCTTTCGTCATATCTTCTTCAATTTTTGCTCTTGTGCCCCGGGAGAGAAATTCTAGATAAAAATAATACGGATATGTATCATAAGGGCGATTCATGGATATAAAATAATGTCGTCATCGAGTACTTACATTCTAATAACTTATATGTCACCGCCATTCGATATCTTCGTTCCCTTGTTGCCGTTTAACGTCTTAAGAAAATTTCCTACAGATCTTTACTGTCGCGTTTTAAATTGACATCTTTTTTGCCAATTTGTCACGTGGCTGAAGATAAAAAATAATTTGCCGCATTGTATTGCATCTTGTGCCCGTCACGCTCCAGCTTGCAGCAGCAGCTGTGCACGCGACTTTTACCGAGAGTGCACTAAACTTTCCTGGCGATAAGTGCCACTGAACTCGCTACAACGTGACTTTTTTGCTTATCACTTAGACGCGTTTTAACTACCGTACGTTTTAATCTTTTGATTCCGCTCTATGTACGCTATTTATTTTATCTTTTTAAATTCTTTTGTTAATTAGAAGTCACGCGATATTTGCAATACTGATAAAGAGGGAAAAGCAAAAGAAACGAGAATATCTGAAATGATATTCACGTACATTCTATCAAAGATTGCAGACTGCGAATTTACCCTCGTATCCTGAAGACACAATAGCTTGAAATTTAGTGTTGGCAGGATCTCTTTTTGCAGACACATATCACAGATTTCTAACGGTGTACGTTTAGAAACTTAAATAATAAAAGTTATGTGTACAAACCTAATACATATCAGGCTTAATTCGCATTTGTCTACAGCAGGATTAGAGGCACTTAAGAGGAATAATGTGTCGGTACTGTTAATCATTCATATCATTCAGACGATGCAAGTGTCACTGGTAATGATAAAACGCGATTCTTCTGCGATTAATTAATAATAAAAATAAGCAGTTGATATATGTCATTGAACGCGGTAGAGTGCATCGCAGTATATTATTGATAACAAAACACTATTTGTCTAGATTATCTCTGATATTGATTCCTCGCCAACATCGGAGTTAAAGCACTAGTGTCAATGCTTAAATAATATATAAAACTTTAGTGCATCAAAAAGTAAATATTTAATATAATCTAAAGAATATATTTATTCAAATAAAATTTATGGAAAGTATATTTACTTGTAAATACACACAAAACCCACACACACACACACACACACGCGCAGAGCATACTAAAAGTGAACAAAATTTCTAGGACAAACCGACCATACTTTTCAGCTATCAGTTTGCATTGCAAGCACCCTTAGATAGAAACTGAGGCGAAAGTCATTGTTGCTCTCGGTGACAGGGCGAAGGGCGGTTCGCGTTCGATCGTTCCGCTCGTGGCAGTCGCAGTTGCGAACGAATAGGGCGGAGGTAGTGAAGGTTGCATGAATTTGTAACGACGGCTTTTTATAGGCGGCATTTATCCCAGCAATTCGCAGTCGCCAGGTCAAGGCGACGCGACGTTAAACTCTGGTGAATCGACGGTTCGCATGTTTAAAGCTACCATCTTTTAATTCTATTCGATTCCCTAGACGTTATTTCCCCAAGAGACCGCTATCGGCTTCGTCGTAAAAATTAGCTTTAATAAAAGTTCAACCTCTCACGATTGCAACCCTTTACTTATGAAATTGATAACTCGAAATTTTATTTCGTTGAGCTGTCATCAGATTAAATCATTGTTTTCGATTCTCTTTAACTTAACTCGAGAGCAGTTTCTTCGTGTAATTGTTCGCGACGAGAGCACTTCGGGCACAGCATCTCTGTAAATTATTCAATATTTAATTCTTTTCCTCTTGATCTTCTCCTCGAGAAAATAACGAAACAAGTTCAAGCAGCGGAGAACACGCGCTCTCCAACTTTTCTAATCTCTTCTAGCATGAAATCTTTTAAACGTCGCTCGCGAGGGAACTGTAAAAAGATACTTTAATTAGAGAGCATCGAAACTTCCGTCGTTGATTGAAATCTAGTCTATTTTATCCACGTGTATGAAGTGTGACGTCTCTCTCCCTCTTTCTTTCTCTTTCCTGTAGTTATGCGGGCTGTTTGATAGAACGTGATCGACTCGGAGGAAAGGAAGTTATAATCAGGGTGCATTCAAGACTGCAAGTAAATCAGGAGGTGAGTTTACATATTTAATGAGTACGCCAAAGGTTTTTGCATGTTTCGAATACTATAAATGCTTAATGTTATATCAAATCGCGTATGTGTAGTGGCTAATCAGCAAATTATCATTAATTATTATTATCGCATTATTAGCGTGACGGTATTTACAAAAGGAATAGTATTCGAAACATGATACCACAGTAGTTTTTATTATCTCACGCTAGACTCGTACATGAAAACGTACGTAAATTATAGGCATTAAATAACTGATAAGTTTGTTAATATTTTACTTTTTATCTTAACACAGTACGGATTAGATATTAAGGTAGACTAATTATCAGAAATCTCGATATGAATACTCAGATAGCGTCTACTCAAATTGAGTCTAAACTCTTTCAGACTTTAAAGTGTATATCTTCAAGAATAAAATCGAGCGATCAGTCACGGATTACGCAATAATCATCGCAGGTCGTTTAATCTGTCAGTAACGCGTCATAAAATTTGCATCGCTTTAAACACGTAAGTAAAGCAACAGATGTGCAATAAACACTTGCGATTAAGCACGTGTATTTATACATTCTAGACTGACGTTGGACGTAAAGACAGGTTAAATTACTTGAGAAACGTGATATTTATCATTATTATTATGTAGAGTAGGGAGAAGGAAATATTTACGTTCGCCGATTATTCAAAGCGCGAATATCCCTGAGTTAATGACGCGTGATATAGTGTTGTCCGGTATACATATTGTGAATCATGCAACAGTTATCGAAAGATTCTACCAGTTTGGCTGATCAACTTACGTGCCATTGTAATGGGGCTGGCGGGCATTATCATCTCATCACGCGCTTGTACGAGTTACACGTTAAATTGGGCTCGCATACGTTTAATGTATGCTGGTTCTGTACCGTCTAATTTATCAGACAAGGACAAGTCGAGAGATAACGAGGAAAATGATGAGACGTCGGTGACAGGATACTATTTACAAGTCTTTAGTGCGTACTGATTGGCTCTAAAAAGACTCACGGTGCCTAAACAGACGCTAATTGAGAACGGTTTAACGCGAGGGGCGCTGTAAAGAATGAAAACTCGCCTCGTGTACACTGCGCAAGTCACGATGAATAGATATTTAAGAATGAATAATTTCCTTTTAACGGAAATTTCATGGGCTGTGTTTACTTGCGTTTGGTACGTTGAAACATTTTCCTAAATTAATTATCGTTCGCAGATAATTGAACCCGGCTTTTTATCTGGTAAAATTTCCACCAAGAGCTTCACTGGAAATATGGCCAAAAATTACAATTTTCAGCAGAGATCGATTTTTGATTAAACTTTTATTACGTGCGTCAGAGTGAAATATACTTTTCTATTTAAACTTCCTTGCTAAATATCTCATTAAATATCTCGCCGAGTAATGCGAGAACGCTTTACATATTCATAGTTACAGATTTCCTTTCTCGTTTTCCGATATATGCAAATGTTTGAATTATAATTCAAACGGCATGATAACGCAAAATGCGAATATCTCTTTAAACGAAAAAAAAATCGGAAGGAAAATCGCGCGCTGCGTGTATTAATAATTGGAAAGATATGAACAGCAACTATGAAACACATTGTATACCGAGACAATGCTGCATATGCGAAAGTTTGTGGCGGCATTATTCAAATTCCCTGCTAGACAGCGTGTCGTGTCTCTCGTCAGGCATCGCAACAGTGATAACAGGTCGTTTCTTCAACTGATAGACACAACTGTTTTCTGCGGCTACCGTAGCCTGATAACGAAACACGCGGCGATAATACGCAATACCCCGGGCTTTGAGCGCTCTTTTCACTTTTATCTGACGTGCGAAAGCATCTGCGGCTAATTAAGCCCATATTATTATCAAATTGGTATTAACCCGCTGCCTCTGGTTCTCAGCGGTTTGCACCGCTCGTCGTCACAAAATATATATGAGCGATCAGACGTGTGCTGTAGAGATCTATAGATTTACATAATCAGAAATTTAAATGAGCGATTGCGCAATCGTGGTGAGGAAAAAGGTTTGCATGAACTCTTAAAATGACCAAAAAAGACTCTTTAGTCGATCTAATATCGTTCGGCGCGCATACGTTAATTTCTAAACGGTCAGAGTATAAGTTGAATTCTGATACAAAAGCGCAAGTGAAGCGATTAAGAAGACTACATTGTCTTATTATTAAAACGAAACGAGATTTGAGGATCATTAATTATTACGTACACATCCGAAGAATTCGCGTTATAAGAAATAAATTGTTACGAGCTTCTTTCAGCAAGTTTTTCTAATCCTTCGTAGCAATTCAATTATGCAGGTGTATTAAAAAAATAATGGAATAATTACTGGTCAGTTTGGTTCATGAATATGTAGAGGCGCATGTGGTTTCTGGGTATATAAGCGCGCGATTAAACAAATTGATCGTATTCTCCTACGGGTGTGACCATAAATGCAGTATGCAATATTCATTCGCGCGATTAATTATTTATGACATATGCGCTACTCGCCACTTCTATGCGCTAGAGCGCGAAATAACCAATTCTATTGGAATCACTAATGTCATTTGAATAATGCCATTGCATAGAATTATTTGCTAACAAGCTACATTCTTTCCAGTGGCCGTTTGGGCAAAACTTTTATTTCAACGGGCTCTGCTCGTATACAGCAAACGAAAGGAGCGCTAATTTTACATTTCTAATAATTAAATATTAATTAAATATATTTAATAAGAATATGTCGCCAGCAATAATTAACAACTTCAGTGTTTTCTTCACTATATCTGGCATTTTTAATAATACTCGTACAGAAAATTTATTGCGAAAAATATTACCCCATCCAGGGTTTGAACCTGGACCTCCCTACACTCTAGGTGGGCGTCTCACCAATTTGACTGATTGTGAGACATGCCTCGGTGGTCTAGAGTGCAGGGACGTCCAGGTTGAAACCCTGGCTGAGGTAATATTTTTCGCAATAAATTTTCTGTATTATAAAAAATGCCAGATATGGTCCAGAAAACAACGAAGTTGTAAATATCTGCTGTCACGCTGCCGTTAAAGTTATTTCAGTTCATTTTTAAGTTTCCCTAACGAGATAGATATGCAGTAAGTAATACTTATCGGGATTAGTACAGTAAGGCAATAAAGAGATCAGTATATTTCTCGATAAACACAAATAATGTCTCGAAAGGATAATTTACGCAAAGTAGGCAACAACAGGTACGTGTGCCACGTGTTTCTAATGCGCAACATCATCGCATGCAAATCTCTCCCTTCTTCGGAACTAACGATAAATACCACTGCTGTGTCGACGTGTATTCTTGCACAAGGTAATATCGCATTCGCATCCGCACGTCAAACCTATCATTGCACAGGCATCAAAATGATTTCCAATGCAGCGACACCAGCTATCTATAAATGATTCGTATAATGAAAGACGTGTATTTGGTGCGCGCGCAATAATGCAGACTTTACAACTGACGGGCGCATTAGAGATGTGCCGATTATACTGTGGTCGTTTTTATCGTTTCTGCGTTTCTCAGATAACTTCTTAAACGAGAGAAACATTATCTCGCTTTTATCCTATAATCATTATATTATCCGTTCCATATCGCATAGATAATAATTCTTTTACAAACGCCAATATATTGAGTTACTTTATCTCTTGTTATCTCGCTGTATTATTTCTATGAGATTTTTACTTGTGCTCGATAAACCATATCCAAATTATACGCGTTTTACATGCAACGGCTCTGGACTTGCATGAAAATATTTTTATGCCGATAAAACTTAACAAAAGTAAGATAAAATGGAGACCGAGGGATTATCAGGAGCCGCTGTTTTCCAAATAGATCTGTCTTATTTGGAGAGCCAGAACCTACGCCTTTCGCGCCGCAACGATCGAAATGTTTGCACATCGTGAAATAATATTATCCACTTTGCGCCGTTCAATTTCAGAGCACCGATAATTGGATATAACCATTATAAGTTTGGCGAAGATAAATATCTTTTTAATCCTCACGTGATATTCAATCGTACTTTTATCTCTCTCTCTCTCTTTCTCTTTCAGTCTGCAAATTTTGCGTTCGTCGTCCTGTAAATGTGCAACATGAAACTAAAAAATTAACCTCGCAGATCGCGCGAATCGATTCGGCGATGAAATAAAACGTAAAATTCGGGACGCGCGGTCACCGATACACCTTCACTAACTGAAGAATTCATGCTTCCTATATCCATCTACAATGGGAATCTCGGCGAGAGTGCTGCAATGGCGTGCGGCTTCTTTGAAACTGCGGACTAGTCTTCGGATGATCTGAACAACATCGTTTACTCGACGATTGTCACATCGTCACCGATTTCGAAATGACAGTGAATAACACCCCTCCCTGACAGCCTGACCGGATTCGCGAGCATATCTCGGCACTATCTGGGCGGAGTTTCCTTATCAGAATCACCGGATGACTGTCTCCGCGCTGCTGCCAGCCACTGACTGGTTGCTGCGACTGGCCGATTGCTGGCCGTCGCTGGTACCGAGGAGAGTGCGATCGGAAGCTATCATCTGGCTGTCAGCCGATGGTAAACAGTCCTCCGGCATACACCGCGGTGCGCAGACGTGCGTACGTACGTAGTGCAACGTGTGCACGTGTGCATACGCGTGTATATGTGAGCAGACCCATAGAGAGAAGGAGAGAGAGATAGAAGTAATTGAATACACATTCCCGTCTGTCCACGCGCGTCTGTATTTACTCGTGAAACGGGGCGACTCCGACATGAGGATCACCGTCTGACATTGCCAGCCAAAAGTGCATTCTCCATCGTGCTCGTCGTCGCGCTGACGGATCTCTTCAGGTGCAATCACCAGTGGAGCTCCGAGAAGGCATGCAATTCGACAAGTAGGGTCTTTCAAATAATGCTTACGTGGCACAATTCTGCTCTTGCTGTGATTAATAATTTCTTAACTTGCAGATTACGTTCTTTTACATTGTATTTCGTTACACTTGCTTCTCGTATACGACAAATGATAGCCGGTGTCGGCAATACTGGCGCGTTGTTGCGAAAATTGGGCATTGCTAATTTATATTCTCAATTAGACTTATTTATGAATAATTAAATTAATATACACGCGTGCACTAATTCATTATTTTCATCCGTTGACGAATCTCATTGTGCGAATAATGTATTAGCGGTTCAAACTATTTGAATCGCCGCCACGATGATTAAGGCTACCAGATTGATCGATTCCGCGAGCCGAAGGTGCAACAGATGTTGGTACAAAATTTGCGCTCGCCGTTCTATCGTATTTATATTGGATCACGAATTGTTTCCTCAAGATTCTCGATGCATTCGACGTCGACGCTCGAACGATCTCTATAAAAGCACAGAAGAACTGAAACGCGCTATCGATGATGATAACGGGGAAAGTGTGCCGGCCAATTTCAATGTGTTTTGATATCCGTCAATAAAATTTCCTAGAACAATTTCTAAACGCTCGTAGGAGGAAACGTATCGAATAATGAAAATATCGATAGCGTTTTGTGGGGGAAAAAACACAATCTATGCTACTTTTATTACGATTAATGACATTTTTCATTTAAAATATTTAAACAATTCTACTTACGCGTAAAAATGTAGGCACGTCAATTACTGATGCCAATATTAATATGATAATAGCAGTAAACGGGGATAATGGAGAAATAGTTTAAACAAATAAAATATTTACTTGACTCACAAATTTGAGTTAAGTAATTTGAATGCAAAATTGACATCCAAGACACGTCTGATGTTGTAAAAATTGGACAATTGATCCAGCCAACTTATAATCGGCTGTACTAATCATGCAATCGTGCATTGCACGAAACGCGTTTAATTCCAGTAGTAGCCTTGAATAAGATTCACCTTGCAACATGAAACATGAATAGAGTCAGCTGACCGCGTTTAAACAAATCTTCTTTCTCGTACGTACGCGCTCAATTCATTTATAAAAATCATGGAAGAATAAGTATTTCGCAATATCTAACCGTCGATCACGTGCTGACCCGCACTTTGACCCAAGTAACGTCACATGGATTCTCTTATCAGCGTTTATATGTGCTCGATTCTACATACAATGATTATCGTTATCGAGTAGCGAACCTGGAAAAAATATCAGCTCATCGAGACGGAATTGATAATCGACATGCGACACGCAAATTCATTCTGCAATTGCACTCGTATTATCTAAATTATCTATATATCATATGGTGCGCGGGGAAATATGCGGAAACAAATGTCAACGGTATTGTGCAATAATTTATACTTACCAATAATCGAAGAGCGATACGTACGATATCTCTAGAAATTTCAGTAAACGATATTATCTAAAAAAATATGCTTAGAATAAATATTCAAAGAACAATAAATGTGCATACGGAGATTTTACAAAAGATGTTGTTTTACAAAAAGTCACTTCTGAAAGACTTTTGGAAAATGCGAACAGGAAAATGAACTTACATAAAGGTAGAGTTGTAAAATTATTTAAAAAAAAATTATACTCCTGCTATCGTCGCGAACAAATGTGCAATTGGAATAATAATGGAATTTCAAGTACACAGAACGCACAGTACAAACAACAAATGCGTACCAAAGTGCAAGTATCACTTCGTTAGAAAATAATATGATTCCGCGCAAAAATTACGTACTGACGCAGTTTAAGAGTTATTTCAGAGAAACTGAAAAAGAACGAGGCCATTTGAAAGTAACAGTTTATTCAGGGATAATTGACCTTTGACCTCTCTTATGCTTTAAAGGTGTATAGAAGTCCCATTGGTATTTAGAGTGGCTAATCGATTGCTTTTTCCATCCGCTCCTCTTTCATCAACAAGATCTCGATTTTACGACTTTCTTCTTACGGTAGAATAACATTTTTGCTGACTTTTATACGCGTTGCTTTATAAAACTGCTTCGGGTGAGTTTGCATCTGCCGTGTAAATGATTTACGTAATCCGAAATATTGCGAGAGATTCAACGCCGATGCACTTTGACGTTCAATGCCTGTGTTCAGCGAATCTTCACATTTTATTGATGCGTTGCAGCTGGGAAAAATGCATGTGCTAAAAGGAGAATTTAAAGCGGACGTGTATGAATAAAATATAAAATTCTAAAATGCAAAAAATTACAAAATGTTATAATATAAATTTATAATTTTATAATAATATTAAATCTCACTTCAATAATGATTCGTAAATTTTAAAGACAGTTTCTATATGTGCATATAAGTTTTTACATATATATATTTATTGTTTACGTCTCTTTTTACGCACATACATGCAGCACTGGCATGCAATGTACTGAGATCATCTTTATTATTTCATTATGCTTTGCGAGGTATAAAGTTATAAGAAAATTATCTAAGGACTATCTTCTGCATCAGCATTATTAAAACTTAGCACAGTGTGTGTCACCATCAATCTTACTCCCGCTATTCTTTCCACACGCGCATTCGTCTTTCTTCCCCCCGAAAATGCAGTGGCTATTTAAGGCTGCTACATGTTTACACCGAAAATTTTGCTTACTCCAACTGATGCTAACAATACGTCAGCGTGCGTTTAACGGGGAAGAGAAAATCGCATTAAATGCGACTAGATTTAAATTATACACGTGTGAAATTATGTTTCGATAGATAAACGCAGTCTTCACTTACGGAGTGACGATCACGGTGGAATTTTATTTCACGAGTTGTGCCTGTTAATCTTACCTGTTGTATATCAACTTTGATCATTTTTATCGTTTTAGCTTTCGTGCCGTTTCTGTTCGAATTCTCAGTCTTAAAAATAAATACCGTTGACACACGTGTACATATTTACGAGATAACACTATTTGCGTATCAGAGTTTATTCATTATTTATTAATTCCTTCACGAAAATATCGTTCGATCGATAGTACAATGACACTGCGACAGTTCAGGAAAGATAAATTATACTATTCAACAATGGTCTTGTTATTAATTACAATAAATAATATATCTGTAGTAATTATTCAAGTACAATGTTTTGTTATTTATATATGAAGTGGGTCAAAATTGTCGATTGTAACTGTAATTTCTTTGACAAAATAAGATTAACAGACAGTACCTTTATGAAGATATTTCTATATATAATTACATAATTATATATAAAATAACGTCAGCTAATCGAATCACGTTAGTTATATTCAAAGATAATTCTCTCAAGTAATATTTAATAATATTCTAAATATTAAACGGTACTCTAATTTTCTCGAGTGCTCATTGCACTTATTTTCTATGCGATTTCCCTTTTCTCTAAAATACTTATGTGAACGCTCGCCAATGATAATTCGTTTCACAAACCACTTTAAACATAGCGCGATTTCTTGGAGGCAATCGAGTATTTAATGGATTTGCTTGCTTAATGACAACTCGGGTGTCGTTTGGTATTTTTATATCAATAAAATGTCGAGGTGCTTTGCAGTCAATTTTTTATCCTGTTAGTGTCATGCCTCGATTTGTTTCATTCGTCATTCTTTACACGTGAGAAGTGAAAAATGCATTTTTCATGCGATATCGTTTGCAAACCGAGGCCATTCGTGCATTAAACGTACACTTTTTAGAAAATTATTGTTGTCACATATTAAAAAAAATGCACAAACATGCGACAGTTTTATGGCGTGTTTACAGAAGACTATGTAAAGTGTAACAAATGCTTGAAAATTTATCTCTTGCAATATCTATAATTAATATATTGAAAAAAATATATAATACAAAGGAATATTTTTATACGAATTAAAACTTTACTTTTAGTATATATTTATTTAATTTTTTAATACTTATTTTTTACTACATCCGATATTCTTAAATTATTATATTTATTATACTATCATGTTTATTAGATTTTTTTATATTACCTATATGTAAGAGATTTCAATGCTTGTGCTTGACATCATAACGGAAACTGTTACATCATTTCGCTCTTGGCACATTCGAGATTAGCAATTATTGCGTTGCAAATTTGGAGGGCGTTTCATAGTCATTTGCTATTACCAATTGCGATAATTGATGAGTGATATAATAGACATTGATGGTCCTTAGATTCGAGTCGCCTGTCAATTATGTAATTAATACGCTCACGAACAAACTACCGTCGACGATTGCTGTGTATTACCATACGTGTCCATCGAAACGATTCGCAGTTATTTTCGTTATTAAGCCACCAATTATCGCTGCATGTCCACGGAAAAGTGTCGTATCACAAGGACCTTTTCATTTGACGTTGTTGTCGCTCGTTAATGGTCTCATTGGCCTGTCCGCCGACCTCCGCGCCTGATCATCATCCCGAGCATTGTCCGCTTCCTCGTCCGAATTTGTTCGCTTGCTCCGAAACCGGAAGCACAGCGCAATGCACCAGCGCTTAAAGTTCCCTTTTCTCGTGTATTATAGACATTTATGCATTTTGCATATCTAAACTGTCGCATCCTGACTTGTCATCGATAATATTTTCCTTTACCCCATTTTAAAAAGACTTCATTTTTTTTTACCTACATGTCTAATGCACTTTATTTCTAGTATAATTAAAATGTATGTTTTTCTTTGACAGCTAATAGAATTAATCCAACGAGTATGTCTCGAGCAATTTCGCAAAAATTCGATTCGCAATGTCGCTTGCGCGATTTGGACGTTGATCCAATTCTTCATTAATTTCACTGCGTGGTAACCGAAATTGAGTCTGATGAATTCAAAGAAGGATGTGTAATAGAATTAAAAATTCCCTTAGAGCCAGTTCCACAAACGTCGGTTAACTGGTGAGAGGTTAATTCTCTGTCTCTTCTTATTGTTAGATAATAATATAGAAAAGGATAAAGAGACTCTCTGGATCGACTAATCTCTAGTTAACCGACATTTGTGAAACTGGCTCTTATTGTTAGTATTATTAAATTAAATTAGTTTTGTATTAATTCTTGATTAGTTATTAATACGAATTTCGTATCCGTCTAAGTCAAGATATAAGACACAGTTTGATAATACGAGAAGCAGATTAATAATTTATATGTTAATTAAGAAGACGCAATAGATTAGGTGACACTATATAACATTATACACCTATGACTTATTCGATAATGAGTCGTCAGAATAAATTGTTTAGAAACTGCCTCGCAATGATGGATTTAGATAAAGTTGTTTTGCTAAATGCACCGATAATATCTGAAACATTTCAGAATATAAACTGCTGCATACTGCAGTCTTTTTTTTAACAAAGCTATATCTAGAAAGTGTAATTTCAAAATATTGGTCGGAACCCCTCGAGAGCTCTTCGGCAGATGTATTTTTAGCATATAAGTAAACTCGCGTTGATATTTGGATGCACGACCGAGATTCGAATAATTTTTATGTTGCATATTTGACGTAGCAGCTTATATTTAAAAAAAACTTTCGTGCCACGGTTATTTATTCGATATAATTAAACGGTTCCAATGTGAACAAATAAGTTGCATAAAAAGAAATAATAAAAACAGATGGAAAGGGGAAGTTTCTCAGGTGTATCTTTTTCCGAGATTGCCAAGATTTTTGGCCATCCAGAAGCACTGAGCAATTCCTCTAATAATTAAGCACAATGATCATTCACTCTCTTCGTTTATCAAATCACTCTTCCTCCATTAGAGAGACAGCTCGGACGAATAGGCCATTCATTATGTAGAGCTTTGTACATAGGTACAACCAGGGTAATCGTATTGTGGTAATTATCCACTTGACGGCTCGTAATCGGTAGTTGACAGTGCGGTCTTGACATTCCATCGAGTGGCAGTCTCAAAAATGCACGAACCAATCGATGAAGGATGCATTGGCGATTGTCTTCGCCACGTATACTCTTTCGCGAGACCAACAATATTGTCGGAGGGTAAATCAGTTTCTCCAATTATCTGTTATCCCGTTCGTTTAACACCGTTAGCGTACGAACCGATGGTTCTTTCGGCCTTAGAGTGTCTCAGGCCCGGTTTTTCATTTTCTGGTCAAATGTTAACCAGAGGTTGGTCGACTACCTGTCTCTTCTTAGATAATAATATAGAAAAAGGTAGAGAGTCGATTAGCCTCCGGTTAACAGCTAGCCAGAAAATGCAAAACCAGGCCTCGCTAAACCACACCAGACCCAGTACATTAACATAGTTCAGGAGCACGTAAGATGCAGGCCTTCAAATAGCACTCATTGAGGATGCATAACGCGGAATCGCGACGTCGACGTTATTCTACTGTCTTTCTCCGCGAAGACACTGAGGCGGAGGCGACCCTGACAGCACGTGCATGCGTCGTTCGCGTTTATATCGAGCGCTGCAATTGCGTCCGTCGCCGAGAGCTGCACCTGGCAGCGCCCACGAAAAAGCAGATTAAACGATCCGTCTTCCCCGCTCTGCCTGCGACTGATTCGCGCCGCGTAAAGCTCGTCTCGCGCCAGTTGCATCTGCGACTAGGTGCATGTGCGGTGCGTTTGACCGTTTCCCGCCACGTGTCATCGGGAAAAAGATATAAGAAATGCCGCGCACTCTCGGTGAACGTCAAACTGTCCGTGTCGTGTGACTGATTGTGAGCGTCGTCGACGCTTTCGAGGCGGTCGGTGAGACCAGGGAGAGACCAGAGAGAGAAAGGAGATTTTACCACTTTAGCAACAAGGTAGCAGAATTTTAGGCATAAGGAGCTGCCATATTAATTTATTACAATCTCCGTGGCATTTGCCATTATTTATTTTATTTCATTCTACTGCATTCGTGGCCGAATAAGTAGCAATCGAGTAAACAAGTAAAGAGAACGAGGAGACCTTCGTAGTTAAAAATAGCAATCTCAAGTATTGAATGAAAACTAGTAAGAAGGAGTTTCAAGTTACAGAAGACTATTATGTGAGAAGACTATTATAATCTTCACGCGCACTTAATGTAATTTCGTCTTTGTTACAAGATGACAAAGCACAAAACGCTTATGCAAAACACGTGTCAAAATTAACATCCGTAGCGTAGGTAGATAATCGTGGCGTACCATATCTTTTTACGTGCTCATTTATATCATGACGCATTGTCGGACACGTAGAAGCATCATGACGATGCAGTGCATTACACTTCATTCACATCCGCGTGTTGTTCTTTGTTAATGAAATGCATTATTGCGCCGCATTACTTACTATATAATTCTTTTATTTAATTTTATATTTTATACATAATATGTATAATTTGCGAAAATATATATTGCACAAAAATTCTGTTAAAATTATATTTTTACAATGCAAAATTATCGTATTTAAATTAAAATTTTATTATTGCACGAATTTTTGCAAAATATCAGAGAATGCCGTTTTTGTAGTACACCTTCTATACGTTGTACTTACATTATAACGCAAATTAAGTTTTGAAGTTAATAGCCCGTTCTATTTTCATTATTTCTGTAATCCATTGTAATACCTGCAAATAATTTAAATTTACGTTTCGTAATCGATGGTAATAGTCATGCCAATAACATTACAATAACATTAGGGACAGTCTAACAAATAGTAATGAATGAAACAATAATTAGTAAATGGAAAACTCAATGAGGAATACAAAATACTTTAATGGCATTTCCTGTCTAAATTAATTAAAATTTATTTTAGTTATGATGAAAAGTTATATAGAGCAGAAAAAATACATTTTCTTCTCTCTTGATTTTATGCATCTTATTTTTCAACTAATTATCTTAAATTAATTTTAAATTCTTTCTTTTTTTATACCATCAAGACATAGTAATAAATTTAAACCTTGTTGCTGCCATTCATTAGTCAGCGATATTATCGTCATTTTCTCTCTCTCTCTCTCTCTCTCTCTCTCTCTCTCTCTCTCTCTCTCTCTCTGTCTCTCTCTCTCTCTCTCGTTATCGCTATTACTTTCCACATAATCGCAGACTACTGCGCGTGCGAAATTCGGTAGTCACATTATTCCAAGAGAAGGACGATGCACGTGCAATCTCTGTTCTATGAAAGTTGTTGTTTACATCCTAAAATTAAATCGCGATTAGCATAGTAATTTAGCCGCTTCTAGAAGGGTGAACGTGAACGGAATATCGAAAGAAACGTGACCGTGGTAGTTGCATAATCGATATGCGAACGTAAATGTGTATGAACAATAGTACTCGTCTATCTCTATTACGCGAGGCGACTTACATTCTAGATAATAATACTCACGTCGAACTTTTGTTTGGCAAGTACATCGTTTATGTACGGTCTGCCATTCTTTCAGAGCTTTGATCGATCAATTCGTTAATCGTAATCTCAGGAAATCGTGGATTTGAAGGACAAAACACCTCACACATTGACGTAAGCGGGAAATTAGAGGATAGAAATATTCATTTTTAAAATTAATATTCCTTTTTTATCGCTTTTAAGTTAATTATCTACTTTTCTTATCGGAATTAAATTTTAGCAAATTATACATTTTATTTTAACAATCATTTTTATACATTTGTGTCACGATATTATCTACTTAACATTAAAGTTGCTTGGATAACCGTAGATAAACGTGAGAACGGAGGAATGTCGACGCAAAAGGAAATTAGTAAATGTCTCAGAGGAAGAAGATGATTACACGACAAGATGAAGATATCATAACAGACAACTATATTATTACGCTTGTTTCTTCTGAGAAAAATAATAGAAAACACTTTCAATCAGGAGAGAAGACGATTCTCTGAAATTCCAGAAACTTAAATAAAAGTGTTTATCGATTAAGCTGAAGAATTTGTAATGTCATAAGACGATTCTCTGAAATTCCAGAAACTTAAATAAAAGTGTTTATCGATTAAGCTGAAGAATTTGTAATGTCATAAGACAAGTCCGCTGGAATTAACATTTAATTATGTGCTTAATACATTTTTGGAATGTTTGCATAATTTCAAACAGACTGTACATTTTATCGAATTAGTCAATTAGTAGAGATTGTTTAAAATTCCTAAATTTTTAATATTATTATGTATAAATATAATATACATAATAAAAGTATTATTTATTTATGATTTAAAATAAAGTTTAAAATTATTATATATTCTGTAATAATGATTATTATTTGTAATATTTAAAAAACCCGAATTTATAAATTATCTCGAATAGTTTTATATTAGATACAATTATATGATTATTAATTATGAATATTTCAGATGTGTACAGAAAGATTATGCTGTTTTTATAAATTCCTGTCTTCTCTCTCGAATACTTTATAGCGCGTAAAACTAACGTATAATAACTGTATTTAATGAATTTATTATTTTGAGGTAATTCATCATTTTAATAACACCTTTATTTTTGTTTACAAATGTATCTAATATTACATCACGATAATACAAACAACATCTTAAACAAAACAAAATGTTGTCTGACCAAATGTTAGCTTTTGCGTAGGCTGATTAAACGCATTTCCGCATTTCCAGCTTATTCTGTTGAAATATCGTATTTGGATTACTCGCACTGTCACCCACGTCTATTGTCCTCTTTTTGTTTTGTAATTAATTCGCATTCAGCCTTATATTTGCTTGAACACGAATTTGAAATGTTTTTGACATCTATCTCTTTTCTCAGTTCTTTGATTTTCCTTATTTTCACGCGAGCTGCGAAAAGTTTCTTAACAGACCATCTGTCAAGTGCCAACTATAACCGAACAAAATGATTTAATGCATTTATTTTATATCACATTGCATCAAAAGAAAGTTGGCTCCTTATGTAATACAAGAATGGCGTGACATGGAATGTGTAACATGTAGAATAAAATGATATCTACCACTATTTACTGATGTCTAACTATCTACAATTGTACAATTTCTACTACTATCATATCAGTTAAAGGAAATAATCAGCCGATTGAACAAACTCCGATAAGATTTGCAGCTCGAATAAAGATACACACGTTAACAAAAACAGATAAAAATTATTTAAATATGAACAAATGAACTTTTTTTTGCAGACCGTGGATGCAGAAAATTTTGAACATCTCTTTATTAATTATTATTTAAGAACAACGAGCCGTCAGTCAACATTTAAATTGTCTTTAATTTATTTAACATAATATTTGAATTCAGAAATATCGTGTAACTACGTTTAGAAAATCGATTGAAATCACCGATATGAATAAAATCGTTGTTAAGATAACTTGCCGCAAAATGTGCTCAATTCAACTTTGTTACTGAGCAAAAGCACAACGAGAACATCGAAATTTATATATCTCTTGCAAGGACGGTAAAAGACATAAAAGCCTCACGACAATTTGCAAACGAGAACAGTGCCACAGATACAAGGTGAAAATGTATATATATAATTGTGTCAAAGAATTACTTGATCACCAAATTATTTCAGAAGTATATACGAGCTGAAATTAAAATCAAAGCAAGATTAAATTTTTACTAAGAAAGAAAAATAATTAACTTAGAGATTGAAAAGTTTGCATATTTTATACGACTACATTTATTATTATATATTCATATTTTCCTTAATAGAGATAAATCACTTAAAAACGTGTATAATGGAAATAAACTGCATTAAAACAACTAAATAATTAAATATAAGGAGGACTGAAATGAAACTTAATAGCATGGAAGCGGAAGGAGAAAGATGAGGAGGAAGCAGTGCAAAGTGACTGCGACGGTGGAAGCTTAATTATTATTAACTGGTGTCAGTAGTTGCGGACGGTCGTGAACAAACGCCTACAAAATATTTCACGTCGATGCACGCTCGCGTGCACATATTTGGCATCGTCGCCAAAATGAATAGACAGCTTTCCACGTGTATTAATCGGCCATACGTTAACAACAAAATTTGAATCGGATTTTATTAATAAAACACCGGCTGGACGTTCACCAGGGGAAAATTTCCCGTCAGCAGCACGTACCTCAGAAAGGGAACAAAGTCACGGACAAACGAACCCGGCGGTATTTCTGCCGGCGGAGAACTCGTTAATGCTCTAATAATAGAAACTTGCGTTGATGTAGCGGGTGCATACGGGGAATCGTCGTCGCTATCGGCATCGCGATAATTAAATCAAACATTTAATTAATTTTCACAGACCGTGGATGCAGCCGGGAGCCGGCAGTGGCGGGGCCCATCCGGGCGGGACAGGTGACGATGAGGCCCCGAAAGACCCGGGCGCGAGGACTACTCATCAGTCTTACACGGAAAAAGATTATGAAGGTAAGAGGTCTTTGGGATCTCCACTTAAAGTTTCTTCAAACTAACGGAAATTAACACTACACGTAATCGCAAAATCTTTTCTGTGCACTTTTTTCCGTTTACATTAGAAGACTGTGAATAAATAGAATATTATTCTGAAATAATTTAATTTAATCTGAATTAATTAAGTAAATCGTTTTATAATTAGTTCTTAACCGTTACATCGTTTTACGAATATCTTCTGTTACAAGTCAAGCCTCTAGGAATTATTAGAAAATAAATATTGATTAAAAATACTTGACATAAAACATTCTTAATAGTAATTACGATATTTATCGAAGAATTCTTTAATTAGACTCGATTGATTTTCAAATAATTTAAATGAACTTAGCAAGTAAATAATTAATTACTGTATTCAAAATAGATAAAATTGTTTCTTATGTTAGATAGACTCAAATTTAAAAAGTACGCGTTAAAAATATTCTGATTCTTCGAAAATGGTTGACGTTAAAGGTGATAAGTCGAAGTTACCTAGTAAAATATAGAATATTCGATTTACCGATATTGAACGGTTATATTTGACTTATTGAATCTACGTCCTATTTTTAGAAGCTGCTATAAGTGCGAAATATTCATAATTTTTTCTTCTACCGTTCGATAATATTTTGATGAGAAGCATCAATCGCAGATCTTTCGTCAGAGATACATGCATCTATTCATATAATTTATTACTTAGATAATGTAAAAGAAAAAATTGGAACTGGCAAAGAATGACAAGAAAAATACCAATCTGTTGATAAACTGCAATTCCAACGACTCTTGCCGTCAATTGCGAAATTTCCATACAATCGCGGATATTTTATAAGCAAATGGAGGCGAGATGAGCTTTTGCTGTAATATCGGATATTGTCTACAGCAGGCAATAACGTGCCTGCATCTGCTATAGGTCAATCTGATACGAATCTGGCTTCAGTGTTTGCTCGCACGACGGACCTCGCGCGTGTAGGTGCTTCGAAAATCGTTACTTCGTTAAACAACACCGACTGTGGATGGATATGGGCTTGCGACGAGGTCAGCTCATATCGATGACGAAACGTGCGAATAGAGGCCGTACATGTTGTGACGGTCTTGTATCGTAAATGCCCAGCGAAACAAATTGACCGTCCCGGTCTGACAGGTGTTCACCTCCTACGGTCGATGCGATGCGAAGATTTCTTGAAAAAAGGCTTTTCTAAAACTGCCTTTAAAAATAAAACCCTTCGTTGAATGACTAATTATATTCACAGCTCGCAGTACCTTTCTTTGTGCATAAACATAAATTTGCATTATTAAAAGGTACCTAACTAAATTAACGGAATATACATTCAATATGCAAAATTTATTAATATTTCAATATGCATACATAATTTTATTAATTTCACTATTACGCTATACGCCAGTGTCCCATTATATTTATACGTCTATCTAAATACAGATTATGTATCTTCGGCGATCTTTGACGGACTTATTTGCCCATCTATTTAGTTGTCACATACTTTCTGTAACATGTGTCAATTCGACACAATTCTCGCGTAATAGTAGACGACACTTTGTTAATGAAAGCGAATAGCACATAATGGCCATATTTGTGAGTAACACGTATCGTGCTGAAAAAGATTACTAATATTATGTTTAATATTAGAAAAGTTAGTGGTGTGTCATTAATGTCTGCCATTCGCACAAAGTTCAACTGTTCATCCGTATTACGACAAAACCGGCACGAATCTGACCTTTTCACCCATGTGAACTCGTCTTAGCACGCGATCTCTCCAACTACAGTCGACGCGTAAATTCATCCGCCGGAGAGGTACACCTGGTGGATGTTTTCACCCCCTGCAGGATCTACGTGTCCCGTGTTTATACATCTTTGCAGGATTACGCGATCAAACGACGCCGACCTAATTTCCTTTCGTATGGCGAAAGAAAAGCTCGCGTGCACCTTCATCAGGGAGAAATTGCTCTAAATCCGCGCATCTTCCCCATAGCGGCTTGTGAGGCACTGTGTGTGACGGAGCGTCCCTTTCATCTGCTTCCAGGTCACAGGGCGCACACGGTATATGTGGGCGTGCATTTGCCAGGGGAAAGGAGACACCGCCGGCATCATAAGCACCATCATTCACAACGGCAATCGTTCCCCTGTGGTAAGGAGGACGTCGACAACGACAGACCGAGTAAGTTGATCCGCAGTTTTTTCCCCTCGTACTCTAGAAAGTTGTGCGACTCTTGTCAATAATGATGTCGCCCCGTGCAATACTTCTTCCCTGTTGAAACAGCGACGAAGCATCGCATAATGACGAACGCAGGAAGTGAGGCTAGTGCGGATGTGCTAATTCTGAGATCACTTTTGAGCATTTCTTTTGTCGAATGCCAACTCAATTATTCTTTCACGTCACGGGACTATATAACTCGCCAATAGAACGTACTTTTACTAATTCATTGAGGATAAGTCTTGCATCTATTGGTATCTCCAAAGTAAATTATACATGTATGTATAATTTGTTCGGATACCGCATTCTCGTACGTTGTTTTATGTGATAATTATTGCCCATAGTGTCGTTTGATTGCTATCGTATCCTGCATTCTTGTCAACAAACGGATGTTTCAAATTCTGCGGCTTAATAGAACGTTGCGGCAGAAACGAGGATTCGTACGTGGGCGGCACACGAAACGTTAATTACCTATTACGGTGTTATCTGGCTTTTTGAATAAATGCACACGAACAGAAGAGTACGAGAGTGTTAAATCAAACCCAAGTACTTGTACACATACATATTAACGAATTGTAATGTAACATACATTGGAACAAGGAAGTTCATTTTTCCATTTTCCAATAATAAAATCAAGCATCCTCAATACAACAGCAATATTTCGGATGTCACATCGAAAAGATATATGTTAACTTTGTAATATTTCTCTGTAACCATTCATTTAAATCAGTTTTCTACGATATAAATATTTTACTTTGAAAGTAAGCTCGATAAAAATTAATGCCACTAGAAATGTACTCAATTACATTTTGCACTTATTTTAAATTGTAACGGACTAGGCAATATTACTTAATAAATTGATAAGAAAATTTCTATCGCTCACATTAACTGATTACAGTCAATTTTTTATTAAAAATAATAAATGAACATTTTTAATAATCTTCTCTTCTTACCGATAAATAATAATAATAATAGTAATAATTCATGAAAGATCGTCTCAGCTAGAAATCATCAAATATCACTTTAACTTAGAAGTTAATTTTGCACGTGTAACAGTAAAATTATCAAGTCTTATAAATATCTTACTCATCCCATGATATTTGTACTATTTGCAACTCAGAATTTGGCATCGACGCACGCTACGTTTCCTTGTGCCTAAAAAATTACACGTGTATGTCTAATACGTAAAATTAATTCACGACTTTAAATATAATTTTACTTATGCATATAAGTGGATCTCCCAAGAGAAATATTATATCAATAAAAAAGAAATACATAAAATGATATTATTATAAGTCTCATCGATATGTCTTGAACGTACGTATTATTTTAATAACAATCGATTCGTATTATAAATTATAAATTATTTTTGTCTAAATAATTACATAGTTCTCGAATGCAAAAGCAATTTTTTCATCTCGCATGAATCTTCCATTTGTTTAATATTAAATTCAGCAGCTTCTAACAAAGCATCCATTTATGTAATTAAATATAATGTCTGTAAATGTAAAATGTGCGACGTTCTTGTATCAATCGTATCTCCGCAGTTATGTGAAGATGTACATGTTCCTGCCTTTGTTGCCTAGAACAGACAGTCGGTAAATATAGCAATAAAAAGAAGACTGCGCCAGTCTAAAAATGAAACGAGGGTCGCCGCCTTGCGTTTCGTAGCGGCGCGAGCTAATGGCGCTTTGTGACGGTGCTATTATTTCGCCCACTCCAATTTAATGGCATTTGGAAAAGTTGCGTTTATTTCATGGAATTATTACTCTGACTATTCGAAAAATTTATAACTGTTTTGTTCGCGCTAAAAACATTTCGGAAATTTTGCTGAAATACATGACATGTGATGCGTTGCGCTTTTGCGGAACCGCTTTGCTCGAATTGAATGTGGTGGCATCGCGCCAACCACTTGTCGAGACTTATCCGGGTATTCACCCTACTTCTGATACATCGAATAGAAGAAGGCTGTCGGTACTGAGATGCTGTAGCAGCCCTTCGTCATAAGGGTATAGAAACGGCTTTATGTGTATAGTTTTAACTACATGTAGAAGAGCAGAAGAGAAAAAGAGACGAGTCTTATGGAAAAAATTTTGTAGTTCTACAATTTTATGTTAAAAATAATATAAACGATGTAAAGTATTAATAATCTCAGTCATTTTGATGAAATTAGTACAGATTATGTCAGAATTATTCTTATTATTGAGTGGATCTTTTATTGGTAAATATTTGGTAGGATATTGTCTTTATAAAATCTATGTAAAAGACTCTTTGTTATTAAGTACTTCGTCAACTTACTAAATTAACATATTTCAAAGTAAAATATGTTTGTATTAATGTATAAATAATTTTCTTTTCTCTATAGCTGTGTGATTTAATATATTGAAATTTCTGTCTATAATTTAATGGTAAATTGAAAGCATCTTCAACGGTCGGAAACTTTCGCAAGGAGTATGCCGATAAAATCGGAACGTATTACCGTGAAGAATATCTTATCGAAAGGTTGGGAGATGATGAAATAATAAATCAAGTTATTCACTCGTAATGAATGAAACGTGATAAAGATTAAGAGACTGTTAGGAAATGTCGTCAGGTTTTCAAGACGTGATAAGTCAGTATTACAATTTTTTTATATATATTTATGCCAATTTGGTTTCTTTATAAATTTTTTAATAGAAAAAATCATGCAAAAAAATGCGATTGAACGTAAGAGAAATACATAATTAAATTATCTATCATAAATATTTGATAAAGATATATTTTATATGAATATTTTATGGTATATATTTCGTATTGCTTTGCTTTACGAGAATCAATGAAACTGAAGAAATACTCTCGTGGCGTTGAAAGTATACATTTACAACTACAACCTTCGGGAAAATGGGTTTCTTAAGGACTCTCGGAAAGCAAACACGTCGGAAACTCGTTGCAATTTCTTACAGCTAACTATAACGTTATCCATTTAATTGTTGCCGCAGCGAAACGTTCATGTCTTGACCGCAATATCGTTTTATTATTTATTTACAATGTCCCCGCGTCCACAATAGCCAATAATAAATTTTACAGATTGTGTATCCAGTGCCAATAATGACATCAATAATGGCACTGAATGCAATCTTTAGAATTTATTATTAACCATTATGGTGCCAACAGCGGTACTATTTTCAATAGTCTGAAACTCGAATAACTCCAGCAGCTAAAGAAATTGATATTTTGTAAAATATATTTTATAAAAAATAAACTGTTTCTGTTAAAAAATTAGGAAATTGTAATTAAAAATGACATGTTGGGAAACGCTAAAATACATCAAGATCAATAAATAGTTTGCTCTTCTAAAGTTGTGCTTATATTAAATTTAAACATTTTGCTGAAATGTACAATTCTTACTTCATATTGATTTTTATCGTTGTAAAGTGAATCAATTAATATCGGATCAGTAAAGCACGATTTTACTTAGACAGCTTTGTAAGTTTATAATCCAAGATCGAAGATCTTTATAACTTGAAAGAATCATGTTAAGTTAGTAGTTAACTCATTTATTTCTTAGTTAGTCCGCCGATGGTTTTTAAAGTTTTTAAGTTTTAATTAAATGTAAAATTTTGGGGAATTTTTACAAATTTAATATTATCTCACGTGTGAGAAATTCCGAAAGTTGATTTACGTTAATAATAAGAGATTTTTAATTCTACAATAATCAGTAATTTCGTTTACTTTAATATTTTAATTAGTTCATATTATATAAAAGTATTTGTACAAAAATTATTGTATAAAAAAGTCAAGTATGAAAGCCAGATCATATGATACATGTATAATATATCTTAAATTTAATAGATATAAACCAAGATAATGACGTCAAACAGAAATTACTATCTATCATTATTTAACTACTGTGGATAAAGAAAAGTTACGTTATATCTATTATTCGAATAATGTTACAAATCAAATATTAAGTTTTATTTATGTTATATATCAAGTAAATAACATTTTTATATATGATATGTAGTGAGATACAAGTCGCGAAAAACATAGTTTTGAAAAGTCTGATATATGTATTTCTTTCTGTTCGTGTAGAAAATGGCAGAACTTGGAGAGAGCTTTGATTGAATGTAGAAGTTTAGCGAAGCGTTACAAGACTTCAACGTAAACTAGTTACTAAATCAAAATAAATAAATAAGTTGAATTCCCGTCATGTGAGTTCATTTCTTACTTGTGTCAGTGTTAGGAAATCTTCAAGATACAGATAATCAATACGTCGTCGTCGACATCTTTCATCGTAAATATCTTGACTTTAGCAAACATTGTGTACGTGTCGAGACAAGTGATTAAGATATTCTTCATCGCGAACGGCTGAATCAATATCGCAATTCTCGTGCTTACTTTCGTAATTCTCTCTAATTAAGAACACAAATGATAGAGAAACGTTAACGCGGCGTTTTATACGACATTGTGTAATAATTACAAAACGAATTGAATAAGTTTTTCCCTTAAAAAGGACTTTCGTTTTTTTATAATTAAATAGGAAGCATAATCATTTAGTTTAAATCTGTTCATTTTACTTGTCAATTCTTTTACAAAAATATATACCACGAACTCTCTTGAAAATTAGTATTTTTTTTCGTCCGAATGACACGGTAACACCGTTGACATTGCAGGACAATTGTTGATGGCGCGCAGGGGTCGTCTCGCTAGCATCTGCGACCCCGCCGGCGAGATGATATGTAAGCCACCCTTATGCATACATACGAGACTCTTTTATGTGATACAAATATTTACATAATACGGGACCGTTTGTGCATCCTACAACGCAATGTAAATCTTTAAAGTTCCTCGCCGAAGACCTCACGTGTCCATTTGCGCGCGAGATATTAAGATTGGTCGCGGCTGACGCTTTCGCTGAAATCAGTTTCCGCGAGTGCCTAATGATTAGATTTGAAACCTAATGTAACGTAATGCTCCAACACGATGTCAGGTGTCCGCGATAATCGAGTCACGTGCATCAACGTTTATCAGAAATAAGTAGCTTGTGTATATCACGAAGACGTCGCCTTGATTCGTTGATTATCGTTACATAAACGCGATTGTATTTGATGTGCCGAGCGCATTTGAACCTAAGTACCTCACCATGCGCGCTGCAACGCGCGCGGGTTTGCAAACTGCGCACGTGTACAGTGCGAATTATGTATATCGAGGTATAACATCCGGTTACGCAATACGCCGATTGCGATAAATATTTACAGCCTTGCGGGATGTGCGAACGGTACCGAAATTTTGACGACGCACGACACAACACATACAGATTTCCAGAGGAGGGTAAGAACGCTATTTCCACGTTCGAAAAGTTTACGACCATGCGATATAATAAACAAGTAAATTGCACATCGCCCATGACAATTGCGTATTTGTAGCATTTTATGAAATTGCCATTTTATGAAACAATAGAGTTGCCTTGAACATTTGTAATTCAATTATAAATTGTAATTGAATACATTTGCATTCTCGTATTCGAAACATTTGAAAATTCGGGCACGAAATTACTTATTTAAAAATATTATCGAGAGATAAATATAACGTTTAAAAGTATGTATATCATACCGTGAAAAATATTTAAATATAAATTACGCTTTAAATAATCCTGCGATAGACCTCATAGGTCAGTATAATAATTGATTGACCTTAAAGTCTTCGGCGATAGTTATAGAACAGGTCGGGGTTATGAGATAGCCTTTTCCCCTGCTATTTATTTTCTTTTTTTACAAAATAGTATTTTACCCAACTCTACGTAACTTACATTACACCACAGGTTACACAATCGTTTTAATCGGAAGGTCTCTATCTTTTTTCTGCTTTCTATGTGTCTCTGAAAAAAAAAGTCTTTCTAATGTGCATGCGTCATCTATCATGGCGTATACATATGTTCATACATACACACGTATATATATTTTACGCTATTTGTCGGTCGATCGATCAACGTCAACTTCCTTTCACTCAACTTAGAAAATTGAAGCAGCCGTGCTCAGGAAGACGTTTCGGACGCAAAATTATATCCTTTTTTTTGACGTTACATAAGTTTCTTAGACATCAAGTGACGTTGGATATCTTTTGCGCTGGCATCCCTCAGTCCTCGCCAAATCCTGTTTCTTCATCTGATCATTCTGTTCTCATAATTTTTAGATGTATAAGAATTTATCTTGTTTCTCTGCTAATATTTTACTAGAAAGGAATCTTATTTTTCTTTCATATACGCTATTCAATGTTTCTTTCTCGACATTACATTCATTAGTTGAAATGCGCAGAGAATAAGAGGCATGCTCTGGAAATTGATAGTTTACTTGCTTGCGTACCGTTTGCACGTAAACGAGGATAGCCGAGATGTCTTAACGATTTACTATTTAGCATCTCTGATTAGCGTGTAAGTTCTCGTGAAAGTTGTTGCTCTTAATCTTCATTTGATAAAACAATGTACATAATGAAAACTTCAAATCAAAATGCCTACCGTTACAATATTAATATTGTATGTGTTTTGCATTTGTTAGCTCCTTCGATCGCATTTCGCTAAACATTTCGTAAGCGATATCGCTTAAAAAAAATTTCTCATCTGTTATATCTTTATTATACTTGGCGTGTATATTCTGATAAATGTGTGCTCTTTCTGTATAATATTGTACATACATTCGCATATTTTTCTTTCCGAATGCGACTTTGATATCGGCGATTCATGCCTTATTGCATAATTGTTTAGTCACCCCGCCAGCCCAGAGAGTACAATTTATCCTTGGCGAGGAGGTCGGTGACGATGCGCACGAATCGCATCCGCTCTTCTCGGAGATGGAGGAGCTCGTCAAGGATGGCGACGAAATGGAATGGAAGGAAACAGCGAGGTAAAGGCCGAATTGCAACGTCGCCTCGTCGATTTTGATCTTTTCAGACGCGGGAATTTGCTTGCGCATTGATGTCGCGCGTCGACACCGTCGCCGTTTTACAAAATGTATTTCCATAATCAAAGTGATATTCAAAATTGTACACGCAATATAATGATGTGAAAATTCACATCACAATTCAAAATAATTTCGATCCTTTGAGTACATCGAGATAAACAATTAAACGAAAATGTCTGTGATGCACAAGAATAAAAATTGGTGTAAAATTTTGGATCTATACGTACTTAAAAGTTTGGAAAGGATTAAAAGAGTTGAAGCTTTTAATCCTTAAAATAAAATAAAAAGTATTTTTCATAAAGAGAAGCATCGTATACGCAAATGTTATACATAAATATAATATACACAGATGGATCAAGTTCGAGGAAGACGTCGAGGAAGGTGGCAATAGGTGGAGCAAACCTCACGTTGCAACTTTATCACTGCACTCACTCTTCGAGTTAAGGAGCCTCCTTTTAAACGGGACCGTCATGCTCGACATGGAGGCAGGCAGCTTAGAACAGATAGCCGATCTTGTTCTCGATAATATGATCAATAAAGAAGTACTGTCGGTCGAATTGCGAGAGAAGGTAAGAATGTAATAAAGCATGTGAAGAAAGGTCGTTTAAATCTGTGTGTGAGAAAAAGTAAAGTATGTCGTTCAAATATCTGTCCTATACACTAAAAGTTTTATCGCGATACCTTTAGATAGATCGCAAGTACATTTATAATCTCCACATTTTGTCATTGATATGGAATATATACGAAGTTCATTCATACGTCTCGTTAAATATGTAAGTTATCGGTTACAAGGCTAACAAAGTCATCGTCGGAAACCCGGTTATCGGATTTAAGGTGCAGAGAAGTGAAAGATTTAGATTTACAATTCTATACTTATTCCTGATATTTCTGATTTGCGAATCAATACTTGGGCGCATCAGCCGCACGTGCACCTCTAACCAATCGATCAGACGGAGTATTAATATCATTTCAGGTGAGAGAAGCCCTTCTCGTGCGACATCGGCACCAACACGAAAGACGCAAAGACAATAACATGTCGAAGTTACCGATCATAAGATCGTTAGCTGAGATAGGACGCAACCATTCCTCCTCGAAGAGTAAGTTTCACGTTATATCCTCGCCCCAATATCGGTAAATTACTTTTTGACAGGTTGCCGATGGCTCCACACGAATAGTGTACATAATATCAGACGTGTGGCTGCCCAAAAACACAGATTGTCTCTCAACGTGATTAGCACCACCCGGTTTATCCACTTAACGTACCCCGTTCTCCACGTGCGTGCGCCTCCCTCATTCCCTTTTACTTCACGTTTTTATTTAATTTGTCATTCCTTCTAAATTACATTTTGTTTGTCGTTTAATAAGTTTATTACATAATAAACAAAGTAATAAACACCGTAATAAACAATTATTAATTTTGAGACAAGACAACATCCCTACATCCTGTCATAACTTTTATTATTTTTAATTAGCATATGTATTTTATTTATTACCTTCTGTGCTCGTAATGGCCCGAAATAATGTCTAATGGACGCATTTTTAAGATTAATTTTTTTAAAATTCCTAATCTTAATTTTCATTTTACAAATCACTTTCATCTCTGCTATTTCGGGTCATTAAGGGTTTGTTACGTTTTAAGTTGATTTAATTTAATTGTTCTTAATTTCTAATCCAATTTTGTTATTATTTTCGCCTGCTTTTCGTTGAAGACCACCCCGACGACGGTGGCGAGACGAAAGAGTCGGGTCCAAGGGTCCTAGGGTGTGCTAACTTTGTTAAAACACGTACGACACAATCGACATTTTCAGATTGCGACTGTTCATGTGGTATGCATGCCTTGTTGACGTCAGATTTGCAGGAGCGTCGTGATCCGAAGGACACTTATGTGCCGTCCGTCGCCCGCAGTAGCAGCTGCCCGAATTCGAACACGGCCCCGCTGTCGAAAGAGGCGAAAGACCTCAAAGGGCCGTACCTTCTGGTTCCAGGTATCAACTTAGGCCAGTTCATCCGCTAAGCAGCCTTGGATTGCGGTGCTTTCATCGCTTTTCTAACCACACCCCAATGGAACAACCCACTAACAACTACAACATGCGTGTATCGATCGCTTCGCAAATTCTAGGTTTTATTGCTGCCGCGGTGTTAAAAGTGTTCGCGAATTTAATTCCGCAACGTCGATCCTGAGCGATTCATAATTCGACCAAATTGGACAGGCCTGATTTGCCTACAAGAACACAGCGAAGTACAATTGTTAGGAAGTTTACTTCAGTTCAAGTGTACCAAGGGCAAAATTTGAACATTAATATCTTGAATAGAGCTTGAGGATGGCAATCTTTGCCATCGCGAATTTGGGAGGCAAGCGATACGTTTAGCTATAATTTGGTATTATTGGATTGTGTGTCATAGTGCGCGCCGATCAAGCGAGGATCAAGACAATCTCGATTGTCGCTGGATCCGCCCGCGATCCGTTGGATTTACAAGCCATCATGGTCATTCCCCAACTGCCTGATGTTTCTTGGTGATTGTCTTGCTAATTGATTGTCAATGTGAAATACTTGGCGTCATCAAGACCGCTCATCGCCCTCATCGAGTCACCCCACTTCGTGCTCCGGAGCTCGAGCCGGTCAAAAATTTATAACTTACCACCGTTTCTTTTCTTTTGTCAGACGAATTTGGCATACCCCACGTGGTGGGATTCACGACGTGGTTCGCGATGTGTCCGCTAAAAGGTTAGCCCGCCAGATGGTTTACTCTCGAATCTGCACAAAAAAAAAAATTTCTACTTCTCACTTATCTTCCGTCTATACTAAAGTCTCTTCACTGTCGTCTTTCGTGTCTTATCACGTAAGCTCGACGCGCGGCGAAATTTATTTCGATCTCTCGTCGATCCTGCCACCTACTATTTCAGCTATCTCGATGGAATTGTAATTGTCTTACTGTAATGCACAAGAGTTTCGACTATAAGGACACAGCATCATCTGACATCCCTTCGTGTGAAGCAAGAATCCCGGACGATCTGGCAACACTTATGTATTTCGCATGGAAATTCAAAATTTCGAGACTCGGGACAAATTGGCCGATAGTTTTTTTCTAACACGGCGCCGATTGAAACAGTCGGAGATTAATCTACGAGAGAATGCTACCGTCTATAAATACTTGTCCTTATCGACGGGAACGTAAATGTCAACGACACTGCGGTAGATAACGCGTCTGACCTATTCTAGCCGCGACTACTGTGCTCGATTCTACCTCCCGAATACCAGATACATCTTGCCCACTATCCGATGAAATTGATTACGGTTGCTAATGCGGTGTAGCAACGCCAGAAGTGGATTGCGGCTATTCAACGTGATCTGTATTCTCGCTGGCATTAAATGTCGCTGATTATCAATTTTCTATTGAACGTCGCCCTTCGGCAAAAGCAAATATGCGGTAGGACAAGCGATATTAGATGTACGGCGAGAATACGGAGTACTCTAATGCGTCTGCACTACGCAATGAACGACGGGTTTACTTCCTATCGTACGTGACGTTACTACAATTCACCGTTCGCGGTCTCATTATCCATTGATCAACATGCACGTTCCTCCGTTGAAAACGTAGGCCAACGTTTGTAACTCCGATCATCAGGCATGGATCTTTCTATGTGATCTTACTAGGTGCACGTAACTCGATGTAAACCCTGTCTACCGTATTATTCATTATTACTGTGCATTTATGGTTCCTCAGTGTTATAATCGACTAATCTCTTTTCAGTATCCTAACTAACGTAGTCCATTCTAATCCCGTAACCCGCGAAGAGGCGAAAATAGATATGATCTTTTTTAATGCTACTTCGACGCGCGTACATTTTACGAAACGCAAGGAAATGAACGCTGAATTACTGTATAAAGAAAAGTGTTGCGAATTATTGTCAAAGTGCGTGCTTGCGAGCAAATAAAAAAATCACGCCCTCGTGAAGGTCCCCGTCAAATTAACGAGGCGTTTCGTTGTTACGCGTATCTTGTAAGGGTCGCGAGAGTTCGCGAGCCATTTGAGCCCTCGCGTCTGCCGCGAAACTTGCTGTGACGATCATATGGAAACGAGGCGACGTTAAAGTATAATAATAACAATATGCGGCGACACGTGCGCGGTAAAGACTCTCAAGGAGACTTCGTGCCGTCGTACATTTGCCATCGCCACGTTCGTACCTGGCGTTTTGCGCGCACTTTGTGTGTAAAAATAGAAGCAATTGCATGCATAATTTCCTTCCCCGCGGTAACATTGCAATCAGCACGCGTTGTACGTGGAATATTCCGGAACCGGGCTGTTTGTTCGCACGCAACACTTTCTTCTCGGATTAAATGTTCAGATTGAAATTAAAACGCCGGCGCGTACAAACGAGGCGGCTATTTTTTTAATTTCTTCCCCACAATTTAGTCTGCTATCGCCCAAGGGGCTACATCCGCGAATGAGAGATACGCACGAATGCGATACGTGGACAAATCGATTTGTTGTAATTTCGAGTGATTCCGAGATCAAAGCGAGCACGATTTACTACGGCGGCGGATCCTCTGCTCCTCCTCGCACCTTCCTCTGTAAATAACATACGATCCTGGTGTTGTGTTTCATGCTCATTTTTAGTGGAGGAATCGAATTCCGCTCCGGCGATCGCCGGCGCAACAAGTCAGGGCAGTGGAGCAGCGCTGAATGCTGGTAGCCGCTTCCTTGCGATACCCGGCCATCCCGGTAAACCGCTTTTCTGTGCTTGCTTTTCTACTCATACACACCTCCACACTCGCGCGAGCCGCATTAATTCTGTAGTGACGTTCCACACGTATACGTAGATTAATCTGCAGTAGCAATTATCCATGCCGTTGACATGCCCGACAAACGAGGGACCGTAGTGAGATCGGGACGGATTGTTATTGGAACGCTGGAAAGCTTAACAAACTTCATTTCGTTCGCGAGAAATTACCGAAGAGCCTTTACTGCGGATAATGGTGGCCGACTTGCAAATTGCGCCAGACGTCATTACGCCTCTTGCCACTTGGTGAAATTTCTGAGTTTTGACGTAGAAATACAAGTATTTGTTTGTTATTAAACGCTCGTTGTAAGTAATTCTAGGATTTAACTCGAATAACTGTAAGGATTTAACTTAAATAACTCGAAGAGAATAACAGGCGCATTAATTTGATTTATTACTTATCGGAGAATATCTAAAGAAATATCTTCAAGCGATCTGTTCGCGAAGTACTGTTAGAGGAATATTAATTGCAAAATTGAGAGAGCTCCTATTACCTGGGGCTTCCACGATAAGACTATTGGAGAAATTTACGATAAGGTTAGCCTTGCAAAGTGATGTCCTAGCGGTCGTCCTTGACATTTGACGCAAAAGGTCAAGGACTATTAGTGTATGGCGAGCTTCGATCAAACGCAGTTCACTTGATTTGTTTAATCGTATAAATCGATACCGATTATATGCACTGATAAAAGGAGATTAAAAAATGATTTTTAATAAATTAGTGTGGCCGGTTATCATAATCAATATATCGGTACAATCTTAAAATGTTGTTTGCACCTTATAATTGATCACATATCTTTCTCGATTACGCTTGATTTCTATCAAATAATTAAATAGCTATTTCGTTATGCATAAAAAGGTTTAACTTCATTTTTAATGAGAATTTAAATTTGAGATAATTCATTTCGCAAGATAGCACATTTTATTTACAGAACTCGCAGAGATAGCGTAAAATTGCGATACGTTGCAAGTAACATAAAACAGTGAATATCGAATTACTCATCATTTGCGATTATAAAAATGCAGCTATTAATATCCTATTTTAGAAATTACTGATATTTATGCACTTAAAAGGGCATATCTTTAATATTCTTATATTTATTTTATTTATTACAAAATGCGGTTTTTATTTCATGATTTTTTGAGAAAACAAGTCTCAAATAATCTTGTTCACCGAATAAGATTTTAAATGCTAATTGATATTACAATAAATATTACTAGGTGATTTAACACTGTGATTTTATTTGCATCTTATTTTAATAGAAATCTGTTTTACATATAGATAGAAATCTATTTATCTTTTAAAGCTCGCGTTAATTCTGCCGAGATAAAAGGTTTGTCTCAAGTTTACAAATCAATTTCGCGCTTGCGAATATAATAAGTCGACAACTTTTCTGAAAATTTTCTTCGCACGCCCCGCCGATGTCTTGTTATTTTGCGAACGTACCACTCGAATCGGCCGCGAGAAAATTCATGAGTTTCCAGGGGGGGGGGGGGTGTGATCAATGACTTCGCTACGAGATAAGGGCGCGTTCGACCTTCTTGATCCTGCGACAGACCGCCTTAAAGCGGAACGTTCTAATCGCAAAAGCGAACTCGTACGAACTTGATGCTGAGCGTGAAATTCGAGCCGCACGAAATTGCAATCTGCTTTGTGCGCGCACCTCGGAGGATTAATGACGCACGGGCGGATGAAAGCCATCATTTTCCTCATTGCATGCTGCTGACAGGAGTTTGTTACTCAAGCCGCGCGTAAAAATGCAGTAGGCAGTAAGCTAGATCTCTTTCAGGCCAAGAACCAGGCAGCAACGGCATGGACCGGAGCCCCAGCAGCGTGTCTATCTGCAGAAATCACAGCTCCTCCGCTTTGGAGAATGGAGACGCTAATCACAAGGTTCGTAAATACATTACCTGAAATTTAATCCTCGGGAAATTAGATCCTTCAAATTTAGTGCGTTACCATGGCGGCGACGGATGTTTGTGGCTTAGATTACAATTATCGAATATTTTTGAATTATCGTGAGAACAATTAAGAATTGTAAATCTATACAATGTACATACATCTACACGCACAAAATATAATTATCTTACCGTAAAAGATTAATATAATTAATAAAAATTAATGCAAGTATCAAAATAATCGAGCTATTGTCTAGATATTTTTAATATTAGCCGAGCGAAAATTGCTTAATTTTGTTGTCAACCTCTTTGGTAAAGAGATTGCATACAAATCCCTCTCCTTTAAAGTCACGATTGGTTTTCCGTATCGCGGACAGCTTAACCCAAGAAACTTCACTTTCTCATTAGGGTAATACGCACTTTATGAGGAAGATACCAGCCGGCGCCGAGGCAAGCAACATACTCGTAGGTGAGGTCGATTTTCTCGACAAGACTTTGTCCGCATTCATCCGGTTAAGCCAGGCCGGGATAATGGGGGACCTGACAGAAGTTCCTGTTCCAACAAGATTCATCTTCGTCCTCCTGGGACCCATGGTAAGAATGCTACCGCGATTATGTAATGATTAAGCGCGAAAACTAAACAGCAGAAAATAAGTTATGATCGCGACTTATTTCAAGTACCATTTCATTGAAATTTTCCCATTATCTGGATTTGCAAAACTTGTTGAAACAAGACTTTGCCCCATGAATGACTACGTTTTCAATTAACACGTGTCCCACATATGAGAAAACGATGAAAAATGTTTGCATTCCATAATTTCAGTAAAATTTGAGGGGTCTTTTTAATAAGTGAACAACCATCGATCTGTAAGACAACACACACGCACACAATTCGCGCGCGCACGCGCGCGTGTGTGTGTTCATATTTTCATAATTAAACGCAATTTTTCATACCTAATAATTTTGGTGAATCTTATACTTTTGTCTTCCATCTTTTTTAAAGCACGATTATTATTCGATCTTGAAACACAGTTTTATGTCCTACAAGAAATTTGTCATGAGAAATGTTTAGTAAGGAGATTTAGATACAAACTTGGACTGGAAGAATTTTATTTATCTTATGTACAAGTCTTTTCTTCTTGACTTCTTTAACTAGGGCATCTTTGCAAAGTTACCGTAGATACAACTCCATTTCCATTTTTCATATAAATTTAGATAAATTAAAATGCATAGAGTTGCAATTGAAGATGAAGAATTAAGGCAAATATCTTTTTATAGTAAAGAAGAACCTCTTGCTATTTTTTGTCTCTCTTGAAAATCTATCGTTCACTTCGGGACGCTATGTATTTGAAAGTGTCGGACGATCCCGATGGAGATTATTAAGTTCAAAAGAAGTTCGGAAGAAGTACAGCACGTGGGCTCGAAATTTTACCCTGTTTGAAATATTAGAACGCCAACGTAACGCATGAATAAATTGCTTAAATGCAAATGAAATTCCCAACCGTGGTATTGTACTATCAAATAAAATATCTGTACATCCGTGCAAGTGCGGCAGTGGTCATTAACGAATTCCTTGAAGTCCTTTTGAATCGTCGATTATCTGCACGAATCATATCTATACTACTCGGCTATTACAGTAATATCAACGACTTATCACAGGCAATCATCTTCCACACTCAATCTCGAATGGGTGATCTAAAAAAAGAATTATAACTAGTCCGAATCGCCTCGCAGCCACTTGCGCAAGATTCTCTCTTCGCGTTTATGTGTAAGCACATCTATCTCTAAATGTCAATTTGAGACTCGAGAATGCCATCTCTCTGGCAACGGAGCAATTAAACCTTTAATAACCAGTCATACATGCTAATTGAGTCTGTTGACTATTGTCTCGAGAGACCCACGCGTAAAGTAATACCTTTTTCACGCAAATGCGATTTAAATATGCAATTGCGAGCTTATTCTTTAATTTGTGACGTCACAAATGCTTCCTTTCATTAAGCATATATTACCACTTTAAATACCTTTATTACTCTAATAAAAAATTATGTCAATTTATCAACAAACTTTCTGTGCATATTAAAACCGTCTAAAGTCCTCATTATGCGAGAGGATCTTAATATGAGATAGCGGGGCTTCTTTTAAATTAACAAGCATCGTCTATTGGTTCCACCATGAATTTATTGCTCTTGAAGCGGAATCTGTTTAGTGGAAAATTCATTGTTAGATCGTGTAATCGTCGTGAAAAAAAATTTGTGATTAAATCTGGACGTTGAAAACCCGCTATCTCACATTAGAAGTCTATGGCATAATAAGGGACTTTCCTCTATTACAAAGAAATTAAATCCTTAAATAACATTTAAATATCAAAATATCATTGAAAGATTATTATTACATCCGTGACTAAAAGAACAGTCAGGAATTTCATTTGCATTACGCAATTTATTCACGCGTTATGAGGCTCTGATATTTCAAACAGCGTGAATTTCACAGAGGATATACAGTTTAATTAAAATAACATTATTCTATTTAAGTAATAATTCCATTATTACATAAATTATTTACCTCATTTTTACCCACATAGGCAGCTACTCTGTATATCAATGGTAACTTTAACAGCATCAAATCGAAGTTTGATGACGTTTTTCTTCTTAGATAAAAATGAATTGTTCACGTCATCAGTTCTGAGAGTGTATATAATCTCTCTGCGATAAAAACTACTTATCGATAAACAGGGACACTAGTTTATTTTCGTGCGTTACACGTGGCTGATAATCTTCACAAGTTCTCGCAAAACCCTCGCTTATCACCTCATCTTACGTTATTCTGTATTAAGTAATTCCTGGCGATAAGTTACGCAATAAATACCTTTAGTTAATGCGTCATTATGTTTATAATTCCGAAATGTTTCAAATAAATCACTGAAGTACAATATAAGATATTTGCAAAGAATGTATGCAGGAAATAACGATATTAAAATTATATTAAATACATGCGTGCAAAAATATCAGCATATAACTGTAGGACAATGTAACAAAATTACAATACTTTACATTGTACGAATCGTTTTAGGGTGGAATTGCGGGATTCCACGAGATCGGTCGAGCCATGGCGACCTTGATGTCCGACGAAGTCTTCCACGACGTGGCTTACAAAGCGAAAAATAGAAATCATCTCTTAGCAGGTATCGACGAGTTCCTAGACGCCGTGACGGTATTACCACCCGGTGAATGGGATCCCGCAATCAGAATAGAACCGCCAGCCGCTATACCGTCGCAGGTGAGAATAGCCTCAGAAATCAGAAGCGATATCACTTTTAACAGTTCGGAACTCGATATTACATAAACGCACGAAGGTAATCTCTATCTTTATTTATGCGACGACGGAAGTGGCATGTGACGAGTGAAGTTCTTTTTTTGTATATCATTACTGTGGCACATTGAAAATCGAAATCACGAAAGTTATATCGATTTCAACGCCTAGCTTTGAGATATAAATCTTGGAAAGTATTCGCCACTTCAACCGCAGCTTTGTTTCACGTTCTTAGGAAGTCAGAAAAAGACCCAAGGAGGAAAAGCCTAAGGAAGAGTTCGACGACGAAGCTGACGAACAAAAGCTAAGGGAGGAATCCGGCCTGTCCAGAACCGGTAAACTGTTTGGTGGTCTGATCAACGACTTTAAGAGGAAAGCTCCGTTTTACCTTTCCGACTTCAAGGATGCCCTCGCGCTTCAATGCGTCGCGTCTTTCATTTTCCTGTATTTCGCCTGCTTGTCACCCATTATCACCTTCGGTGGCCTGCTCAGCGAGGCCACCGGTAAGAACATGGCCGCTATGGAATCTCTGGTTTCCGGTTTCGTCTGTGGCATAGGATATGGCTTCTTCTCTGGTCAGCCACTGACTATACTTGGTTCCACTGGTCCGGTGCTGGTTTTCGAGACGATCGTCTACGAATTCTGCAAGTGAGTTTCGATGGAATCTATCTGCGGTTTAACCAACTTCTGTAACTTTTTTCACTGCTTCAATTCTGTAGTTAACATTTTTTTAATAAAGTTAAATCAGGACCTTCGTGATATAAGTAAAATAGGAAACGAGAACGCCACATCAATGCTTAGGTCTGAGCAGGGTGAAGGTAGCCCAATAATTTTTAATTTCATATGTGAATTCGTATACCATTACATTTTTTTATATCGCAACTTTACGAAGACAGAATCGATGAATTTATATTATATTATGAAATGTAAAATTTTATTAACATTTTCCTTCTTCGAGATAGTCTGATCAGATCGTTATTCTTCTCGCAGGAAGGTTGATTGGAATTACATGTCCTTTCGTTTTTGGATCGGTTCGTGGATCTCCATGATTCTGATGATTCTCGTGGCCCTGGACGCAAGTGCTTGCGTTTGTTACATCACTCGATTTACGGAGGAAAATTTTGCCACCCTCATCGCCTTCATTTTCATTTATAAGGTGAGCAAAATCGTACTGCTGTCCATCAGGATAGACACAATAGTGATTCATTAAGTTCTCTTGATTTTTCCCATTGTATTACGGTGTTCTAAAAAATTTTTATTAATGTTATTTTACCATGAAAAAAATGCCATACATATACTCGATTATTCACAGACAATATCACGTTTTAATCATACTTTTAATATCGTTAGTTATTTAATATCTTTATATGTATTAAGTGTATCAGTACATTCTAGGCTATCGAAAATGTACTGTCGATCGGCAAGAAATATCCCTTAAACAGCTCTTCTAGCGAAACACTGGACTACAATTGCTGGTGCAAACCACCGAATACCAGTCTGCCATCCAGTTATGACAACATGAATTGGACGACGTTGGATAAAACAGCTTGTGAGGTAAAGATATTGGAAATAATATGTGAAATGTATTTACAATTAACTAGAGATAACAAACAGTTGTTCTGTTGTACACACGTCGAGATTTGGATTCCACTAAAATGCATCGACACGGCTGTATTATAAGATTACCGAGACATTTTCATTTAAAGACTCGTGTGATCTCGCGTCACAGCAGAAATGGTAAATTCTGTTTGATAATCAACTCGCTGTCACGTGAGTGATAAGAAACACCGAGTACACAAACCTCTCGTTACGCTCAATCGCAACAATCAAACGTGTATACAACTTGCTGCCTCTTATACCTTCTCGAGAAATTACAGGCGAGCAAACTAGATTACTAGGTGTTCCTGAGTTCGCAGGAAAATGTGAACTTCGAGGCAATCCAATTCGCTTCATGCCGTGTTCGTTATTGCTTCTTTCAGAATTACAATGGCACTATGGTGGGCGACGGCTGCAGCATACCGCATAATGTACCCGACGTGTTCCTTATGTCAATTATCCTATTCATGGGCACGTTCTTACTGTCGGTAGAGCTCAAGGATTTCAAGAACGCTTTATTCTTTCCCTCAAAGGTAGAAACATATGCTCTAATTAAAGAAGAAGGGACAAGACCCGCTCTATCTTCTTAGGGGATAAAGATTAAAGATATTATAAGACTTCTAGCTATAAAGTCGTTATACATATCTTTTGAGTTTTATTAGGAACACGATAATTTATGGAATCTTATCGTTGCATCTACCAGGGGAATTTTGGTTTTTGACGTTTCCTATGTTACTTCAGGTGAGGCAAGTGGTGAGCGATTTCGCAGTAATAATCGCGATATTCTCTATGAGCACATTGGATCATTTCGTGGGCATTTCAACGCCGAAATTGGAAGTGCCGGCGGAGTTCAAGCCGACGTTGGAGGGACGAGGATGGATAATCTGGCCTTTTCAGAGGAATCCGTGGTGGAGTGCTATCGGGGCATTTCTGCCCGCTTTATTGGGCACTATATTGATCTTCATGGATCAGCAAATCACGGCCGTTATTGTTAATAGAAAAGAGAACAAGTTAAAGGTGAGCGGTTGCTGCTTCGCTGGTTACGATGCTTCAGCGGTTACACCTATCTATTCTCGTCAACGAATGCCGCAGGCTTTGAATGCGTGACAGAGGAAGCATCGCTTAATTTAATTACAATGATAAATACTTAGCGATAACGCGGTAATAGACCGATAAGCTAATCTTATTGATGCTTTTCCAGAAAGGATGCGGGTATCACCTGGATCTCTTTGTTCTGGCGATCCTGATCGAGATATGCTCGGTGATGGGACTTCCATGGTTCGTCGCAGCGACGGTCCTCTCCATAAATCACGTCAACTCGTTGAAGTTGGAGTCCGAGTGCGCCGCGCCGGGCGAGAAGCCGCGGTTCTTAGGAGTCCGCGAGCAGAGAGTCACTCACATACTGATTTTCTTAATGATCGGGTGCTCGGTGCTGCTAACACCGATGCTGAGGAACATACCGATGCCGGTGCTGTTCGGTGTCTTCCTGTACATGGGCGTCGCGTCGCTGAAAGGTCTTCAGTTCTTCGATAGGATTCTCATAATGCTGATGCCGGTTAAATATCAGCCGGATTACATGTTTCTTCGCCAGGTATATGAATGATTCCGAAAGCCTTGCTTTCCAAGTAGCTCAAAACGCATTTGACCTGACTTCTTTAACGGGGAATACATTCACTTATAATGAAATATTTCGAAACATTGAACAGATTTATATAATTCTTCTTATTCTGAGGCTATTGTATTTCCAATGTTTAAAGCAAGCTTGGGTTTTCAGGTGCCGTTGAAACGCGTACACCTGTTCACTGTGATTCAGCTTACCTGCCTTACCTGCCTGTGGCTCATAAAATCCTTTAGCCATACTTCCATTCTGTTTCCTTTAATGGTGAGTAATTAATCTATAGATTCCTCAACGAGTTATTCGTCCTTTAATAATATCCGTAACTTTCTCCAACTATTAATGTGGATTTGATAAGTAGAAAAATTACCATTACATTCGACGAAAGTATAAAATTGTTCTTTTTTAGATACTTGCAAAAGAAGTTCTACAAGAGATTAATTAAACGTTTTATTTAATAATAAATTATTTCACAAATGAACTGAAATTGTTGCTCTGTGAAGATTATAATTGCACTTGAAAAAAATAATATGTTTTTCTCGGTAAAGTCGTCTCGTAACACCGTTAGATGTATAACATTAGGTTCTTGCTGCAACAGCTGTAAAACCAAAAGTTAATCAATCTCGGAATCAATATATTATGAGAAAGTGGCATGTTTTCAAGGATATTATGTAATTCAGCTTGCATAAAACTTTGCAGCTCGTGGTAATGATCGGCATACGCAAATCCCTGGATTTTATGTTTACGCAACGCGAGTTGAAAATCCTCGACGACGTAATGCCGGAACCAAGCAGGAAACACGCTGACGATCTTCGTAAGCTGGAAAACGGCGAGGTTAGCACCGCGACACGAATATTAAACGCCATCACCTGTCGCAAATAGCATACAGACGGTGATCGCGTGGCGAACGCTCGCCCCGTGGTCACCATCACTCTCTCCGACTTTGGGGAATCCGCCCTTTGCAGAAGAAACGATGTATACTACGACGAGTGATCGGATGAATGTCACCTAAAACGAATTAGGTTTTCGTCGCTGCGCGGAACAGATTCGAGTAAAGATATAGGATCTCTGAATATGAGGCTAGAATATAATTTAATTTAAAGCGCATAATTATATATAATTAAACGCCGGATAATTTAAGAGTGCCAACTCGGCCTTTAATAATTTAAAGAAGGAAAAGAAAAACAAAGTACGGACGGACCAATAATTTCTACGCAAAACGCACACTTTTTACTGTTTCGTCGAAACAACACTTTACTCCATTTTGCGGTCGAGAATTTTTTATTTCCGCAAAGGACATTTTACCGCCTGAATACGCCAGGATGACGAGAATGGTATTACACAAAGTAAAAGAAAACATTCCAAAAACGCACGCACGGACTGTCTTCAGTCCGCAGAAATTTTTTGAAACGCTAAGCGAATTTTGCCATTTTATGGAAATACACGATACCGTTGCTGCGGGCATTTACGTGACGAATTTTTTCTATATATATTTTTTTTCAACGAAGAGTTTTTCAACCAAGCTCTCGGCCTCGAAAGCCATCCTCTCGTCTTCCACTCGAAACATGTGCCAAACCAACTCCTCAAATCCAGGTGGTTTATACCGACCGACCAGTATTAAAGTACATGTAATGATAATCGTTGTTGAATTTTTGAATACGGTAGACTTTTGGATACCGCATCTTAAACGTTTTTATCGATAGCATCGTTGTTGTAGCGAGATTAGAGTAATGTGTTGAGTGTTGATCGTTTTTGCGAGCGCTTCGAACACGTCGACGGCTACCCGAAATTTTATTTTGTGCAACACTTCGCTCCGGATTACTAATTATTCTTCAATGGTGAACCGCGCGCGATGAATCTTTATCGGTGTCTTCATTGATGTGCGATGTCTTTGATGGGATTATATATAATTATCTTTGTACGATCCTAGGCGAATTTAAGATAGAGATAAGAAAGTGGAGTCTTCTTCGTTATTACGCCGTAATATAATTGAAATTGAATAATATTCTTACGAGTATAATAGTCACAAGCATAGTCGCGCTTATCGAGCACGATATTGCGAGCTATTAACAGTAGTTAAGGGAAATTATTGTTGCAAGGTAAGCAATATTGTACCATTTTTGTTTGTACATTCGAATAAATTAATGTAGCACTTCTTCTATATAATTTATACATTCCAACATTACAGCAAACAAAGGGCTGTTTGAAATAAAATCATGATCAGTTCACCATGGGAGAGTACACGTTCGCCGCAATTGCCAAATTTTTTTAATACGCTCATAGTTAATCGACAACTAAATGGAAAGCAGGTTGCCTACTACCCCCAAACGATACCAACGAAGATTATTCATCGAGTACCGATCGACACACCGCGGTCGATATTCGCGACTTGGCGAAACAAAGTCTCTGTTGCATTTAATATATCGTCGTGTCGCTGATATCCCCCTTTGTGAACCATTCGAGACTCTTGTATCGATTTAATGCGCCGTCGTACACACACGTCACTAATCATGTAAAAATACATTATTGTTTCGAAACACACGAAACCTCTTTATAATTCCAACAACTCCTAACACAATTAATGATATACTCGTGTAATTTACACGTTCGCCTGCCTGAGAGCTTCTATTTGTTTCTCACAATAGTCAGGTGTTCAAGATTTTCAAGTATTTCAAAATTATTGTATTAATTAAACAATTCATAATGACATTGTAGGAAGAGATAAGAAAAACGCTAAGTACACTAATATTAATTAACTGTAGATAGTTTGTTATAATTACCACTAAATCTACTTACACATGTTATAACATTTTTTTTCTACTGTGTTGTTCTGCTTTAATCTTTTTTTATTTGGGTTGCGCATTTTATTTTACTTTACATTTTTATAATACAAATTAAACCAAGTATAAGAGTCCCAATAAATAGCTAAATTGCAAAAATAATCAATTACATGTTTATTACGCAAAAATTTACCACTGGAAAAGATTCTCATTTAGCTGGTACTTTCCGAATTTCTATCTCATTAATACAGTCTAAAAATTAAATTGACAACAAAGAAACAAAATGTCTTGTAATTTACGAAGCCAGAAATAAGTAAAAATGTGATATGAAATAAAACGGTGTAATCATTATTATGTATAATTTTTCGTACAATACAATAGAAGGAGCAACATAATATTTTTAATTATCTCAACGCGAGTGAGCGATTAAGCGAGGCATCGCTCCGTGTAACAACCGACAGCGTGCGTTCGTTGTTGTAACAATGACAATTAAAGACGGAATAACTGGGCGGAAGCACACCATGACTCACGGAGGAGAGTGACGATTCAGCGAGCGAAAATGAGAGAGCGACTGAAAGAAGTCACGAGCCGGACAAACACGGAGATACGGAATCGGAAATCGATACGGAAATCGCAAACGAAAAAATAAACGCCAGTCGTCGAATCCTCCGCCTGTCATCGGTACGTCACCATAAGTGCACGTCCGTAGTTTCGCCGCATATAGCTGACAGTCTTGTTCTTTTTGCAAACGAACGAATTCAGCGAGCATCCTACGCCCGTTTGTAATCGAAGAGACTCTTCGGTGAGCGAACGCGACGATGCACACTGGGATAGATACGTTACAGTAACAATGCTGCGCCATTAAACTGATTGCAATTACAGCATGTTATGGATTCTCTGCGAATTACGGGACGATAGCAAAAATACATTGCGGTTTACATTTACAATAAAAAATCAAGACGAACGCATGAGTGTAACTGCACGGCGCTTAATAACGGAATTATTAAAGAGAACATTGACAAGTGTTAAAAATAACAAAATGTGCCCCGTCACACATTTATTCTAAGTAATTTGATATTATTTGTGTTAATACCTACTCACAAGATATAAATAACAATACAGATCATTATTAATTGTTATACCGCGCGGGTGAAATGGTACAAAATATTGTTTAGATCAAAACTCTCAAGGTGAACGGAATCGTTACTTATTAAAATCATTTCCACTCCCCGAAAAAGAGAAAAAAATAACACGAAGCCTAATTCTACCGTCATCTAGCGCACTGATTTTTCCATTGTGCATTCTTCTCTTAGAATTGTCCACGCGCCAAAGTCACAACCTTTGTAAATTTATTCATAGTGTTACGTGACACCCCCGATCGTTATTACTTCCTCGTATACATGTATAATTTATTGCCGCGTGAAACCAGCTCGTGAAATACATGCTGGCAAGCAACGCATCACGCCTGCTTCCCAGCAATTCAAAGGCAACGCAAAGTTCGCTTGAATTTATGCATGGCCTGATAGAAATTTGTCGCGCATCAAGGTTGAGATTCAAATTATTGTTTCATTCGTCCTGCAGGAACATAACGAAACGATGGGATACGGGCCCCCGGGAAATATTCAGATTTCTTTGGCCAATGGGAACATCATGAAGATCCCTTTGGCGAGTATCAATATCAGCGAGGAGGTGAACAAAACTGGTATCTGGCAGCAAGTCAACGAGGGCAATGAAAAAACGAAGCAGTCAAAATCGCTAATCAAGTAAGTATTAAATTTTGAACGATTTTAGGTATTTTTGCAAACATTATGTAAAAATGAGACATGCGAATGAATTAATTTAAATGGATTAAATACAAGGAAATTTCGAATAACTCCTGATTGAGAAAATTAACGTAGTAATTTTTTAATAACTTTTCACGATTATTAACTTTAACATTTGACAATTATTGCTCTTTGTAAAATATGGACAGCTAATATTTATATTTTATAATTATGGCTGCAAACTAGTTTTAGCAAATCATGATTAGCTACGGTAGCGAAATTTGTTTTCAGTGAAACAAAGGAACAATTGTTAAACTATAATCGAATGTTTCTCAGTCAATTTAGTTAAAGAGCATAATTTAAGATTATAATAAAAGCATAAATTATAAGAGCATATTTCGACATTTATAGAATTTAACTTTCTAACATGGAATTTAACATTGTATAAAACACAAATACGTAAAAGAGATATTCTGTCATAAATTAAAATTTTGTTAAAAATGAAAAACGTTTTAAACAACAATTATAATAGTTATAGCTGATAGTTTACGAATAAAAAGAAGAAATATTAATATGAATATAAATTTTCTAATTATTATTATCTAATTTACAAAATTGATGAAGTTTGTGATTGTTTGACGCAGTGTGGGAAAGCAAAAGAAGCATCCGAAGAAGGACAACTCGTTAATGGCCGACGAGACGACGAGGCTGACGACAATGACCGAAGAGGACGAGGATGATAGTGGAATCTCGATCAAGGTGACACACGTAAATGATTCTAAATTCTAACTACCATCACCATCACCAAAAAAAACCGACAATTTATATGGCAAGACACACAGCAAGAGCACCAATATACCGGCATGCAACATATCCTATGCACCGCTCTGTGAGTAAACTTACAAACGAGGATGGCATGACAATCCTCGCCGAGTTGACGTAAAAAGCAAATCAGACGTGGACGACTCATTGTAGAACGCATGGATTTTCATAGACGATGAAAATTATGCTTTTTTTCACGTAATGATAGCGTAATTGATAATTTTCATTGCACGTTTCTGTATTCCATTCTGTAAATTTACACAAGTACAATTATGCAAAGTGTTCGAGAAGATATAAGAAAAAATATTTTTAATTTATTAATTTTATGAGATTTGTTCTATAAGATTCAATGTTTTTTTTCATCAAGTAGAAACATAATCGTCTATGAGACTCAACTTTGCATCTCTCGCTTATGCTCTTAGAAGTACGTACGTAGCTCATTGTTCATGTCAACAACGAAATAATTAAACAATCTGAGAAGACGTTACACACAGGATAGGTCTTCTGATTTATTTCATCTTTTATATTTGCATTTTATCTTTGTATCGCTTATCCCCTGATTGAAGTGATTAACTCTTTAAAACGTATTATGATTTTTTGTACAAAACTATATATACATATAATTTTTCACTGTGATAAAAATGGTAGTCGTACATCTTGAGTGAGTAAAAAAATACGAATGAATATACTTTACAAAGAAACAGAAATGACGTTTTCTCATTTTGTAAATTTTTGTCGTTCTTGAGCTTTGTAAAATGAGACGGAAACATCTAATCGCATGTTTCTGTCTTTGCTTTTAGTCACTTTTTACCGTTGCATGAATTTATTATGCTAGATTTATTTAAAAAATCGTTAAGACTAATCATTTATAGGATATAATTTAGCGTATCAACGAAGAAAAAGATGTCACCATAAGTCATCACAAAAGATGATTTTCGAAAAATGTACATCTTTATTATATAATATGTGTGTCTTTTATTATTGTTATGTCTATAGCATACGAAATACCTATAATACTACCTCATATTTTTGTAATATACCCGTTCCATAAAATTACTATTCATAGTTAAATAAAAAAATTAAACGAAATCGCACAGCATATAAAATAATTTTGAAACATATACTTCTTTAATTATACAATATTTGCAATCGTGTAAGTTTTCTTCATAAAATGTTATACCTTCTTAGATAATTTATGAAATCAGTTAACGCAATTTAATTTTTTATCTTGCTTGTTTCTTTAGGGAAAGTGTATTAAAAGGATTAACTTAAAAAGACATTAATAAATATATCAATTTAATATTTCAGGTAGATTTAATACGATCCAAGGAAAGCATCAGTCCTTTAAAAGCAAATGGTACTACCTCAGCAGAAACTTCCGTTTAACAAGAAGATAGCAGAAATGAACATATATTAACGCGATACACAGGTTTCTTTAATCGATAATTTCCAGACTTTCATCCTGAAGTTTTTGTTCTGCGATCTCTATTTTTATCTTACAAATTGCCATTTACGTGACATAAAAGTCATAGATAATACTGCTTAATTTGTTGAAAATTCATGTCCTACAAAAAATACAATGTTCATTTCTATCATTTAACAATTACTCATAATTGTATTATATTTGTACTATATTCAGTAAACAATAGGCATCGCTCTTTGCGAGTGCTCTACAATTTATACTCAACTGTAAATGAGAACCGCCATGCATAGTCTCAATGTATTTGTACATAGAAACAATTCAACAAGATTTGCCAATAGTATCCAATTGTGATTTTATAAAACCTCATCTATTCTGCCCGATAAAATAACGATACATATTGTTACAAAACAGTTAATTTTAGTAGTTATTTATGCAATAATCAATACTTCGTTAATATTGCATACGAATTGCAAGGAATAGCGAGAAACACAAAACACGAAAGAAAAAGAATTATTGGAAACAAATGTTTCGAAATAATAAAGATGTATAGTAGATACATGTTTTAAGTGAGTGTAGACGGCAAGTAAAATACTAAGTGAAATCTAAAAAGATCTACACTTCTTTAGACAGTTTAAATCGACGACGTCTATTGACTTGTGTCATCCTGTTGACTTATGTCAATAGGACAAGTTTACAATAGAGCCAATAAGGACACGTTTGTGTTAGAAATTTGTGAGAAACGCACACTTTTCCGAATCGTGATGTGACATCGAACGAATATGGTGGCATTTATAAAAGAGGAGTGCGAACTGCAAAGTAAAATTTGAGTTTTCACGAAAATTGCTCTTTCTGGCGAATTATTCAAGTTGCAATACATTCAAATATTCGAATAATTAATACCGGTAATTTACACTCCATGGTTATGTACGAAATAAATAGTATAATAAATAGTACTAGAATAGTACCGTAGTATCGCGCAGATGTCCAGAAACCGTGAGCCAAATATCCGAGTGTGTGTACAGTGGTAATTATTGGAATATTTGAACACTGACAGCTGCAATTTAAAATTCATCGTATTTACCAAATTCTGATTTATATTATACGAATCATAGGAAAATAAGCAAGATTATACTCGATGCAAGAATTGCGTTATCATGCAATAATATATGACTCTGCATGTAACAATTAAGTAGTTCAAGTAACTTTATAATCACACATACCATGTATATGCCAAAGAAACCCCGCAATATGTAATACGTATATCAATCCTTCGAGGGATATTTCATACGTTATTGCAAGCAACTGTTACTAAATGGCGGTGCATATTAACAAGAATGCGAATCTGACTAATATCATTATTAAGAAAACTACGCTGGGATGTTTTTATTCATTTCTCCAATGAATACGATAACTTAGAGGGGCAAAAACTGTGGGAGCTATTTCGTGAGTTAAAAATAGAAAAAGAAATATTACATGTATAGATAAACTGTATAGATCATTTGCTCTTTAGCCCCAAGTCGTAAAGTAATATTGACTTTTGGTTTTAGAAGCTACTATTATCTTGCAACTTTTACGAAAGCGGCCTTTTAATATAGAACTGTGGAACAATCCTCTTCAAGATAATCTTCGAAAAATTCTTTAAAATTGCCTCTCACTCGCTAAAGGATAATTGAAATGAAACAAAGTTTTCTTACTGATAACTCTAGTTTAGATAAAGGTTTATTCTCAAAGACACCTAAAATAAATAATGTATTTTTGTTACGACTTATTAAATTTCCAGTCTAACCAAAATCTTGAGCGTTCAATTTTCAAACTCTATTATCATAACTTTTTAAATATTTGGGCACGCCCAATTGCGACAATATTGCGATATTCTAATTATAGTGACATTAATTTCTTTACTGCAAGATTTTTGACGAAAATTTTTCACATTATAAAGATATACATGCGATGTATAGAGTGATAAAAAAAAACAGTCCCTTGAAGGATATCCGATGTTGTTCGTAATTAAAAAGAAAAGATACCATCAATCTGTACAGTCTGCGATATGTAATAAATAATCCTGTAATTATTTACTAGATATCGATGAAGATATTCAGTTGGAGAATATAAATAGTTGCTTGTTAATTAAGATTATTTTAAAATTTAGTAAAAATTATATATATATATATATGTTATTCCTGAAAAGAATAATTTTCCAACTTTGTTTCTAGCGAAAAATAATTTGTTAAATTCTAGTCCAAGTTTTATATTAAACTTATGTAAGTAAAATATGAAATAACAGAGATGACTAACTTGAAGCTTGCCGACCGAATATTTGCATTAACCAACTGATAATATAAATCATTGAAGAATTTACTAAATCGAAAAATGAGCAAATCATTTCTCAAACGATCTGCGATAGATGTATCGATGGTGAAGGATTTCAGTAAAAACTTGACTCCTCTAATCAGCTATAATTATCAAAATGCAATCATTTATGGCGTAAATATTCATAATAAAATTCCTAGAAAGCAGAATAAATAGGCGAAATACGATATACTTTTTTATACGGCCATTTTGCTAACAGATAGTTTGAAAAAACATGTTTCAACGGAGAAAAAAATCTTACAATATGTACATTTAATTCATAGGAATGCTCGAAAGAAGACCTACAGTAAAAACAATACGAAACATTTATATCGCATTGGAAAGTATAGACGTGCATACTTTTAAGTAAATTTTCACGTAAAGAGAGCATGTCCACGCATATATACATAAATCATTTGAAATTGTGCATAAAATCTGTGTTAAGTGGAGGTTGCAACACCAACTCGGTATGGTGTAACATTTCGAGGCTAGAGCTTCGTATCGTAATGAGAGAAATACGAAGAAGTGTGGAAGGTATATCGCAATCTTAGGTGCAAAAATAAACGTGCAAATAGTAAAATTTATGGATATATAGTATGAGAATAAAAAATGTATGATGTGTGTGCTAGTGCAATTCAATGGTGATCTTCGGCGCATTAATTAAGAGAAGTGTACCTTCTCATTCGAAGATCAAGGTTTTATGCGTATCGCAGCGAATTCACGGATGGGCTATAATCGCCGACGTAGTATTAATTGGTTGTGATTAGGTAAGAAAGAATGCGTCTCGGAAACTTATCCGAGTTTCCGAGTTGACAAGGAAAGTAGCTGATGCCTGTCATTATGTCTTTAACCATACTGTGTTACTTTAAATAAATAATGTGCAATTAATATTAAAAAATTTACTATTGTCCTCCCCATTACGAAATACGTAGCCAAACACAGACTCGTGACACAGCTGAGGCGTTAAAAAGCGAATTTCGTATTGGACGAATTAACTTTTGATAAACTTTTAATAAGCTTGCGTTTCATAATTTGCCCGAAATATTTTCGAATCGGTGTTATAAAAGCATAATTTGTGATATAAAAAAATTTATTAATCAATTAAGATCGTCAATTTAAATATTCTTGTGAGAAAAATCATGAACAATGGCTGATAATATTTTAACAAATTTACATTACAAATCTGTACAATTCCATTTCACAACTATGCTCCGTGATACCAGGTACTGTTTAGCCAGACGTCGTTTTCAATTATTACAATGCATTATACACATATTAAATAAATAACTTACACAATGTATTCAATTTATATACATTAATTGACAATATGTATAATTTATGTACACTGTTTACTTACATTTTTATCTTTTAGCTCTGCAAATCAAAACTGATCGAATACATCAGCAGGATACAAAAAGACGTTACTGCACACTGATTGTGAGAAAACTTTTCATCGGATACACCTATTAAATAATGTTTTCGATGGTTAATTTTTCCGATTAAATTATGGATACATTCGATGAAATTTATCCAATGAAATTTGATTGAAAAACCGATCGTATTTTTCATCGAATACACAATTTAATTGGATATATTCGTTTGTTATTATGTAATTGGATTATCCGATTATATTTAATCGGATATTTTTCTCAGTGCAGTTTTGCGTGTCGATAACATTTAATTTGATTTTATATGCCAATTTAAAAAACTTATTGTGAGCGGCACACATTATGTCTGCTGTTTATTTTCACTACACTATTCTGTTTATGACACATTTTCTCCCGTACAATTGCATTGAGGTTTCGACGAACACGAGCTCCCCATTTGAAATTGCACAAGTATCACCAAGTAAGTCGCCACCGTGCCGATCAGCTGATAACCAAAATTATCAATTAAAAAATTATTACTTATATTAGACTATGACTAGGACGATCTAAATATTCTCACCGAATGAAGAAAACTATTATCGAGAGCGAAGTATCCGTTAGCTGTAAACGCTAACTTGCGATGTAACAATTGTAGCGAAAATTGCTTAAGCTGCAACAAATCTATGATAAATGACGTTATATTGAATATTGTTCCTGAGAAAGTGTCATGTGATCGTGTGTCATACCTCTGACTTTGCCTCTTTCCCGATCGCGCGGCTTAAAAGACCATGTATCACGCTGCCCGTTTTTCTCACCTAAAATAAATTTGTGATTGAATCAATGCCTCGCAATTTTGTAAAACGCTCGGGATTTTATTTGCTGATAAAAGTATTCTATTGTACAATTACTTGTATAAAAGCTTGCTATTATACCAATTTTCCTACCTCAATCAAAAACCTAGTAATTCTGTTGGTGAGGAGAGAAATAGGATAAAGCAGGAATATTATCCAGATAATTGTATTACTGAGAGTCTCGTACTCTAAGATATCGTCGGTCATCAACAAAGGCGAGATGAGATAGTAGCCGTTGTATATGAGTGTCAGAAAGAGAAAAGTAAAGCCGAACAATATCGGTAGTGAATAGAATTCTGACACATCCTCGGAAATCTCACAGAGGTGGCAGTGCATATCTCGCAATTGCAGCAGTTGATGAACGGTGGAATTGCTGACAATAACACGCCGCGTTTGACAGAGAGACTGCGGTCGAAGATTAGAAGTGCTGGCTCTGGTTAGACTCTGTATCGCTTGATTCACATCAACAAAATCCGCTTGAATGATCGAGACTAACAGGTAGTATTGCATCAACAGCCAACCCACGTGAAATGTCGGCAGAATGTCCGTCAGCCAGGAGGTCGGACCCGTCTGGAAGGCCAAGTACTCGGTGGACAGAAGGGAAATGAGCAGAAAAATCTTGCACACGCAGACGATCGTCAGAGCATGAAAGATACGTTGTCGTCGCAGCGGACGATACAGATGATACAGATGATCCATTTCGTGTTCGACGTTTATTAATCGATTGGCGATCCTCACCAGAGACTTCTGATCGATACTATAGCTGAGTAAAATCGCGCAAATCACCATGGTGCCGAGTACAGTTTGCAGGACCTCGATGCCTGTGGTCAAGTTTGATTTATTCTCATATTCCAACTTAAGCCTGTACGGTATCGACAGATAGTTTGAGGCGATCATTAAGCTACATAATACGACATTGTAAACGATCCCAAGCCCGGAGTACTGAAATGTGTGTGACAGTCTCTCTTTCCGCGCGATGATATGATGGGCAAACGCGGCGAGGCCGATGATCTTGAAAAACATTATCAATATTCTGAGCATCCAAGATGAACCTTGACGTCGTTCTGATTTTACGTTGCTCGCTTTCTGTTTATTAAATTCTTCCGTAATGGCATAGTCTTTATTTAGATTTCTGAGTATATTGCTGATCTTATTGACATCTTCTTCATTATTTCTCGTCAGTTTATGTATGTTCACATGCATTGTTTCATAACGATTTACAAATATCTTCCATATTTTAATTCGGTTTTCTTGATACAATATTTTGTTTGCAAGACATCCGTGCGTAGAGATTTTTTTTAATTTACCCACTTTAAATCTCGCATGTTAAAATGTTTTGCACATGCATCGTTCATAAAGTGATAATTCAAGGGGTAATCGTTTTATTTTATCGATATCTATATTTCCAGTTGCTCTGAATCCAAATTAATTGCGATTGTTTTAACGTCATATACGACCAATTGCAAATCTGGTAAATCTATGTGCACAAGTCTCTATATATTACGCTTCATTCTTACGAAGTGCAACTGAGCATACGCAGCGATGCTTCCGCAAATGTCTTTCTCGCAGGCATCAAGTATGCAAAACATCATTAAACATTAAATTTGTAACAGTCATAAACGTGTGATAAAGAACATAAAATCGATATTTCAGCCTTGTATCAGTCGACACGGATCCCGATGAGAATAGCAGATTGTTAGCGCGTATGTTACGTATGTATGTGCCAAAGAAACCCTGCCACATGTATACCAATACTTCCTTCGAGGGATATCTCATTCGTTACTGCTAGCAATTGTTGTCAAATATCGGTTCATACTTTAAATTTATTCCGAAAACTATCACCCCTCCACCAGGGTTTGAACCTGGAACTCCCTCTCACTAGATGGGCGTCTACAACCAATTTCAGATTCAAACCCTGGCTGAGGTGATATTTTTCGCAATAAATTTAACATACGAAATATTTAGACACTAACGCCCTGTTACGGCTTTTAGTCCTTTATTCCTAATTCAAATTTGTGTTTATTACATTTGAGCATACGAATTTTCATTAATTTGATATAATGTTTGTTCATGTAAAATAATATTAACGTAATATATAATACATGTAATATTTAATTAATATTTGTATCATATATTTTACTATTATATATCAAAGAAACTGCATTATAAGACTGACAATATTCAACGTGCAGGACATGATGAAAGCAGTATATAAAAATTTTCACAAAATCGGACCAACTACATCCTGCTCAAATCACATCGGCTTCCTTAATGTATAGATTTAAATTTTTCATATTTAAATTCAGGTTCTACAGATTCGAATTGATCGAATACATTTGAGGGTTACAATAAGAAATTAGCTACAATTTGGCACATGCCGATACCACCTAAATAAATTTTTGACACCGATTCAAGAAACACGGTAAACAGACAGGCAGGAATGCCTGGATATTTCTACAATTATAAAATACATTATAAAAATGTGTGGCATTCCTGCCTGCCTGTGTACACATTATGACTGTTTTTATTTCCAATTTATTATTCGACTTTTGACAAATCTTCCTTTGTACAATTGCATTCAGGATTTGACGAACACGAGCTCCCCATTTGAAATTGCACAAGTATCACCAAGTAAGTCGCCACCGTGCCGATCAGCTGATAACCAAAATTATTAATTAAAAAGATATTGCTTATATTAGACTATGATTATGACACTCCAAATATTCTCACCGAATGGAAAAAACTATTATCGAGCGCGAAGTATCCGTTAGCTGTAAACTCTAACTTGCGATGTAACAATTGTAGCGAAAATTGCTTAAGCTGCAACAAATCTATGATAAATGACGTAACGTTGAGTATTATTCCTGAGAAGGTTTCACGTTATTTTATGTCCTACCTCTGACTTCGTCTCTTTGCCGATCGTGCAGCTTAAAAGACTATGTACCACGCTGCCCGTTTTGCTCACCTAAAATAAATTTGTGACTGAAAAAATGCCGCGCAATTTTGTAAAACGTTCGGGGGTTTTATTTACTGATAAAAGTATTCGGTTGTACAATTAAAATAATCCGCTCAAAACTAAATACAAAATAAAGCTGGTTATCATACCGATTATCCTACCTCATTCAAAAACCTAGTAATTCTGTTGGTGAGGAGAGAAATGGGATAGATGAGGAATATTAACCAGATAATAGTATTACTGAGTACCACGTACTCTAAGATTTCGTCGGTCATCAGCAAAGGCGAGAGAAGATAGTAGCCGTTATATATGAGTGTCAGAAAGAGAAAAGCAAAGCCGAACAATACCGGCAGTGAATAGAATTCTGACACATCCTCGGAAATTTCACACAGGTGACAGTGCACATTTTGCAGTTGCAGCAATTGATGAACGGTGGAATTGCCGACAACAACGCGACGCGTTTGATTGAGAGACTGCGGTTGATGATCAGGTGTGCTGGCACTGGTCAGACTCTCTATCGCTTGATTCACATCAACAAAATCCGCCTGAATGATCGAGACTAACAGGTAGTATTGCATCAACAGCCAACCCACGTGAAATGTCGGCATAATATCCGACATCCAGGAGACCGGACCCGTGTCGAAGGCCAAGTGCTCGGTGGACACGAGGGAAATGAGCAGAAAAATCTTCAAGACGCAGACGATAATCAGAGCATGAAAGATACGTTGTCGTCGCAGCGGACGATACAGATGATACAGACGATCCATTTCGTGTTCGATGTCTACTAATCGATTGGCGATCCTCACCAGGGACTTCTGATCGATGCAAAAGCTGAGTAAAATCGCGCACATCACGATGGTGCCAAGTATACCTTGCAGAATCTCGATGCCTGTGGTCAAGTTAGACTTATTCTCATAATCCAAATGAAGTATGTACGGTATCGACAGATAGGTCGAGGCAATCAGTAAACTACACAATACGACATTGTAAACGATCCCAAGTTGGGAGTACTGAAATGTGTTTGTCAGTCGCTTTTTCCGCGTGATGATATGGTGGGCAAACGCGGCGAGACCCAGGAATTTGAAAAACATTATTAATATCCTGAGCATCCAAAATGAACCTTGATGCGGTTCTGATTTTACTTTGCTCGCTTTATGTTTATTAACTTCTTCCGCAATGGCATTGTCTTTATTTAGATTTCTGTGGAGTTTGGTGATTTTACTGGCATCTTCTTCATTATTCCTCGTCGATTTATGTGTGGTCACATGCATTGTTTCATAATGATTTATAAATATTTTCCATATTTTAATTCTGTTTCCTTGGTACACTATTTTCTCTTACATGGCACCCGCGCGTAGAGATTTGTTTCAATTTACCCACTTTAAATCTTGTACGTTAAAAAGTTTCGCACATGCATAATTCATGAAGTGATGACTTTTTGTCGTTTTATTTTATCGATGTCTATCTTGCCAGTTGCTCTGAATCCAAATTAATTGCGATTGATTGAACGTCATATACTACCAATTGCAAATTTGGTAAATCCATGCAGACGAGTCTATATTACGCTTTATTCTTACCAAGTGGAACTGGACATACACAGCGATGCTTTCGCAAATACCTTTCTTGCTGACATCAAGTATGCAAAACATCATTAAACATTAAATTTTCAAAAGTCATAAACGTGTAATAAAGAACATAAAATCGATATTTTAGCCGTGTATCAGTTGACATGGATTCCGCGATAAGAAAAACCGATTGCTGGCGCGTATATTACGCATGTATATGCCAAAAAAATCCTACAACATGTATATCAATACTACCTTCGAGGGATATCTCATACGTTATTACTAGCAAATGTTGTAATACAGCGGTTCATATTAAAAAAGAAAGAAATTTGACTAATACCATTCCTTAAGAAAATTACACTTGAATATTTTTTATTCATTCTTTCTAATTATAATATTAACATCTCGAAAGCTAAGAACTGCGTAGGCTATTCTGAAACCTAATAATAGAAAAATAATAGAAAGAAAATGTACTGTGTATAGATAAATATATTACATATCTACTAATCCTAAAATATTAATTTTACTTTGTGTGTGATTTCGACAAATATAATTATCTTACAACTTAGATGAAAGCAGCCTTTTAATATTATGAAACAATGAAACTAATGAAAATATGGAACATCATCCTCGAAACATTTATAAAATTGCGTTTCGTACGCTGAATACAATCGTTACGATGTCTTTGTAAAAAAAGAAATGATGAACAATGGATGGTAGCGTTAAAGAAAACAATTCACATTAGAAATCTATACTAGAATTACATCTTACTGCTATGTTTCATAATACCGGATATTTAACTTTAATAAGAAACATATATATATTTTTTTTTACTGTTATATCAAAGAATCTGCGTTTTAAGACCGACAATACTCAGCGCGCAGGACGTTATGAAAACAGTATATAAAAATTTACACAATTAAACCATTGGACTACCCGAAGTCCTGCTCAATCCGCATTGGCTTTGTTAATTTATTGACTTATTGTTTCAATGTTTAGTTCTGCAAATTAGAATTGACCGAATGCATCAGAAGGTTACGATAGGAAATTAGCTACAATTCGGCATGTCGATCTAAATGAATGTTTGATACCAAGTTAAGAAACACGGTACATATTATAACTGTTTTTATTTTTAATTTATTATTTCGCTCTTAACAAATCTTGCCTTGTACAATTACACTGTGGTCTTGACGAGCACGAGCTTCCCATTTGAAATTGCACAAGTATCACCAAATACGTCGCCACCGTGCCGACCAGCTAATAATCAAAATTATTGCTTCAGAAAATGTAACTTATTATATTCAACCACTCGCACGACATTCTAAATATTCTCACCGAATGAAGAAAATTGTTGTCAAGTGCGAAATATCCGTTCGCTGTGAACTGTACTTTGCGATGTAACAATTGAAGGGAAAAATGCTTGACCTGTAACAGATCTATGATAAATATGATTACATTCGGTACCGCTCCTGAGAAAGTTTCACACGACTTTGTGCCTTACCTCTGACTTCGTCTCTTTGCTAATCAAGCAGCTTAAAAGACCATGTATCACATTGCCCGTTTTCCCGACCTAAAATAAATTTACAATTGGAACAATGCCACGCAACTTTGTAAATCTTTATTGAAATATTCTGTTGATCGATTGAAATAACGTGATCAAAACACAAAGTCGAGCTTGTTATCACACCGATGATCCTACCTCGTTCACAATCTTGGTAATTCTGTTAGCGAGGAGAGAAATGGGATAGATGAGGAATATTAACCAGATAATAGTGTTACTGAGAACCTCGTACTCTAAGGTTTGGCTGGATATCAATAGAGGCGAGAGAAGATAGTAGCCGTTAAATATGAGCGTCAGAAAGAGAAAAGCAATGCCGAAGAGTACTGGTAGTGAATAGAAGTCCGATATGTCCTCGGAAATCTCGCAAAGGTGACAGTGCATATCTCGCAATGGCAGCAGTTGATGAACGATGGAATTGCTAATCACCACACGACGCGTTTCGGAGAGAGATTGCGGCCGAAGATCAGGAGTGCCGGGTCTGGTTAGGCTCTGTATCGCTTGATTCACATCGACGAAATCCGCGTGAACGATCGTGGCCAACATGAAGTACTGTATCAACAGCCAACCCACGTGAAACGTCGGCATAATGTCCGACAACCAGGAGACCGGGCTCGTGTGGAAGGCCAGGAAATCGGTAATGACAAGAAGAATCAACAGGCAAATCTTCAAGATGCAGAGGTTGATCAGAGCGCAGAAGGTACGCTGTCGTCGCAGCGGACGATACAGACGGTAGAGACGATCCATTTCGTGTTCGATGTCCACTAATTGATTAGCAATTCGTACCAATAACTTTTGATTGATGCAGTAGCTGAATAAAATCGCACAAGTTACTAGGGAGCCAAGTATAGCTTGTACAATCTCGATGCTTATGGTCAAGTTTGACTTATTCGCATATTCCACAGTAAGCCTGAACGGTACCGAGAGGTAGTTCGAGGCGAGCACTAAGATACTCAATGCGACATTGTAAATGATCCCAAATTTCGAGTGCTGAAATGTGAATGGCGTTTTCTTTTCCCGCGTGATGACGCTATGACGGGATAACGTAGCGAGACCGATGAGCTTGAAAAATGTTATCGACATTTTAAGCATCCAAAACGAGTCTTGATGCGACTCTGATTTTATTTTCATCACTTTCCGTTTATTATTCGTTTCCGCGGTGACGTTCCCTTTGCTTAGACTTTTGAAGAAATTGCTGATTTTGTTGACATCCACGAAGAATAAATTCCTAACCGAATCGACGACATTCTTGCAACGATTCTCTTCTTCCATATCTTATGATTAATATCTTACTTAACTTGGAGTTAATATCTACTTCTCTCCTTTATTACAACTTGTCAATTTATGCATATTCACACGCATTGTTTCATAATAATTTTTAAATATTTCTTCTATATTTGAATTCGGTTTTCTCGATAGAATGCTTTCTTTTACAAGACATCCGTGTATAAAATCTTTTAAAGCTTACACACTCGAAGTCTTGTTTAGCGCGTGAATTATTCATAAATTAATAATTTAAGTGGTTTATTTTATCGGTATCTTTCTTTCCAGTTGTTCTGAATCCAAATTAACCGGGATCGTGTGAACGTCATGTACGACCAATTGCGAGTCTGGCAAATCTACGTGCACTCGAGTCTACATTACGCTTTATTCTTACGAAGTGTCACTGAGCATACGCAACGATGCTTCCGCGAATGCCTTTCTCGCAAGCATCGTATATGCAAAACATTATTAAATATTAAGTTTACGAACGTCATGAACGTGATAAAGGACGTAAAGTCAATATTTCAGCTCTATATCAGCCGTCACGGATCCCGCGATGAAAATAGCCGATTGCCAGCGCGTGTGTTACGTTACGTATTGTTAGTGACATCCCGTTTATTGCCTGTACACGTGACATGATATATATGATACGATAAAAATACGGCATACGTTCGGCGTATTTTCTCTAACTGAAATATGTTAGTTAGATTATCGCATGCTAATTAATGGACTTGAAGTAACAATTCCGCATAATTGCATTACTTACACATTCAACGGTGTCAACATTATGTCAACGCTATTTGTGTATAAATAAATTATACACTGGGAAAAATGTCCGATTAAATATAATCGGATAATCCAATTACATAATAACAAACGGGTACATCCGATTAAATTGTATATCCGATGAAAGATGTAATTGGCTTTTAAATCAGATTTCATCGGATTTATCCATAATTTAATCGGAAAAATAAACCACCGGAGACACTATTTAATTGGTTTATCCGATGGAAATTTTTCTCAGTGCATATTTGAATTGTAAACTAATTGTACAACTATTGATTTAGAGTCTAGTCTATCCATCAAACTTATCAAGTTATACGTTAAAGCAAGATACACTCGAGTTCAAATTATATACTAATGAATCTATTCTACAGTATCTGCTTAATGTGCAAGTTCTGTACACATTATAAATCAGACATTTACATCATACTTTCTCGGTAATGAGAATGTTTCTATGAAAACAGTTGAGCTCTTCAATTGTTGGAAAATATAGTGACAATATTATCAATCATTTTAATTAAATAATTAACAATAAACAAATAAGAGGATAACTGTGAAACTAATACTGAATTAAATTAATGAACAAAACAATTTTAATTAAAGCAAGCTATCGTTCAGTTTAATACTTTTAATAATTAATTAACTTTTGTTGAAGTTTTACAGTGATGAATTTGGTAAAGCGGGGTTTTGCGTGAATCAGTTTTCTTAAAACAAAAAATAGTAGGTGAGAATTATAAATAATTAATTAACTGCATTTACAAACGATTGTGAATTCCTTAGATGCTGTAACGTGAGTAAATCCAGGGTTGGGAAGTAACTCGTTACTTGTAACGAAGTTACAGTTACTGTTACTTCTTTTTGGCAACTCTAACTTAACTTCGTTACTATCTCTCCATCTGCAACTGTAACTTAACTCAATTACATTTTTTCAATAACTAGTAACTAATTTAATAGTTACATTAATAGTTACTTTATATATATTTGAAACCTCCACAAATTGCATAGGCCTTGCCTTTGCGCATAAGCGCCTCCCTAGAAGCACAATTCATCGGCTATACATTGGCTAACATTGGTTAAACATTGGTCGTGTTGGCAGTGCATTGGTCAATTTTTTTCCCAATATATAACGTCAATGTTGGTCAAAAAATAAATGCAAATACAAATATTTAAAACAATTTTGTAAATGGGAAAAGTGAGTGTGACTACAATAAAAATAATCGAATAATAATGTTTATTATTAGGTTGGTCAGAAAGTCTTGGTGTTTTGAGACACCCCAGTTGCATAAAATACAATAAGACTTTCTAACCGGCCTGAAATAAGTCATAATTTTACATGTGTAATTTTATTAACAAGAATACCTTTACAAATTTGTATTTATCAATATACAGTTATAATTATTTTGTGGTTATTAAATATATATTTAACTATAATTGAACTTAAATTTAATTAAACACCTTTGCTTTGTTCTTGTGGAAATTTATTTTTTAATTATAGGATAAAATTATAGATTCAAAAAGAATGCGGGCTTCACCGAAAACGAAAAATGGTAGTTAACAAAAAAAAAAGAGAAAACGTTTGAGTTTTTTTATGCAATTGGAAGAAGGAAAAAGAAGAGACAACCGCCTTTTTTTCTTTTTAGAAAGAGATGTGCATTATTTTTGTCTTATTCTCACATTTTTATATATATTATGTTTTTGGCCACACATATTTCCTGTCCTTCAATTTCAATGTTATTATCAGCTGTCGCATATGTATAAATGTGCGGTCTACACAAGTCTACAGATAAAATATATTCGACGCCATAATGCTATAATAGTTTATTTTAATTTTCGACAAAAACATTTCGATACAAAAATTACATAGTTAATTTCTGACATTTTCTCCAATATCGGATATGTGTTATTAATTATACAAAATTAATTAAGGTTTCATACTTACCAATCATTAAGTTTTTATAGTAATTGCCATGTCACCCACGATAAAGATGTGATAATGTCCGAAAATCGTTTGTTAACTTATCTAATTTGTACAATTTCGATATCGGTTCACAAGCACTTTACAATTTTATTGTAATAGCAACGATTTTGAAGAAGACAGTGCTAATTCAATCATACGAAATAGAAGATTGACAATATTTTACGAACAATTATATTTATATCATATCATAAATATTGTTAAAGAAACATTGGCATACAATAATAATACATATTTTTATTTTTATCTTTAAAATGCGATGAATACGAGTAATGTTTCCATGTAATGAAAAAAAAAACTAAAATTCGATAAAGATGAAGAACTTGCATTAAATGCAGGTACTAAGAATAATATCTGTATCGTTCATTGCGCTATAATTCTTATGCAATATTGTATTTATTTTGCTAACATCAATTATAATAACTAAATAAGTAAGTTGTGTGTGACAATAACAGTGTTTACGTGCTCTTTACAATTTCCTTCCATGGCACTGGCTGAATATATAAAGATAGTATTTGGATACATGATAGTATGCTACTATCAAGTAAAAATACTATTTGTCTCATATAATTTTATCTACTACATCAGCCATTTTTATTCAATACTATCTTCTGATAGTTGAATGTTTGCCTGATATTGTCCAGTTAGTGATTGCAGACATTGCATCAAGTAATAATACAAGTGTATTGCGATCATTCAATGTGAATATTTGCTCACAAATTCATGAAATAAAATATAACAGAGTTCGTTGAAAAGATTATTTTCCATATGCGCAAAGTGCTATCGATCGCATTCACAGAATCGGTTAAAAATATTCTTATGACTTTTAATTCTTCATTTAGTAACATTACCAGCATTATTGTGACAACAGCTATTTGCGTGTTTATATGTGTGAGATAATTTTGTTTTATACTTTCGTTAAATAGTAAGGATTTAAAAAAATAAATATATAGTACATATACATATATGTACTTATATAATAAACTCAGGTATATTAGGTTGTCCCAGCAAGACATAAGGATGAGTCATTGTTTAATCTCTTTTTCTTTCAAGTTTACCCTTTTGTGTGATTGCCTTTCAACCGTTAATTCATGTGCTTAATCCTAAACACTGAATCTAACACTAGGCGCTTAAACTCCTTTAATCATTGCTTTTTTTTCTCTGTAAGGAAACAGGTTAGAGGGATTAAAAGCTGCTGATTTGAAATAGTAATAGCGAATTCGATTGCTTGCACTAGTGCACTCTGAGTGCGCACTAAGGTCAGTTTATAGTAAATTTTTTATGTTTAACTTTGTCTTGGATACATATTCAAAGAGTATTTAGTCAAAAAATGATCCATATAGATCCAATAGAGATCATTTTACTGGCTGCAAAATATTTTAAGAAATATTTAAGACGATTCTTTAATATAAAAATTGACTGTAAACAAGCCTTAGTATGAACTCAGTGCGTACTAATACAAGCAACCGAATGCGCTATAAGCTTTCCATCTAGTAGCTATTTTCGTTTTGTTTAGTCAAATTGGATTTCAGGAAAAAAATTAATTCAATCAGTGAGACATCGATCAGCGTAATTTTATGGAAGGTAATACTCTTTCAAATGAACAGTTTTAATCCCTCTAACTTGTTTACAAAGATAAAAGTACTGACTTAGCAACTTGACTTGCTGAGACAATTTTATAGAACAGAAATTGACAGTCAGCTGTTTAGTTAAATTTCAATAATATCCATCACACAATTGCTCATGCCTGTATGACTTTGCTGTAGGTAATAAAGGTGTGTGATAAAGGACATATTTTACATTTTGCCAAATCAGTCACATTGTACTGAATTTAATCATATTCCCCGTAATTATCGTGGAAGTCACATCCGTAAGAATGCATTGTTAAAACGATAATTTTCTACATGAATGAGAGGACCATAAAAAATCATATTAACTAAGAAATTGCTTTATGAATGCGCCCGATGTACTTCATAATTATAATATGCTTTTTTTTAGTACCGTAATACAAGATATACAAGAAAATAAGCAAAAGTTTATATTATCAGATAAAAAAGTTTACATATGTTACTTGGCTGCTTCATTCTTAGGACTCTCACTTCTAGTAGGCACTTCTGCTTCTACTTCCCTTTCAGCAATCGGTTCTGACTCCGCTTGTGATGTTGGTTCGGTCTCTGCATTCGCTTTTGGTTCCAGCTCAGCTTCCGTTTCTGATTTTCGTTCGCGTTCTGCTTTTTGTTCTGGTTGTACTATGAGCTCCGTTTCAGTCATTGAATCTGCGTCCAGTTGATTACCGCTATCATGTGCAGGTAAATCCTCCGATATACCCGTGTCTATATGTCAATATTAATAAAAATACACGTCACAAAATACATTTTTTAATCTCAACGTATAATCTCTGACCCTTGTAAAACTATCTTAAGGAGATTTGTAGATCCAATTGCTTAATATACTTATTGAACGTACGTTTAGCAAAATTACCTGAACAAGCAGGATCAGACATCAGTGAAAATACTTTCTCTTCGGGCATATCTTTGGTCAATTTCTTGAAATGGACAACTTGATCGGAAAATGATTGCCAAAACGATTGACCCTCAGGTATAGTAAACATAGCCTATATATTTTTTATTAAATAAGTATACAACAAAAGAAATAGATTTAAATAATTAGATTTTCATTTCTACTTGTAATACATTACCTTATATTTGTTGTATATGTGCTCAGCTTTTTGTCTAATCTGCTCCGCTTTTTGCTTAAAGATAATCTACAAAGAATTATGTCTATTATAGTAGAATAAAAATAATAGAGTATTGTGTATTCCACAAGCGTTACAATATAATCACACAAGCATGTCCGTTTTATACATACCCCATCCTCCTCGCTTAATTTCCACTCTCCTATGTTTCCAATATATCGCCGCAGCTAAAATAAAAGACGAATTAGTGAAAAAAAGTATGCAATATTGCAAAATTATTTAAAAAATTTGACTGCTTTACCCTTTTCACTGTTTCAACAATGTGAGGATGTTTCTTCAGCATTAAAGGATCAATTGGAAGAGCCAAGATATCATCCATGGCTTGTAAACATTTATCTGTATTGGCTCGATCCAGTCCAAGATTAGATTTGATTTGAGCATCTAGTTGTAGAAGTTGAGCCTCTATACGAAGCCATCTAAAAAGCCACTTGTTGTAAGCACTTAGTAAATTCTAAAATAAACGCATTGAGAGTATGCTAAACGATTCCATACCTCAGTTTGTATGTTTTGCGATGAACAGCTCCGTCTTTTGTCAAAAGCCGTTTCTCGTCTTCCGGCACGGGTACATTGAAGTCTAAAGAATCTTTCACTTGTTCTGGCAAAATTTCACCGCTCTCTAATTGTGTCTTGAGTTTCATGGCATTCCTAGCCGTTGTCCAATCCCATTGCGCTCGAGCTTTTTCACTCTCGAAAGACTTTGGCCTGTCTATGTCCAGCTTAATACCTACGTGCTCCCCGGCAAATGTACGAGCTAAGAGAACTCTACTGGATGTGTCGGAAGATGTTCCACTCGATACTACGGTTCCATCGAGAATCGAAGCTTCATTATTTCTTTCTGTAAATTGGATAAACGGTATCTCTCAACAAATTATCACTTTAAGAAATTAATAGGAATGCAAAAGTTATCTACACAAGTGCCTACTTTCGATAGCCGCTCTTTTTTTATGCGTCACATTTGGTGTCATTTGATGCTCATTAGAGTCTTCGTTTTTCGCTTTACGACCTCGACCAGAATGTTCTAAACAGACACAATTTACAATCGTATTAATTTAAACACAAATATGTAAATAATTGACCTTTTTTACAAATAAACTTGGACATTAATTTTTCCAGAAAAAAAGAACAATTATACACATTTCCCTGAAACAATAGAGAAATAATTCAACATGGAACTACCTATTGTAAAATAGTAGGGACATAAACAGATAAACAGTATTTTCAAAAAACCAAATGTTGTGAGATTTTATTAATTAATTATCTGAGATATACAGTTACAGAGAAAAATTATGAAAAATTATGTGAGAGATACATTAACAGACAGAAATTTAGATTTTTGTATGCGAATTAACGACAACTGTTCCAACAGAACTAATCTCTTTAATTGTTTTGTAGACATATTCCGAGTTTCATTGGATTCCTTAAGGCTTGGATATTTTTCAAATATTTCTGATGAAGTCTGCGTTTCTTCATCCACCATTAATTCTGATGCTGTAGAAAGTCTCATTACTGTGCTCCTGCCTTTAAATATTAGTTATTATCAGAGAAGCCAATTTTTTTATTTTGCAACGAATAACAGCATGGATGTGACATCGACAGTGAACATTTACATCTAACAATTGGAACATGATGAATGTTTCGGCGAAATGTTTCGGCTAAATCACTTGAAACAATGGTATAAAAACTAAAAGTTTCAAGTAACAATATTTAAACGTTAATTTGAAAAGTAGGTTATCGAATAATTTATTATTTATATTCGTTTGCTCCTAAAGTTGCAGAAAAAGAAAATCGTATACCGTAACAAAAGATTGTCGTAAGTACAGGGCTCTTACCTGTATTGGTTTCGGTTTCATCTGAACTCGAAAAGTCTGCAAATCGTTTTGGTTTGATCTTACGCCCACTGCGGCTGACCACCTCTTTAGGGGACTCCTCGCCTTGCGAATCCAATGCAGCCTCTTGTTTTGACGTGTCGTTCGCAGCTTTTCCTCTACCACGTTTTTTCTTCACTTCAGGAGTATCTTGCTACATTGTTACGTGTACTCATTATATATCCAAATATACATATATATATGTGGCTACATTGTACAGCTATACAGAATCACGTGTGTAAAAGTGTAAGGAACAATCGCACAAACTATTTGAGCTTAAAAAATGTCCGTCAGCAGTTCCTACATTCCTCTTGGAGTACATTTGTCAATAACTGTTCGCTCGCACAGTATTGCAAAGCAAATGTTTATACTCCCAAAGTATTGCTTTCGTGCGAGCAGCAAGAGACAAGAGATGCTTACCGGAGTATTAGAGGTGGCTGTAAGAGCTTTCCTCTTGACAGGTTTCTTCTTCTCTCCTTCGTCTATTACTAAAGAACCAGTTTCCATGTCACTGTCGGTAGCGCTGGCAGCTGGCAGCTCCGTCGTCTCGGCACCTTTGGACAAAATAAGTTGTCTATTAATTCACTGGAGCAAAAAGATTCTTGCTCAATCAATTCAGGCTTTACGAAATATTCGTCTGCATTACAGAATTGCAAAATGTTACCTTTAATAGCAGCGATATCTGCCAAAGGCTGGTTTCTGTCGTTTTTAAGTTCTTGCTCGAGCTGCTGTATGCCTTCATGAAAGAACTTTCGTCGGTTGGGTTTGCCGTATTTTTCTTTATTTTCGGCATATGTGTACAACTCCTCGACCTTACAGACGGCTCTGCAAGATTGGACGTGTCACAATGATAATATTATCGTCGCGTAAAAATACCCTTTGACGGTGCTCATTTAGGAATGCATGCTACTCACGTCTCTCCTGTTCCATAAAAGTAAACGCTGTATCGAGCGTTCTTGGAGTTTGGATCGTTGACTTTCTCAACCTGCAAACAATTGAAGCGACATACAAACAGATGAGGCGGCACGCGCGGTGACCTTTGATGCACGCCGGCCAAGACCGAGGCGCTTCTCCGCGCGGAATTACGAACCGTCCGCGTCGACAGATACGATCGGAGACTAATAACTTACAAGAAATACAATTGAACTCGACGGCAATTGACGCGGTGGCGGTGACGTGCCCACTCGGCGGACGTCGTCGTCGCGACGTTGTCGCGCGCGGGGATCCCGCGCTTTCCTCGCCGAGACACGCGAGAACCGCGCGGCTTCCCCTCGAGGGACGTGGCCCGCGCGCGACAAACGCGACTCTCGGTTCCGCAACCTGCGAATAATTTACGTCACCGCACCGGGCGTAGTCGCCGGCGACGGCGCGGGCGTCCGTCTCGGCTCGCGGGCAGCGTCGCGTCCCCGACAACGCAACTCACCTTGGCTGGCCATGGCGGGTAACCTCGAACTTTGGCGAACACCTTGTCGCCGGCGTAGAATCTCTTCTGTAGCTTCACCATGATGGCGAGTGATCCGCCGTTCGCGGCACCGGCCCTCGCACCGTCGCACGCTCGCGTCCGCCGAGTGATGCACTGAGCGCGGTGTGGCGTAGTTAACCGCGAGGACACATCGCACCAAACACCGCGACAACCGCCATTTGCAGGACAAATAGCGAAAACACGCAACAGAGCACGCAGCGGGGACACGACGCTCGGCCCCGATTGGCGGAGCGCGCCAGCGAGTGGCGGTGCTACCCGCGCAAAGTGGAACGAGCGCGATTGATCGGAGCGGCCGGACGCGCGAGCGCCGATTGGCCGCGGCGTGCGTCGCGGCCGACCAGTCGCCTCGCACCCAGTGGCCGCGCGCGGCGACCGGCGCCATCTGGCTCGAACTCTCCGGGGGGGGTCGGGGCATGCGACGCCGCCGCCGATGCGTTCGCGAACGCGCCGTTCGGGACGCGACTCGTTGGACACGGGCTGCCTGTCAGATCTGCGAGTATTCACGCGACGCTCCTCGCGAATGCGCTCGGCGGCGTTTTGAGGGGATGGTGCGATGTCGCGTCCACGACGACGGGCCCGATAACGCGCGCGAACCGCAACGGACTTCCAGGAGGACCGTCGAGCAGAACGTAAGTGCGTGCCGCTTCGTTTCTAATGCATGTCGTGCGCTCTCTCCCTCCCTCCCTCTCTCTGTCTCGCTCCCGTGCTCGGACTGCTCGGTTCCCTCTTTCCGCTCTCGCGGATTTCCCGCGGGACGCGTGCGACGGGAGTCCCGGACGCGCACCTCGCCGCGACGCGCGTCAACTCCCAGCCGTCGAGCGCGTCCGTTCCCGGGCCGTTTCTTCGCTGCCCCGCGACCGCCTCCCGGCCGCTCGATAGCGACCGCGTCCGCCTGATTCCGCGCGAAGGAGCCTCCGATTAATCGGGCGTGCACGCCGCGGACGGGACGTCCGCGTCGCGCGACGTCACGGGAGGGCTCGAGCGCCCGCGGGGATCACCGCGCGCCGTTCGCAGGAATTGGATCTGAGAATTGACACGTATACGACGCAAAAGAACGGCATCCGTTGAGTACACGCGTCATGTTTATATATTCGCGTTGATAATAAAAAAAAAAATAATAAGTTGCGTGATACAAGTCTACGTTATTGAATGTCCGACACGTGGACCGACGTTGGTCGGGAAACGGTGCAACCTCGGGTGCAACTTGATGCGCGACGACTCCGTCAAACGCAGGTTGCACTGCGCTTTCATTGTCCTCGGTAGCAAATAGAGATCGGTAACGTTTTCTGAAATAATTGTCCCGTGTCGTTGAGAGCAAATTGAGAGGAGAGGCCGTGATATACGTGCCATATTTTTTAACGTACGTTTTAAAGTTTTTATCAATTATTTATGAAGCTTACTTTTTTCCCCGCATTGCGCACGACCAGCAGATGAACTCGGAATCTCAACGGCGCCGTTGTGTATTACCGCGATGAAAGATGCCAATTCTTAAGGAGCTCTGCTTCTGTTGAAGTGGTTCTGGTTCAAGAGGCCTGCTAAAGCACAATGAGAGCCATTGTATCAGTCGCGCTGATCACACTGCTGTGTGGCATAAGCTTAGCCCCTATCAATGCCATTAGGAGATGTGCCAGTAGAAAGAAAAACGTTGAGACTCTCTCTTCGAAGCAGAATTCAGCAGGCGTACCTGAGGAAACATCCAACGACCATAATAATGTACGTCGTGCGACAAAAGGAATTTACGGGCCAATGGGCTTTTGTCAAAGAAATGCAAAATTACGCGAAGCTTATTATATATTTATTTAACGGATCACCTAGTAGACGAAAGAGTATTAAGCCAGCGGCACACGATACAATTTTTTTTCCACTGGGTTGCTTGCGACAGCCAATCGGAGTGACCTGAGGCTAAATCCTGACTGGCTCCAATGGGGAAGAATAGTGTCGCGTGCCGTTGGCTTTAGTTGTAAATATTACGTTGGCGTTAATTGCGAAATGTTTCGGATGATATTTGATATTTCTCGACACTGTTTTCAGATAAGCGACGACGTAAAATTTGAGATATGTAATAATTTCTGCCATGCCTTGTGGCAAGAAGATAAAACTGCAAATGGCACTGAGATCACCATTTTGTCTCAAGGTATATATCGCGTAGGAGTTAATTCAAAAGAAATGTGTGTTCGGTTTCGTGAACAGCGTGCAATTAAAATGTTGTTGCTTGATGCGGACTAGGTTGTTGGAAACAGTCCGGCGAGCAAAAATGCGAGAACACAGAGTGCGTCGCGCTCGAGAGATCCACGAAAGCTTTGAACAATACAAAATTTTGCTGCTGTCACGGAGACTTTTGTAATCTCAATATTACGAGCTCCAACCTTGTCGATTCGGATAACAAGATAGTCAACCCTCTTTCTTCACAAAAAAGTCAGCCAAGTAAGATAACATTAATAGCAACCGAGGGGGAAACCGCTGACCAAATTCCTGTACCCCAATGCCCACCAATGCCCAGTGGGCATTACTTTGTCTCATCATCTTATTTTATCTTTATAACGCCCCAGCAAGGCCCATTGCTCAAACCAATGCCCAGTAATGCCGCAAGTCTGCACGCCACAATGCCCTCAGCGGTTTCCCCCTCGATAGCAACTGTCAATTACTACAGAGTAAAATAAACTGCGTTTGTTGGTGGCTTAATATTTTGTAGAAGCGATGAGTGAACAAGTTGTTTTACTTTAGAAATGCTTTTTGCAATATTTTCCAGCTACAGAATATCTCGAACAGTCAAACTCTGAACGATGGATTCTCGTTATAGTAATCGTCATAGCGTGTACATTACTAGTAACATGTACGATAGCGATGATTATATACAGAACGTATCACAACAATATTTTATTAAGATTAGGAAAGCCGTTGTCTTACAACGATCACTTCATGGATAGTACTGCATTGAGAACTGGTACTTACACAGTTGACCACTTGAAACTTGCAAACATTGTGGGTACGTATCCAAGTACTCTTGATCAAATTGATCAAGGATTTCCGTCCGTGTAGAATATTGCGATGAAACTTTACCCTCTAATCGTATTCTAATTGCAGGCCAAGGACGATATGGATCAGTCTGGCAGGGCAGTATGGGGGATCAAGATGTTGCAGTTAAAATATATCCATCGCACTACCGCAATTATTTTCAGAATGAAAGAGACACTTACTGCCTACCTTTTATGGAGCATCCGTCACTGTTAAGCTATTATGGTTGGCATTATTTTTACCGAACTTAGGGCGAATTGTTCAAAGGAACGATAATGTGAAAACGTGTTCTTTTTTTTAATATTTGAATGCTTAACGTCGGGATATAAAATTTAATTTATTTTTTGTAATAGGTGTGGACGAAAGATTAAGCATGGAAGGTAGTATTGAATATCTTTTGGTATTGAGTTTTGCTCCCGGTGGTAGTTTGACAGAATTCTTACGAACGCACACTATTGACTGGAATACGTTTTGCAAAATGAGTCTTTCTGTAGTTAAAGGACTTGCTTATTTGCACACGGATATACGCAAAGGCGGTACGTATTTGCATACTGTTTGCTCAGAAAGCGTAAAGATACTCGAGACATTTTTTCATAAAATTATAATGAGGTGTTCTAGTATTAACGCATTTATTTAAATATTAATTTCCAGACAAGTTCAAGCCGTGCATTGCACATAGGGATATAAATTCAAGAAACATATTAATTAAAGCTGACGGTACCTGCTGTATTTGTGATTTGGGTTTGGCGGTTCAAATCTCTGGATCCAAGTATTATTCTAATGGAGAGGAGCAACATGCCGAATTGAAATCAATTAACGACGTGAGTGTCCAAATAGCCAACAGTAAGATTTTATCGTCTACAATTCAATCTCTATCAAAACCTGTCATCTCAGGTGGGTACTCTGAGATACATGGCGCCAGAAGTGCTGGACGGTGCTGTTAATTTACGCGACTGCGAAAGTTCTTTGAAACAGATAGATGTTTATGCAATGGGCTTGGTCCTTTGGGAACTGGTTACAAGATGTTCCGACATTTACATCCCTGGGTCAGACGTGCCGCAATACAAACAGCCGTACGAAAACGAAATTGGTTAGTATGAAACGTGTTTCTTAAAATCACAACGTATATCCATTGCTATCCCGAGGCTATTAGGTTTATATTTTTATGATCCCCCTAGGTCTTCATCCAACGTTCGAACAGATGCAAGTCTTGGTGTCGCGTAATAAAGCCCGACCACTTTTAGAGGGTAACTTAGTAGATAGACCAGGAGTGCGTTTGATCAAGGAAACTATAGAAGATTGCTGGGACGCTGATGCTGAAGCTCGTTTAACTGCATTGTGTATAGAAGAACGACTTTCGGAACTGCAGTCTCATCGTGGTAATGCATTCACCAACATTTAGCACACCGTACGATTTTTACATTCTCTGAGAGGAAAATTAATAAATTGCAGTAACAACGCACTTTACCGATGGAAGTCCAATGGTGAATTCTCACTGCACCTTAGTGCCTTCAACGACAAACAGTCTTTATAGTGAGTCCTCGCATCATGACAATGTACATGTTGTTCAACTTGCATTGAATATGATGCAAGATAGTAATACAAACGACAGTGCAATAGCTGAAAACTTAGTTACATTATCACCATCTGACAGCGTTGCTCACGAACACAGTTGTAAGTAATTGTTGTCAGTTGCGCTGCTCGCTTTATATTCGTATAATCATATTTTTCGATAATCCGTTTTCAGTCAAAAATTCAAACGAAGTAGCGTCGTATAACCATATTCAGACGCTTCAGCCGTATCAAGGCAGAAATCCGTGCATGGAAAGAAACTTAATGCTACAATCGGATTCGTTGGAAGACTTGGGCTGTAACGGTAACGTTCTCGTCGATAAATCGCTGAAGCATGCGTGTAACGATCAATACAAAACTGGTACAGAAGCGCAAGGCTTAGTTTCGCACGATTACTTAAGTCAACATACGACACAGTTAACGCAGCTCAGGCCGGCGACGCCCATACCGTATGTTCAAAATGTTATTTCCGACGAAGGCTCGTCTTCGTACGGCAAGAGGAAGCAGACGAATATACAGGATACGTGTCTTCAAGAGAGCCCGCGAAAGAGATTATTTGCCTGGCCCAATTTAAAGAAATTGCTCATCAACAAGAAAATATTGTATCCGTACAGCAGATACCAAATAGACAGGGAGGATTCTAAGTCAAATCTATTGTCGAAGCAAAATATCCAGATTAAAACTGTTGAAACGAACGTAACAATCTCGCCTGGGGGCAAGTATGTGAATGGTATCATTGGTAAGACTTCAACTTCGGCGATGCCAGCGGAGAAGAATGACAAAAATACCGCACAAACGGGGAAGCAAAAGCAGTATGAGAATGATAACACATCTAACGCGCGTCCTTCCACTTTGCCACTTGTAAATTTAAGAAACAAAAAGCGGGAAAATAATCTAAGCAGGCAAGAGAGCATAGATAAATTTAACGAGGTCTTTAATGTGGGGTCCAACATAAACAATGCGCTGAAGGACCCGCATATGAGAATAAAAACACCAGGCGATTTGCCGCCGTCTGTTAGGAAAATTCGTGGCCGTACGCAATCAACGGCGCGATTCTCGCTCTACGATGATCGCATGATGTGCAATATTCTGAACGAAGAGGACGATCAAAGCGACAAAGCCATTTGGAATTCTGTGCCATTTGGTATGGATCTCGGTGATAGTGATGAAAAACATTCACCAACGAAACTTGGTACCAAAAATGTTACGTGTTTTTAATCAGATATTCAATGTATTTGTAAAGTCTTTATGTCTATATTATAGTCAGAAAGGAAGGAGTGCTGTAAAGGGTGCGCCTTCAGCTTCAAGTTATATGTACAGAATTTGTGTAAGTATAAATAAGATTAAGTAAGATTTTATACTCGATGCAAAATATATTACTACGATATCGACATTAAATTTTAACAATTTAATCACTGAAATTGAAAAAGAAAAGAGGAATATACTCGAATGATTTGTCATGTTATATTGACAGCATACTTTGTGCGTAACGGATGCTTTTGACGAAGTAGACGATTGGGTATGACAAGTGCACATAACAATTATAAATAGAAAATAGAAAATCAAATCGACGTAATCTATATGCGCTGAATTAGAAGAAGGGACTTTTATTTATCGTAAAGCTGCTTTCATATATATATGGCATATTTGTGAATTACCTTCTTTATATTCTCTATGTTCTTTTCGAGTTAATAGAATTAATGAATTCAGTGTAATTGATAAACACGGACAATCAATGTTAACATTTACATCGCATTATAAGATACTGTTAACATCTCGGTGTAATAATTGTCTTTTACTTTTTCACAGCATTTAAAAGACATAATCTCTGTGTAACGTAAAACAATCTCTTAAAACGTCAATACTTGTAGAATATTCTCCATCTGATATTATTAGCTCGAAAAACCTGTGAGATCATGGACGAAAGTACGTAAAGTTACTTCATTTCATTATCGATTTTGTATGCTTCCTCTTCGCGTGAGGGGGACTGTATTTACTTCTATACATATGAAGTATAATTTAAGTTTTAAACCGATTGTGCAACAAGTTTGTTCATTAATATGCAACGATATTTATCAGATATATAAATCTACAATTAATACAAAGCCATGGATATTAACATAGGTGATTGTAATTGTAAAGTAGAAATAGTAAAAAGATATATTTGAGCACAAAGTATAATTGTATCGGGTTATATGAAAATTATTTTTTCTGATCCTGCGAGCTCATTGTAAATATCTGTAGTATAAAGGAAAAGATTATTCAAATACGTTAAACTTGTACTTGTTATGTTATATTATGTTGAAGATATCGTAAATTCTTATGTTATACATTTTGCGATACTTTATCGTGCGACATGTTATTATTCACAAAATTCAGATGAATATGATTATGCAATTCGTAATAAAGTATGTCTTCTGTCAACAGGTTTTGTTCCTTCATTCGAAACTATATGCGAACATTTTTATATGTACCGATGGAATGTTTATGCGATAGATTAGAACGATTTTTCTGATCATGTTCAAGCTCTTTAAATGAAATAAAAAGAAACCCTTTTCACACTTGTAAAAGTATGAACTTCCTATAATTTTTTTT